>NC_082603.1:3980999-4288517 GCF_030936135.1 Gavia stellata | reverse complement strand
ACATCATGTCAGCTTCTCAGATGATGGACTTCTGAATACCAGCCAGCCAAGATGGTATTTAACAGCATTTCATCACTTTCACAGGTGTTGTCTTTTTTAATTTCGTCATTTAGGCTTGGACACTTCGTATTTGTTCTGAAAATAGACTTGGGTCTGTCTTTGAAAGAAAGTTGTATCTGGATACATTTATTTATTGCAGAGAGAAACAGAAGCAAAACTATAGTTTAATTATGCCCAACCAGAACTGCACTCATGGTAGCTTGAGAAATGGGAAAATCCAGATGTCAAAACTGTATAGGTAGAGAAATGTGGTTTGGGGAAAGTAGAAGTAAAGGATGGGGGTGGTAATTTGTAGTCAGTGTAGAAAATGTTGGAAGTGTTCACACAGCAACAACAAAAAAGTCTGGAGGACACTTGCAGAGCCTTTGGCTTTAGTAATGAACTTACCTCAGCAAATCAATTATTTGAATAATGGAGTTCTTAACAGGTATGTGAATCCACCATGTTGACACATGGCAACAAAAAAGTGTTTACAACTTCCCCATTTGAAATTACCTTATGGAGTTATTTTGATAAGCTTTTGACATTCGTGTTCATTTCTCTTCCTAATAGAAAAATTGCTTAAATCTATAAAACCGTATTTTTATTCCTATACTTGTTTTGGAAAAATAGCAACTGATTTTTTTTTCTTGTTTTCACTGATGTCCTTATTATCCTCTGAGCTTTGGCACCAGTGACACTTTACTGCTTATTTCAGTGGTAAGTGGGAAGACACTTTTCCGGTCATTGCACAGCATGCTGCAGCTGCAGACAGCCTAAACTCTTCTTCTGCCTTGTCCAAAATTTACAATTCAGATTTTGGAACCTGAATGTGAGTTAATGTATTCAGATTCTCCTGAATATAAATTCCCACAGCCATTTAAGCCTTCCTAAATTATTCTTTTTTTTTCCATTGGAAGGATATATTTGGTACTAAACATGCACTTGAAGTGAGTATAAAGGAGAGGAAGTATTTTAAATGGTGACAGTAAACTAATTTCTTCTTTCTCTCATCCTTAAGACTCTGAACTCACACACACATCATTGGCACTGCTGATTGCCTGTGGTATGCTAGCACTGGGGAGAGTAGCGTAAGGGGATGTGCAGGTATTCATTTGCTGATGACTGTAGGAGGAATGAAGAGAGTTAGTAATTATTCACTGTATACTGCTGAACTGGACCTATGCTGTCCTTCAAACCTCTGTAGAATAACTTGTGTATTGGTTTTGGCTAAAGCACTGTTCTTTTTCCTTCTGGTAATTACATAGGGCCTTATCAGTGTAAATTTGAGTCTTAGAATCTTTACCATCATTTTCTTAATTGCAAAGACTGCCCTGAAACACGAAACCCTCGCCCAAGGACTGGGGGAGAGGGACAGAGGCAGTGAGGGGAGTCAGAAACAGCGATCATGGCTTTGAAGGATGTGGGAAGACAGTCCCAACCCTCAACCACTACTGAACTGGGGAGGTGATGGGCTGGGGCAACTCTAAAATTCCTCAAAATGTCTCTAAACTACAGTGAGATTTTAACCCCCTCTAGACAGCTCTAAACCACTGTATACCTCTTCTAAATTGCTCTAGAAGTCCTTTAATCAGCTCTAAAGAGCTGTAAGGACCTCTGTATTGCTGCAATGAGGCAATTGCCTCAAAACAGACGTAATTCACACAACTCTAAGTGGTCTCTAAAACACTCTAAAACTCTTCTGATCAGCTCTAAACTGCCACTAAATGGCTCTAAACGTCTCTAACAATTCATTACCGCCTTTAAAATGCCTTTAAACTTCCTGTAAACAGCTCTAAAGATCTGAAAAAATAACTGCAAATTCCTCCAAAACTCTTCAAAAGCACACTAAGCAGTTCTCAGGAGCTGTAATATCCCTTTAAAGAGTGCTAGGGCCCTTAAACTGAGCTAACATCTTTCTGAACCTCCCCTAAGCAGCTTTCAGATTCATCTAATCTTACCTAGAACTCCTCTGTATTGATCTGAAGATCCCTGAATTTTCTTTGGGCCTCTTAAACTCCTCTAAGGACCTCTAAAACTCCTTGAATGTGCTCTGAGGTGCTGTAAACTCCTCTAAAATACCACCAGACAGCTACAAAACACCTCTGATGAGCTCTTGAAGAGCTATTATTACACCCCCTAAATTACACCTTTTTAAGTCATTTAACTGGTCGTAAAACACTCTAGGGTGCCGCTAAACCAGTCTGGACTTCTTTAAAGAGCTCCAGAATACCTCTAAAATGCACTACACTGCTCCACAACGCATCTAAACAGCTCTAAAACTCTTCTAATCAGCTATAAACAACAGTGAGAAGCTATAAATTCCTCTAAAACCTCCACTCTACCTCTCTGAAAATCCTCTAAACAACACTAATACCTAGAATTCTTCCATGTTGCTTTAAGCAGGAGTAAAATGCTTCAGAATAGATCTTGGACCCCTCTCAGTCTCCTTGCAACTGCTCTAGAACTCCTTTCTGCAGTTCTGAAACTCCTGTTTAGAGAAACAGCACTAAAACTTCTCTGAAGTCCTCAAAAACTGCTCTGAACAGCACTAAGCAGCTACACACCTCTCTAAATTGATCTAACTCCTCTAAAACCTCTATAAACAGTTCTAAGCAGCTCTAAAGTCCTGTAAAGTGTGCCAAAACTCCTGTAAAGCATTCTAAACAACTGTAAACTCCTTTACCCCTTCTAAACCTCTTCTAAAAACCTCAGAGCACCTCTAAATTGATCTAAAGCTCCTCTATGTTGCTATAAGCAGCACTAATGTGTCTCTAAATACATCTAAAATGCCTCTAAATCGCTACGGTACAACTTTAAACTCCTCTATACAGCTTTAAAATTCCTCTAAAGAGCTCTACGCATTCTAAAACCCTTCTAGACCAGTCTGTAACTCCCACGAACTGTTCTAAGCAGCTCTAAAACACTTCAAGCTGCTGTAAAACTTCTCTCATATGCTGTCAACAGCACAAAGTAGCTCTAAAACTCTCTTAAAATACTCAGAAAATCATCTGAACTTTCTCTAAATGGCTCTACAGAGCACCGAGTTGTCTCTGAACCTCCCGAAATACACTGTTCTTCTGGGGCCAGTACTGCTTAACCTCTTTGTTAACGACCTGACGGTTGGAGTAGAGAGCACCCTCAGCAAGTTTGCAGAGGGACCTTGACAGGCTGGAGAAACGGACTGACAGGAACCTCCTGAACTTCAACAAAGGCAAGTGCAACGTCCTGCAGCAGGAAAGGAGTAAGCCCATACAGCAGTACGGACTGGTGGACAAGCGGAACATGAGCCAGCTGTGTGACCCTGCAGTATCCTGCATTAGAAGAAGAGTTGCCAGCAGGTCAAGGGATGTCATACTTCCCCTCTGCTCAGCACTGGTGAGAGGCATCTGGAGTGTTGGGCTCCCCAGTAAAGGGAAGACGTGGACTTCCTAGAGTGAGTCCAGTGAAGGGCCTCGAAGATGATGATGGGATTGGAGAATCTGTATTACAGGGAGAGGCTGAGAGAGCTGGGACTGTTCAGCCTGGCAAAAGAGAAATTACTCATAGGGATGGAAGAGCATAGAGAAGAGGGGATTTCTGGAAGAATGAGATGAGCCTCAAAGAAAAGAAAAATACATGTGTTTTGTGAGAACCTGTTAATAAAGCCAAACCCCAGAGAAAGTGATCTCTGCGTGTGAACAGCCCACAGTGAGCATATTTTGGAGTGGAGGAGGAATACCATAAACCCAAACTCCTGAAATTATTATGTGACTACATGAGAAATGTGCTCCCAGAGCACACAACAACGAGGGATTGTTCTCTCTGCTGCAGGCACTGGATGCTCTTGAAACGCGCTCTAATGGAAGATCTGAAAGCCCACACTGACGGCAAAATGTTCTATTGCACCTGTTTTATGGATGGGTGTAACAAGCCCAAATGATTTTCCCCAGGAAGCAAACCAAGCCCACCAGAGAGCTGCAAGCTGCAGCGGGTATTTGAGAAAGACCAATCGATGTCTTTTTGGTGGCCAGTCCATATGCACATGGCCTTTCATAGCCTCTTTTCTTCTGAGTCTGTTAAACGTCAGCCACAAATCTGTCCAGGGCACTACCTTGTCTTAAGAGGTGCTGGTGGTCTGGTGGTCAGATCTGCTGGGAGAAGATTTGAATTCCAGACCAGCTGCGGTTCCGGTGGGACGGAGGAGGATGGTGCTGTGCACAGCTGCCTTTCTGCCACGGAGCCCAGACTCTGCACTGCACGTGGTACACATCTGGTAAAGCCACATGGTGGAGAAGAAAACAAGAGCCACATGGGCTGCACGTGAGGAGCGGTTTTAGCTCCCCACTAGCTATTGTTTTCCGCTCGCTTGTCATAGCCTGACCTCGCTTGTCATAGCCTGACCTCCATTTGCCTTTCTCACACAGCAGCATGGATCATCCCAGCTCGCCACGCCGCGTCTCCCAGAGCCAGGACACTGCACTGGCGTTGGGAGTGCTTCCAGCACCACAATGGAACAAGAAATGGGCAGGAGGTGAGGAAATATGGAGCCGAAGCCTTTCCTAGTTGAAGGCCTCATGCTGTCCCGCAGCCCCTGCAATGTGAGCTGCACGCAGGTCGTGGTGGGTCTTCCCCTGAACTTCTCATTTCCACGCATCTCGTGGCTTTTGGTTTATGGCATGGTTTTTCTGTTCATACATGACATGTTTATATATTATTGGTTTGGATTTGTCTTACCCAAATAATAATTTGTAAAAGAACTGCAGATTAGAGGCACTGAGTAACAGGAGGTCCCCACCACAGCGAGCATCCATCAGAGACGATTATCTGCAGAGCTTGCAGCTGGATAACCACGGCAAGGAACAGAAGAGCTAAATACGCCTCTACTTCACAAGGTGGGACTAAGGCACAGAGATCAATGGCTGGCTCATTTCTTTGATGCCACAACTTCTAAATTTGGTGCTTGGCCCAGATTTCAGACCCTGAGGGTGAAACGTGCACATTTGTCACATAAATGCAGAGATGTAAGAGGAGTTGGAATGATGCTGAATTTTTTGAGCGTATGGGATTTTGTTTTACAGTAATGATAATATTTTGATGCTTACCTTTAAATTACTGTGCTGTAGTTCTAGGTTTCATCTCTAGTTTCATCTGTGTTTTTGTCTGGGAACAGAGAAAAGATGAAATTTGACTAATCTGTTTGGAAAAAAAATAATCTTTTAATCAGAGATGCTCTTTATCGCAGTTCCCAGGCCTTTGCAAGCTTTTGACATGCTCTCTGGTGCTTGTTCCCTCTACGACAAGGCCGTGTGGGTTTGCTTCCTCACTTACCACGACGCGCTTTTCGAAATCCTTCTCGTTCAATGGCACTGAACTGCAGAAAATGTGTTTTTCTCTCTGTTGCGCCATGCAGAGGATGTGTCTCTTTAGCAGACAGCTCCAGGAGGGTATTTTGATGCTGCTCATCAGGGCAGTAGCGTGAACGTGTCTCTCTCGTGCAGCTCCGGAGCGCGTGGATGGACAGCCTCGGGGGAGCTGAGCCTCAGTCGCTTCGGGCAAACGGGCTTCTAGTTTGCAGCCAACCTTCCCTCATGATTTTCAGCCATCAACGAAAAGATACCCTCTTTGTTTTCAACGGTGACTTGTGCCCGGGCAGAAATCCCTGCTGAAATTCGTGGGGTTGTTAACCGAACGCTCCCCAATCTCCCGCCCTGATGCCAGTGACAGTGCTGCCAGTGCTCCAGCAAAGCCTGCGTCTCCTCAGACGTGCCGCCAGCTCTGTGATTTCTTTGTAAAAAGTTAATTTCTAACTATTTTTAAAAGTTTGCAGGTCCAAACGGGCCTTAGCTTTTAAACGGGACTTGCCGAGCGCGGGTTATGGGGGACTGGGGGGGCCGTGGCCCGAAGGAGGCCGGGGCAGAGCGGGCGGTGAAGAGGTGCTTTCTGAGGCGAGCTGCCAGGTGATGCCGGCGGCACCCCGCTCCCGCCTGCTCGGCGCTCCTTCACGCCGCAGCCTGGAACGGCGGTGCCGCGGAGCGCAACGGGGCGGAACGGGGCGGCCCGGCGGAGCCGCTGGCAGCCGGGGCAGCGCCCCCCTCCCGCCGGGCCGGGCCGCGGGCGGAGCGAGGCCGCCGGCGGGGCCGCCCCGCAGGCGCTGGGGAGCCGGGCCGGCCGCCGGCGAGGTGAGGGGAGCGCGGGGGGGGGCTCAGGGCTCGGCGTCGCTGCCCTGCGGGGAGGCCTCACCCCGCGCTCCCCGGGGCCGCGGCCGCCCGGGCGGGCTGGCCCCTCGGCTGGGCCGGGGCTGCCCGCGGGCCTGGCGGGCCGCGGTGGTGTGCTGGGGGGGGGGGGTAGGTCAGCGTGAGGCGGCTCTTCCCGGGGGAAGGGTTGGTTCTCCCTGCCGGGCGTTGCCGTGTGTGCTCCACATCAACGTGTAGGTGGGGAAGGAAGGGTAAAATAGAAGGTGTCTCCGAAAGGTGACTGCACCTGGTGCTCCCGGTCCTGTCCTCTCCTGGGCTGGTGCTGGCTGCTGTCAGCCGCTCTTTCAACAACAAGGCAGTTCTCTCTGACCAAAAATAACACCCGCTGCTTCTGAACTTTGCCTGTCTAGTTTTGCTGTTAACAGAAGTTAGGTGAAACTCCACTTAAATCAAGATGGGAATCATGTTTATCTCTTTTCTTTTCCAAACAGCTCAATGACACCCAGAAAGAAGTTACAGGGTCTTGTAGCTGCTACAGTCACTCCAATGACTCCTGATGGGTGAGTATGACCCTGTATCACAACATGCCATGTTGTCAGTGTTGCACTACTTACTGTTATTAAAACCCTGTCTCCCTCCTTTCTCCTTTAGAACGGATCAGTTTTGGTTTTGTTCTGAAATCAGATCTCTGATGGGATGGGGAAACTACTAGGTTGGTCCCACTAGCACTAGAGCGGGTTCCCTTAGCCTCTGCATCCTCCTGTTGCCCAGCAAGTGCTGTAGGTCTGGGTTTGGAGAGTTTGGATCAGTCTCGCATCTCTTCTACTGCTTTTGTAGGTGCAAATTAAATCATAGGAAGGTTATACGTGTGCAGTATTGCAGTGTTTTCACGTTTGTTAAGGCAAATCACAGTCCTAACTAAAAAGCGCTCTTGAGAGCTAGAAAATAATTGTCAAAATCTGATGTCCTTTTACATTTTACTTTACCCTATTTAAGCCATGCAGGCATTCATGTGTATATATGTGTGCATGGAATTAGTCTAAGCCAGAAGAAAATATTGCAAGGACTGCACAGTTCTGACAATAACATCAAATCGAAAGTTGAAATTCGGCCTTCCTCAAAGCAGTGATGATAAACAGATGTCCTCCCTGCTGCATTTTGATGTTGCAAGACGGAGTTGTTTGGAGTCAGCAAAGGACTCTGAGCTTCTCTGATGGGGGTTGTGTCAAGATCTGTGTGTGTTTCTGAGGAGACGGTGGAGATTTGTTAGTACAGTCCTCTGAAAGTGATCCTTTACTTTTGAAAAGTGCTGTAAAGCGTGTTACTGTCTCAGTCAGGGAACTCATTTGCATTGCACTCACTGCTTCGTTTCTTGCTTTAAAGGAAACTTATTTCCGAATTCATTTTTTATTACTACTCAAATTTATTGCAACATGCTATTTGGAGAGTGATCTGGGCCCGCTGCCTGGCATGCCTGGCCCTTGTAAGACATGTTCTCTGAAAGCAGCTGTGAAATTTTGGGTGATGTGTGAACCTAGTCAAGGTCCCAGAATTGACTTCCAGACTATAGGGTTGGCCTGTGTGTTTGACAAATGAAAACAACGGTGAAATATTGTACACGGATAAATAAAATAAGTTTGTCCTGCAGAGAAGATAAACCTAGAATTCAATTTCCCCTGTTTGTCAGGGAAGTCTGTTGCTTTCCTCATCCTTTAATGGGAGAGAGAGAGGTCAAAGTCACATCCAGCAGATGCCATTTCACGGTCTGTGTCCAGCAGTTACAAGTATAGTTTAACTATTTGCCAGCACTTGCACAAATATCTTTGTGCTCTCAAGAGAACTCCTGTTTGCCTCAACAGACATAAAGCTTTGAGTGCCTCTTGTTCTCTCACATCTCCCCAAGAAAGTCCTTTGCTGTGATGAGCCTGCGGTAATTACTGATTGATATAAAAGGTTGGAACAGTGAACTACTTGTCAGGAGGAAGAGGAACTGGAAGAAAGAATTCAGAACTGAACTGTTACCTGAAATGTTAAACACGTGCTGAGAGTATCATACCTTGGGGTCATTTGTGTGCGTACACATGCAAGGCTTCAAAAATACATGTCTTTTTTTGTTTCTTAGTCTCTAAGTTTAAGATATCTGTGGGTCGAGACTTATGGTTGCTGAGGCTCCTAAGGTTGCTGCGGTTCCTTTCATTTCAGACAAATTAACCTTTCGGTTATTCATCAATATGTGGATTACCTGGTAAGCAAGCAGAACGTGAAGAACGTTTTTGGTAAGTGGTTTTTTGCTAGGAACTGTGTTACACCCCTTTTGCCTGGATGGCAACCCTGTGATATCTTGCCTGACAAGAGCTGTAGTGGGATGGACTGTGGATGTGGGATCATCCTAGATTTTTATATTCACCAGTGGAAAGATTGTCAGTGACACTTAAGGCATCTTCTTTTGCCTGCACCCCATTTCTGTGTGGGAAAAAATAAGCATTGCCTTCATACAGTAACATTTCCAGAGATGAATGGATAATGCTGTCTTGGCAGAGAAGACTTAACTGAATGATTCTCCCCTTTGCCTGGGCAAGATACAATCATCTGATTAACAAACATCAGCGCAGGAGTCCAGGGAATTCAGTGGGCTCATCAAAGCCAAATGGGCCGCTTTAGGAGACCTGTGGTGCACTGGGTGATACTGAGGTGGTCACTGCTCCCACCTCTCTCTGTTCTGCCTCTGTCTCGGGGACTGCTGCAGGGGCAGCAGGGATGGCTGGAGAGAGAATACAGCGTCTGCTAAACCACTTCTGTTCACAGCCTGGCATAGTTAAGTAGCTGAAGTCAGTGATAAGATTTTCGTTCGAAACTTATGTGGAAAGAATGCCAAGACGAAAAGCAGAGCGTGGCAGTGACTTCGGCTATCCCAGTTTAATCTGTTGTTTGTGACTGAATGTACTGACGTCCTGTTGTTTTCCAGGGGTGCTCTAACACGTGGTTCCACTCAGGACAGAGACACCAAATTTCAGGGCAGGCTGTTTCCATGGGGTGGAGGATAGGCGATCACTCTGCCTGGCTAGCTGGCAGCCCCTTTGTGCACTTGTCATAGCCTGACTCACTGCTGGGAGAAGGAGGTAGCATCTGCTGGGGAGGAGGTGCTGGGGGGCAGTTTCCCAGTTTCAGCAGCTGATTCTGCCTCCTCCCTCCCACCGCTGCTGATCCTGAAACACCCAGGTTTCCAACACGGGCATTTAGTGATGATAACACTGCAATCCCCTTGCAAGTGCTGGTGCGGACTATTGCCATCTTAAAATGAGTTGGGGGAAAAATACTTCTGTTTAATATCATCCAAAGTGTCAGTTCTTTGTCTTCAGTAAAACCAGTGAATGTAGGGCAGGTCTCAGCAAGTGTGTTGTGTTGTGTTGAAACAGTGAATGGCACAACAGGAGAAGGACTGTCCCTTACCATCCAGGAGAGGAAGCAGTTGGCAGAAGAATGGGTGTGCCAAGGAAAAGACAAGTGAGTAGCTGAGAGGGAATGAGGGATTCCAGATCTCGTGTTATGATATAGGCATGCCTGATGGCAAAGCCACGTCTGCTGATGGGGTTTTTTTGGGGAGTATTTTGTTGTTGGGCTTTGTTCCCCAGCTCTTAAGTCTGCATTTCTGTCACTGCCAGTTAGCTGGTGTCCCTTCCTGCTGCTTAGAGAGCTTGTAAGGGTCCTTCTTTTTGGTACACTGAGGGGCAGGGGGGCAAAAATGGGCTCTTGAGGAAAAAAGGGCTGTGCCCTTTGCTTATTCCTGAGAAGAAATAAAAGTAAAGAACGATCTGCCTATTTATGCCCCATGAGCATTTCTGAACCTTGTAATATATTAAATTATTTGTTATGGGGGAAACTGAGGTGTAAAGGGCTTACGTGCTTCCCTAAAGGTGCAGAGTTGGTGGCAGGAGAAGGAATTCAACCCAGATCTTCAGCTGTATATCCAGTTGCAGGTCCATTCTCCACATCTTTCTTACCTGTCATAGTCTTGAATCACCGCTGCCTTCTCCGTAGTTGCTATGTCAGAGGATGTGGAGAGGAGGAGGTGTTTTGGTGAGAAGGATAGTGAGCAGAAATAAAGTGATGTGAAGACTCACAGTCTGTGTAGATATAAAGGAGGAACACAGAAATGGGACTGAGGGACTGGAACCTGGAAGATCGTCTTGGCAGGAGCAGACAAGCAGTCAAAGGTGCTGCTGTGAGGTTGAACTCTTTTGGTAGTTCTGCAGAGCAATAGGTTTAGAAAGCAAAGATATGCTTTGATATCCTTTCCTTTTCCCAGCTTCCCCTTAAATCCTTAATGTCTTAAAATACTGAAATTTGTCCCTCCTGACAGCCTTGCAAATATGACAGCAAGGAGTCACACATGATTCATATTTGCAAATGTGTTTTCTTTTTGCCATCGCCAGCTGCTTGCCACTGTTGGCATTTTCCCTGCATGTCTGCTCTACCGGTCCACACAGGTTCAGATCCCTTTTAGGTTTAAGCTAGTTCAGGGAAGTCCTTGTTCTGTGGCTCGCTGGTCTGAAGGGAGTAATTTTGGCAGACTGGTATTTTTCACCATCACTGCAACCTCCCCAAACCTTCTGAATTTGTTCTTGTGCAGATTGGATCACGTGATCGTTCACGTGGGAGCACTAAGTCTGCCAGAGTCCCAAGAGCTGGTGTGTATGTGATATGTTTCCTTTTCACTATGCGTGTAATACATGTAAAGCAGATGTACCTTCAGATACTTTCCATTCTCTCGTTTATAGGCAAGACACGCAGCAGCCGTAGGTGCTAGTGGTATTGCTGTAATAGCCCCCTTCTTCTTCAAACCCACAGACAAAGGTGAGTAGATGTGATTGCCAGACTCACTGAGGCCCTTTTATATTGCCCTACAAACCTTTGTCATAAATAAAGGATTAATGCCATCTTCTTTCTTTGGAAAGTATTCTGGTGATAATGTTCACACACCTGCCATGTCTGGTGCTGTGCAAAAGCAAAACCTAGGAGAGCCTTTTTAAAAATGGGAAGTATCAGAAGTCACCCAGTAAGAAGTGGGAGGATGTCTTTTGGGCTGTAGTTCATCAGCCTCTTGTAAAAAGAAGAGTTGCTCATGGAAAGACTAGTTAACTAGTCTGTCTTCTGAATAGATAGTATGGAGTTCACGCTCCATCTGGGCCACACTAGGAAGCAGTTGGTTCCATGCTGACCCTTGCTGGACACCGACCAAGTTGATAAACTGCTGATATGCAGACGTGCCTCTTGTTACTGAGGTGATCACGTTTGGTTCTGTGCACCTAAGGTTGCCTCAGAACTTAGAAATTGAGTGTTTTGCTTTTATTATAATGAACATAATATAAAAGAACCACGTGAAGTGGAGGTTTGTAACAGAAATGTTAAAAGTTGTCTGAATGAATTATGAATGGAAATCTTCATATGAAAGCACCAGAAGAAACTGGAGTGGGTTGCCAGAATGGCTGGTATTGACAGCCAAGAACACAATCAGTGGCAATCAAACCGGTAAGCACAGAGGAACAGCACAAAGATCAGCAGGAGACCTCGCTGGTAGTAGTAGCATGGCAGTGAGATTCCAGCACGTTGGTTTTTGCCATTCCTCTTCCTGCTATGCCAATGGGAAGATTGCCTAAGATCTATGAAGGATGCAGTGAACAAGATTCTCAGGAGGAATGTCAACCATAATAACTCTTTGATTCCTAAAACGGTACAAAAAAGTTGTCCAAAAAACCTGGTCATCATCACCGTCAAGCAGTACCCCAGGGAGGTGAATGTGAACTTGATCCCTTGTCCTCTGTGCTGTACACAAGTGGTGAGACCACTTTGGCACACAGGTCTTGCATGCGTGAGAGCATGCATGAGTTACAACTGTAAGAGAATGAGTGTGAGTTACTGAAATCGGTTTGGTTTAAAATAAATACTGTCTTTGCCTTCCATAAGGTCTTCCACTGAGTTTTGTTACATCTAATTTTTTATCATGTGTGAAGGTTTTTATGTGACTTGCTGGGTGTGGTAAGCAAGCTCTAGATGGCCTCTCCTCACACCCTGGCTGCTGTCAGTCGGAACTGTCTTTCACCACGGATAGTCTCCTTCTCTTATGGGGGTACTTGATTGTTTTCTTCCAGATAAGCTGATTGCTTTCTTACAGAAGGTTGCGTCTGAAGCCCCTGCGGTTCCATTTTATTACTACCACATTCCTCCTCTGACGGGTGTGAAGAGTAAGTACTGCTTAGTCAGCTCGTCCCGAGCCCACAGGCTCATAGCAACCTGAGTAATCCCAGGGGCTGGTGTGATTAGTCCACCAGCCTAAACCAGGTGTGTGGCCTCTGCTCCCATCACATGCAAGCTGTAGTGGAAAGGATCCTTTCCGAAAATGGGAGGTGAATCAGAGACTGGAAAATAAATTTAATTCTTCTTCATTGGAAAAAAGTCACTGTTTATGAGTACTGAACAACTGGGAGGGAGGAGGTGATGCTGACCATGGCTTTGCAATTAGCATGGACCAGGATAGGTAATTGCCTTGGATAACCATAGTTGAATCCCGATTTTTTGCAAGATAGTGACCACCATCTCTCTTGGTGTACACTGACTGCATAGTCATGTTTGCTAGGAAATTACGTGTGAAACCACAATGCTTCTCAAGTCTTATTATTTAGCAGAGGAATGAGGAATAGAATACAGATCTTTGGTTATTTGCTCTAGACAGCAGATTATGTGGTGTTTCTGGATGTATCAATTTATATTTATTCTTAAATACGTTGTTGCCAGTTCGTTCCTTAAACTTTCACTTATCCAGGGTTTTCCCCTTCTGATCTGGTAAAAGGAATGCTTCAAAGAGGATGGAAAAATACACTTTTCTATAACTCTGAGAAATAATCACACTGAAGTTGTCTTGCTGGTTGTTTTAGGGCTTTATAGTTTACTAGGCTTAGGCCAAAAGTGAATAACTTGTAAAATAAATTGTCTCCCTCTGGGGGAGGAGACAGGGAAATCTCCCAGAACAGAGGTGTGTTTCTTCATATGAGATTGCTGTTCTGCACAGTTCGTGTTGAAGAGTTGCTGGATGGAATAAAAGAGCAGATCCCCACCTTCCAGGGCGTGAAGTTCAGCGACACGGACCTCTTGGACCTTGCACAGTGTATAAACAAGAATGAGAGAGAACAGTTTGCATTTCTGTATGGGGTGGATGAGGTAAGAGGCTTCTCTTAAAAATAATTTCTAAGGCATTCTCTTGCATCAGCCTTGAGAAAAAAAGTAACCCTGGACATTCAGTGCCAGGCAGTTTTGCTGCTCCTTCCCACCACCCCTTTTTTTTCTTTATTTTGTTACCTGAAGTAAAAATGTTTTTTTTCTCCCCCCACCTCAAACTAGCAACTGTTGAGTGCACTGGCAATAGGGGCAGATGGAGCAGTTGGAAGGTCAGTATGGGTTGGACTCCTTCCCCTCAACACACATACCTTATTGTTGTATCTTCCACTATCTACACAGTATTTCTCTAACTGTCTTCTGTCACAGTGATGGAGGATTTTGCAGGGTAAGGCTGTACAGTAGCGAGCAGACAGACAAGCTAGCTCCAGTGCTAGCGATGGGACAGTTGTATAATCTGGGATTTTGGATTATGTTAATTTGGGTGATTATTGCTGCAGTCTGTAAGCTGACCCAAAGGTTTCAACATATTTCTTTAACCTCAAGGCAACTTTTTGAAGTAGGGTACTTGTCTTCGTTATATGGGTAAGGAACAAAAACCCAAAGAGGTTAAAATCATTTACCTTAGTTCATGTGAGAAGTCTGTGAGGGCCCTGCTGAGTTTTATTGCTGATTTGTCTTCTGCCCCTCATACCAGGCTGCTTAGATGAATTACTGTGTGATATCTGTGTTCTTGTGTAGTTGATCCATTAAATGAACAAGCAACTGGAAAATATAAGTGATTGACTTTCCTTATTGCCTAATTACAGAATGACAGAATGATAGGGGTTGGAAGGGACCTCTGGAGATCATCTAGTCCAATCCCCCTGCCATTATTTTTAATTTTGAAAAGCAGTTCCATTTGGAAAGAACTGGGAAGAGAAATCTGCTCTCTAAACTCTTCCGTAGGGCTTGGCATACTTAAGATGCTTGACAGTATAAACTGCACATAGATTGCACGAATCTCTATCATAATAATGGCATTCTTAAAATGTCGACAGAGAAAGCCCGTGGCTACGTCTTTTGTTTCAGTGGTTCTAAGCTCCCCCTTTGTGTTTACTGATTTCTATTTTTGGTTTGGTTGGTTTTGGCAGTACATACAACTACTTGGGCCGAAAAACCAATCTGATGTTGCAAGCCTTTGCAAAGCCAGACCTTGCGTTAGCACGGAAGTATCAGGTACAGTATCTTCACTGTCCCCACTAGGAGCAGCCTTCTTTCTCCTCTGGCTGTACTGGGGCTGTTTCCCATGTGGTTTTGTCATCCATACCCTGAGGTAGCTTTATTATAGCAAACTTCTTTCAGCGCCAACCCCCCTGCTTGTTACTCATCTCTCCTCACCTTTTTGACCAGTCCTTACTAACTTTTATCCAAGATCTGCCTTACTCATCCTCAACTCTCTAATCTCATCTATGCAGAGTGAGCAATGGCCTGACCTTTTTCCCTGAACAAGCCCACAATGGCCAAGCCCCTTGGCTGGGAATATTCTGGTGATACCTTACATGATGTAGGGTAGAAAGCCATCCCAAAGCAGCTCTGCCTTGACCCCTCTTGGTCTTGGGCATCTCGAAGATTTGTGAGGAATTCCGAGCAATCAGTATACTATCTATACCCAGTGTTTTTAGGGGACATTTGAGGCATCCTTCTTTTGCCTTAAAATAGAAGTGACTGCAGGATGAAAGTCTAAAAGACATCTGAAAGGTGATCTGCTCTGGGAAGTCTCTTCACTAGGCAGTGGATATTCAGATTTGTAAACCTTTGGAGCCGATATGATGAGACTTACCGGTGTTCTCAGGCTGCTTGCAGTGAGGGACAGCTTGAACACGAGTGATAGACTGAGAGGGAGTGATGGTTTTCTTATATCCCTCCCTCCCTCCTCTATTCCAATGGAATTCAATTAGTGTTTCCCGTAGACTGTCCAGGTGGCCAAGGGCTTTTCTCAAAGCTGTGCAATGATTGTATAAGATGTAAATATCATAGTAGCTCTAGATGCTTTTACATCTTAAAATTTGAAGGAGTTGATAAACTACTCTCTGTCTTTTCTAGTTTCTCACTGGGGAGTTTCTCAACTTTGTCATCAAACTAGGTAAGTCCTACACTGTCTGTTTCCCTTGTTATATCTAAAAATGCAGACTTGGTGCTCCAGAAACTATCATGTTGCTGTACCGTCAGAACTTCTTCCTGAAAGATTTTGCAGTGAGAAAATGTTGCGTGTGCTGTTTCCCAAGTTAGTAGCAACTGGGAGCTCAACAAAGGGAGCTGACCAAGCATCCCCGACAGGCTCACTCCCACTTCCTTCCTTCTTCTGTGAAATCTCACAGCTTTAAAGCTGTGACTCTGTGATTTACTTTTTTCTTATCCTGACTCTTTCTGTGGGTTGTTTATTTTTGTTCTGTCTCCAAAAGCTCATTTCTAGCTTTGTTTCTAGAGAGTCATTTTTCTGAAATGGTGGTGCTCCAGTAGGAAAACAGCTCTCATACTTGTCTCTCCTGCCTTGCTATAATTTAAGAGTAACTCTGTTCAAGGCTGTACAAGGCCAAAGCATTTTAAGATGGAATGATTTTTAGAAACAAACCCAAGTTTTAATGTAAAAAGCAATTAAAACCAAGTCAGAGTAGTGTAGGGAGACTGAATCAGACATTTCATGGTTTTCACTTAATGAAGAGAACTGTGGTTTTGCTGTACATATGCAAGCCCCAGTGAACCTAGCTGAGCTTTAGTGCTTGGTTGTATTTCTTGGGTTAAAAGGCAGAGGAAATGCATCATTATTTAGCCTTATAAGTAAAGAGGGAAACAGTGAATTTCCAGAGGTACATAAGGAGACTTGAGCTACGGACAGAGAGGCCTCCCAAAGTTTCCCATGGTGGCTTAAGCTGGTACCCAATGTTATTGTCACATGTCAGCAGGATGTTACTACTCCCAGGGCTGTAATTTATGTGAGTCTGTATTGGGGGATAGCCATGAGGCTGCAAAGATCGGGTTGCTGGGATGACGAATTGGCTGGGATAGCTCAGCCTACCAGTGAAGGTAAATTGGAAGTAGCCCTATTTTTGCTTGGTTTACCTATGGAGGACTCACAGCATCTTTTCTATTGTCAGGGCTGCGTGGCAATACATTTTTGGCAAGGAGAAGGGAACACACACACAACCCTGGTTATCTCTAAAACTGACATGGTAGCTTGTAAAGTTCACGTCTAAGAAAATACTCTGCTTGGTATCTTGAGGAGGGAAACAACACAATACATAAATAAATGTAATAAGTAGGTGTAATTTTTACTGTAATGTCTTTCCTGTCTGCAAGTATGATCTTCTCTTCTTAGTTACACTGTTCTCACTTCTGAGAAGCGCTTCAAGCCTGGTTTATGCCAGATTACACAGGAACTCACCGCTGCTGCTTTTATGGACACCTGTATAGAGACTATTTTAAGCAAAATGAGCTGTAAATGACCCGATTTTGCTTTTGTTCACCCAGGTTTTGGTGTTGCACAGACTAAAGCTGTAATGACTTTTGTTTCTGGCATTCCCATGGGACCTCCACGGCTTCCGCTTGTTGACGCCTCCGAGGATTTCATCGCCAAGGCCAAAGCCAAGCTGGATAGCATTGTGTGGCCTGATGGCGACTGATTTTCACTTCTGTGTCCATCTGGAAGTGGAGGCTCCTTTTCTGGGGTTCACTGTCACTTGGCACATTCCCCACGTGATGGGCTGAGATGTCTTTCAGGGAATTGGCAGTGTGCCTGAGCTCCTTCCTGTTAGGGTTGGCCTTGTTGGCACACATGTAGTCAGTCGCCTTTTTGCGTAACTTTACTCTGGAGTGCACATCCCAGGGCTAGCTGGTATCTTTTAATAAAAAATTTAAAGAGCATATTTTACCCAGTTGAAGGATCCTGACTCCTTTTGTCTAGAAAGGAGGAAGATCTGTCTCTACAGATCATGTTTCGTCCTCTCCCTTCGCATCTCCAGCACTACAGTGTGTTTTTAAACATCGGTATGACACCATCTAGTTGCTCAGATGGGTGTTTTACCGTTTGTCACAAAGTCATTGGACACTATGTATGTAAAATCCAGTTTTTGTCTGATCTCATTGTCTTTGTGCACCTTCACTTAATGCAAAATTTAAAATAACTTCTGCAACAGAAGGCTTGTGGCTCTCTGATGTGCAGGTATTTCTCCATCTTTTTCCCTGCGACAGAAATGAAGGCAGAATTGAGCTGTACGTCTCTAGATTGCAATGCAGAACACTGTCTTACACGTTAGAAAGTCATCTGCTGTCAGACTGAAAGGCACTCTTCTGCACCCTGGACTTACCCCTCTCCGCCAGCTTGAACTCTTACTGTCCGACAGTATGTGTAGCTGACAAATGCGAGGTCCCGTGCCTCCTGACGGCACTCCTGCGTGCGCAAATGGTCGCGGGGGATGTTTGGAAGGAGGGAAGAGAAGGGGGGAGATGTGGTGAGGCACGTTGCTAACTTTCCGTAACACAAAAGCACGGAGAATTCTACTAACTTCCTCTGGCCGTGTAACCACTGGGCAAGAAATACACAGTAATAAAGGCTTCCTTTCGCCCCCCTTGAATTTGTATGAAATTTAGGAGAGCTCTTCTTTGACAGGTGAGGGGAAGGGAGTGGAATCACCCCGGGGTGCTGGGGGTTCTCCCTGCACCCTCGGCGGCACCGGAGCAGCCGAGGCCTGGGGCACCCACACCGCCCTGCCCGCCGAGCCCCTTCTCCTCTGAGGGGCCGGGACTTGCTGGGCCCTTTTTAAAATACATCTTAACACCGTCACGCCAGTGCTGTGACTCGCTGAGTGTTCCAGCGCGGGGCTCAGGGAGGCGGTGCGCGGAGAAGGGGCGGATTTTCCTAACGGGCCCCACTGTCGTCGCTCAGTCTGTGCTCTGTCAGCGCCGGGGGCGCTTCGTGTGGCTGACGCTCTGTTGGGCTCCTGGAGCGGGCGAGCGCAGGCCCCGGTGCCGCCGGCTGCTGCCGCCCCGGGGCTCTGGGCGCCGGTGCCGCCGGCTGCTGCCGCCCCGGGGGCTCTGGGCGCCGGTGCCGGGGCTCTTCGCCCCGGGGCAGGCGGGCCCCGCCGCGCAGCCCTCCCTCCCTCCCTCCCTCCCGCCGCGGCCGCCCTCGCCGCGCATGCGCGGCCGCCGCCGTCAGGCGCGGGAAGGCGGTGCTGCCCGCCGCTAGGCCGGCGGCGGGAGGAGCGGGCGGGCCGCGGCCCGGCCGGTGTCCCCCCCCACCCCGCCCCGGTGCCCCCTCTCCGCCTCTCCCGGCCGGAGCCATGGGGGACGTGAAGAACTACCTGTACGCCTGGTGCGGGAGGAGGAGGGTGACGCCGGCTTACGAGATCCGCGCCGGCGGCGGCCGGAGCCGGCAGACCTTCCTCTGCGAGGTGCGGGCCTTGCCGCCTCGCCGGCGCCCCCGGGGAGGGCCGCGGGTCGGGGCCTGCCGGGGGTCCGGGCTCTGCCGAGCCCTCGGTGGGAGGGCGCTGGAAGCTGAGGGAAAAAGGAGCGCCTGGGGGGGCCCGGGGGGCGGGAGGCTTGGCCGGGTCGTGGACAAAGCATCCAGGCTTCTTGTGCGCGGTGTAAAATGCGCTCGGTGGGTCTGTGAGAGTAAAGCAGCCTGGTACAAAGCTCTTACAATAAAAAGGAATCCATTTTCCTGAGGGTGAGGTGTGTGTTCACACCGCGGGCCTGACCCTTCTCGCTGTTAAAATCAGCAAGGGGTGCTGCGCATCGCCTCTGAAAACTGCGATCCTTGGCTGAGCTCGAATTGAGATGCATTAAAAAATTCCTGTTGGATGGACTGCTAGTCCGCGCGCTGCTGTAGCGTTGCTCTGTTCCTGGCTCCGGGCATGGCGGATGTGCCGGCAGGGAGCTTTGAGTTCAGGCTGGCTCTGAGAAGGAGCTGATGCTGAGCGCAAGGCCACGTGCAGAACGGGCAAGTTCGTAAGTGATTTACACTGAGCACCTTGAATTTGTCGCTATACCCTTCCTCCCCCGTTCGTCTTCCCCACCAGTAACAAAACTGAGAAGCGCAGTGATATTAAACCAGTTTTAAAGGTATTGTAACCGAGATCGAACGTTGCTCGGATGAGGTGGTTGTATGGACAGTTACATCGTTGAACCGTTCTCTGTTTTGTCCGTCGATGCCCCGTCAGCATCCTTAAAAACTTAACAGATGAACAGCTAGATTGCGCTAAAACACTTCTCTTGTACTGATTTTCACAATCTGGTATGACGGCTGTGAATCCAGCACGGTTACTGTTTGGTTGGTGATACCGTTGTTCTGGAAGACTGATAGTTGGTGCTGAAAGTGGAAGCTCGTTATTTGGAATCTCTGAAGCAGAATACTACCAAAATATGTTGTTTGATGAGAAAGTGGGTATTGGCTACCGGCGTGATTCAGCACTGAAGAACAAATGCAGTCTAGCATTAGCAATGTTGTGCAAAACTCTAGTTTGGGCTGGCTGGAATGTTATATGCAAGTCTGGTTACTTTTTTTTTTTTAAGAACAACAACTAGCTGTAGTAAAAAGCTGTTTACGTGATCAGCAGAGTGAAGCGTGGAAATCAGAAATGCGTAAGTGGTCTATCCAAGCGAAGCTGAAATGAAATGGAATCGTTGACTGTAAATGTGAAAAAAAGAAAATCACTTTAAGATGAGGGGCGGTGGTCGCAGAAAAGCGGGCGTAAAATGTCTGGTTAGGCTGAATTTTGAATACGTTTCCTCTGATCGAGTTTTGCAGCAGCCTGTCAGGCAAGCTAGCAGGATATAAAATTGCTGTTCTAAAGCTTGTCTCTAAATTTATGAAGTGCATTGCATCTTGTTAGATGTAATAACGTGGAGCTACAGTAGAGGGGACACAAGCTCTCTCCTGTCCTTGTTGTCTGAGGGTTTGGGATGAAGGGTGAGGGAAGTGAACCTGGGCCAAGTTTGCTGCTGTATGTTGGTAGTATCCCTTCCTACACGGATTCATTTTCTTCCACAAGGTTTTGGGAAACACTCATGGTCTCTGAGAATGGACTGGAGGTGTTTTCTTTAATAGGTATAAAGTATACATTCAAAACCTACAGAAGTATATATATATACATGTATAATGATATGTAACAAATCTTAGTAACAATATTTCTCCTGTACTTATTAGCAACTGATATTTGGCGTTTCAGTATTACTGGTTTTCAAGCCACTTTCACTTGTACGTGCCTCAGATCGGTATTTTTCTTTGCAGGTTCGAGTGGAAGGCTTTAACTACATTGGCATGGGCAATTCCACTAACAAGAAAGATGCGCAGAGCAACGCTGCTCGAGACTTTGTCAATTACTTGGTTCGGGTGAATGAAATGAAGAGAGAAGAAATTCCCGCTTTTGGAGTAAGCTGCTTTTTCTCCTTACCAAAGGCTTATCTTTCATTGCAGAGCTGTGCATCTGGTTGCATTTCATCCCTGGAGTTCAGTCTGGCACCCATGTGCGATGAAGAAGACTGAAAGTGCAGGACTTCTGCTTGCAGTGCTGGAAAGCTGGGATATATACAGTGAATGTTGTAGGCTGATCTGGTAAAAACAGCTGCGTGTTGGTCTGCGTAACTGATGAGGCTGGAGAGAATTCAGAGTCCCTGTAAGGTGCAGCCTGGCTTAAATACTGAATACTGTGCTGAATAGTCACACCTGACAACGGGAATTGTTTTAAATGCATGTTACGATATTTAATACTATGTACTTTAAAAAAAAAAAATCACATCTCAAACCAGATGTTGAAAATTTGGCTTTTTTTAAACCGTAAATGCTTTCTGCCTTAGCTCCTCATGTGTAATAGGACCACTGCTTTTTATGATGTTTTATGAACCATGCAAATATCAGCAAGGACTATCACATAAAAGCTGAGGAGGAAGGTAACTATCTTTACAGCAATTCTAGAGAACAGTAAATCGTGAAGCTCCATGTTATACGTTGGAAGAGTCTCTTTCTAGTGCCTCGTTAAGGATATGTCTGTATAAGACACCGTGTGATCAGCAGAAGCAGTGTCCCTGCCTCGTTAGCCTAGGTGAAGCCTTATGGTAACAGGACCTGCGTTGTTTCTGATGGACCAGTTAGTTTCGTGGCAATGCAATGTGTTGCATGGCTAGATCCTAAAAACGAATAGCGTGTTCCCTCTCCTGAGTAAAGCAGAGGTGGTGTGATCAGTTAGCTAAACCTATGCATCCCAAAATGGGAAGAACTCACATAACGATTAACCATAATTTTGTAATTTCCTAAGGATATTAATGTTTTCTTACAGCTTTTTTTTTTTGTGTGTGTGTGTTCATAAAGTATATTTGAGTTCCCTTGGATATATGATAGGGACTGGTATCTGTTATTTTATCCTGGGTGCTGAAACAGTTGATTTTATAATTGCTGAACTTCAGTAAGTCAGGGCTGCTTGTTGGTTGGAAATCTTGTTACAGAACACCCACAAAAAGCCAAATAGGCTTTTTACAAGGCAGTTGTATCCCTTTCATTTTTTAAAAGGGTGCTACTATTGGGAGTTACTACTGGGGGTAACTGTTGCACAATGATGCATGAACTGCTTAAACTGCTTGAACGGTTTTCTAGCTAAATAGTAAAAAGACTTTCTCTGTACGAACGTGCTGGTATTTCCCTTCATTCTCTTTCCTAGCCAGCAGCTGGTGATAGCCCTGATGGACATGAAGCAGCTAGAGATGTTACTGGTTCCCATTCTACTTTGGGTGGACCTCTTCCTCCGCATTTGATTATAGAGGCTGAAATAGGTAAGACTGTGAAAGCTGTAATTTACATGTATGTGGATGTAATATATGCATATAGATTTGGGTGGGGATTTTTCTCCCAAATAGCGTGATTCTGCAGACAGAAGTCGTAGTTTTGAGGCAGAAGTGTGAATGAGTACATGATATCTGAGGGACCGGTAATGTCCTGTTGAGACTGCCAGGCTATACCTCTCTGTTGCTAAGAACATGTTTTGGGAGAGTTATTTTGGTTTTGTTGGGTTTTTTTTTTCCCCACATGTTAGGCAACAGCCCACCTGGAAACTGTGGCAGTCGTGGAGCTCAGTGGGATCGGGGTGCAAATTTGCAAGAATACTATTCAAAGAGAGAGGAGCAAGAAGTGCAGGCAGTAAGTCATTCTATGTAATTCTCTTTTACTTTCATTCTTAAATAGGTATCTTTCATTCCCTTTCATTTGTTATTAGCATCTATAATCAAGCTTGCAGTTTTCATTTGATGTTTTGCTGTTGGTGTTAACTTAAGCTGCAGATTTACCTGCTGACTTTTAACAAAGGTAACTTGTTTAACCTAAGAACAAAAGAAATTGCTCTGGGTACTGTGAATATCCAATTGTTTGTATAGACATTTTGTTGTGAAAATAAGGAAGTACTGAGGATTTTTTAGCATTTTCTATAATGTCTTAATTATTTTACAGCATCTAGACAAGTTATTTCAAAGACTTGTTGTAAGAATGTTTAAAACTGAAATCTATTAGAAACCAGTAAATTACACTTTTTTTCCAATATTAGACCTCAGAGTCGGAAGTGGACTTAAACGCTGATCTTCACGGGAGTTGGACTTTGGAAAATGCCAAGGCACGTCTGAACCAGTTTTTCCAAAAGGAGAGGATTCAGGAAGAATATAAATACACTGAAATGGGGCCTGATCACAACAGGTTTGGTAGTTTTAGTCACCTTCTGCATATGAAGGGTTAGAAATATTTTTGGTGACGGTGGCTAATCGCACTTACTTGCAGTGCTCCATAGTGCTGTTTGAGAAAGCAGTGTTCTTTATCAGGACCAAGAACATCCCTAAATCTTGAAATGGGGGTGATGAGCCTTGGTGCCGAGATCTGAGTGACTCTGAAGAAATTTCTGTCTAATGTTTTTCATGGATGTGCAGCTTTTAAAGTGATTGCTGTGCTCTAGCTAACTGTTGTGTCAGTCTGAGTGGAAAGAGTACTCAATTGCTTGCGGTAATGGTTTGTATGACTGTAGTTGCCTTTGTACATTTTGAGTAAATCCTAAATGTGCTTACATTTGCTTATGTAGAAATGTGCTTTAAGGACATTTTATTTATATTTTGATTATAATTAGCTTTTTTGTCAGTGGAATCTCCTACTGGAAAAATTAGTTTGGCAGAATCTTCCCAAAGGAGTTTTGAGGGTCTTAAATTTCAATTGAAACCAGCTGGGTATTACTCTTTTTTGACTTTCTGCCCGTTCCATCAGAAAATTTGCATGTGCTTGTCCCAGATGAAAATAACGCGTAACAGATTGTGCATAAAGAATGATAGGTTTGATTTTTTTACCCCTCTTTGGAATAGTCTTTACAAGTCATCAAAACTTCAGGACATGGTATTATCTCTTGTGAAATATAATTATGTTTTGTGGTCAGAAACAACGGCATGCTGCTGCTGCTGGATTCTTCTTGTTGGGTTTCGGGGGGTTTTTTGCATTGTATAAATTTGTTTTCTCTGAGAGTTAATTTTTTTAGAAAGACAAGTGAATTTTCTCATTACAGTCTTCCATGAGACTCTCACTTGCAGGACTTCTGGTATTCTTTTGTTGTTAAGTCTTACAAGCATTTAGAACATCTAAAATACGAGTATTGGTGTCAGAAAGTTCTAAATTTTCATTTAAAACCTATTTCAAATCACTTCATCTCCATTTATGTTTTCAAGCAAGGACATTTCTTTCCCTTACATGAGTAACAGAAAAAAATAGTTTGTACAGTGCTGGGAATTTTAAATATGCTTGTTGCAGATGTAGTTCTTGAGCACTTCTTTTATGCTGTAACTTGCAGATTATTTGTGCAGCTCATTTTGTTATGCCTTCTGCATGTAAAAGCATTAAACCCCATGTATTTAACTGCATATAATCTTGAGCAGAATGAGGTGGCCATAGATGACAGTATGTTTCTCAGCCCACTTACTCTTCTTCCGGAGAGCATTTCAGAGTTTCGTTTTTACTACATCCAGGAGATCTTGTGTGAATTGCCCTGGATGGAATGGCAGAAGGGGGAACTAACTATGCTGCAATGGATCCGATAGGCATGAAACAATCCTAATGTCTTCTAGCACTCATTGAAAGAGGGCAAACTATTGGATTTAATCCTTTTGGTATGTATAACAGGAGAAGGATAATTTCAGATGGTTTTGGAGTTTTGAGGACAGTAATATAGTTTGGTTTTTGGGTTTTTTTTTAAGAAATATCAGTTGCCATGTATCTTACCAATCTGATTTTTTTTTTTAAATTAATGGTCTTTATAACAGAAATGTCAGCCTTGCTCTCAGAGGTTTTTGAAAGGAGAAATGTATTTTTTGTTGTCAATTAATCATAGTCATATGGTCTAAGAACTTAGGAATAGCTGGAAAATTTGGATTCAGGAACTTTGTTTTAATTACGACAGAAGGGTATAAATTGTAAATATGAACATGGCTCTCCTAATACACGAAGTATGAACTAAATATTAAGGGATGGGATGTGGCTTTTCTCTTTTGGGATTCCATCGGTAGCGTGGGATGCCTTTGCCTCCTTGTGTTCCTGCTGAAGATGGTAGCAGCGAGCAACACCAAAGATCTGTGCGCGTTCACACACGGGCTGCTAAGGCTGTGCTAAACAATCACACGGGAGTCTGCTGCGAACTGATTCCTGGTGTTGCTGTTCTCCCCTTAGGTGGAGGAGAATGAGATTGAATGCTGACTATAGGCCTGGCTGAGAAACATACTGTCATCGGTGCCTTAGTTGGCTGTTGTGTCCCTGAAAGCCAGTGGCCTTTGACCCATGAAGCCACTGTGCCTGAAGGTCAGTTCACTGGTAGTACAGGAAGGAGTTCCGACTTGAAATTTAAATCCCTCGCTTAACCTTTTTTTTGTTTGTTTGTTTACAGCAAGAAATGAAGGACACAGATGCAAGGCTCTGCCTGCAGCTGTGGAAGTACCAAGGCATAGTTTTCAAAGAGGATCTCAGCCTGATAAAGCCCAGTCATATATCTTGAATCGCATTTGCCAGTTTAAATCCTGTCTTATAGGAATTTGGCATTCATTTTTAATCTGTGCTTAGGTTTGTGATTCTTAAAAACAGAGATCTTGGTTCCCATCATCCTCTGTTGACATAAGACTTTCTTATTTTTTTTAAGCCTAAATTAATACACCGGTTGACCTTTAAATGAATTGGTTACATGCCCACTAGGCAAACTATTACATTTGCTATGCACAGTTACTTTTGACTATCTCCTGGTTCCCAGAGCATGGCAATAAGAGCTTCATGAAAACTGAAGTATTCTGTCTCCTTCTGTGCAGATATGTTTCATGGTCTTTGACAAAATGACCTGGTTTAGTTTTGTCTGTGCTCTGAACTGGCCAAATGTGTGGCAAAACCCAGGGTAGCTGTATTAACTGTTGCATCTGAGTTAATAAACCCAGGCTACCAATGGGTTACATGAGTATAATGTGGGATATAGTTAATGGTACAGTGGGATGCGTGTTAATGTTACATTAACATGCTATCTGCTTTATAATTGTTGCCTTAAATTTAGGCAGCTCAGAGCGTATTTCCTAATAATGTGGCTTTGAATTTCGATGCTGAACAGTGGCATTTTCAGGACTCTTAACAGATCTACTGGTTCTATTGATGACAAGTCTGTTACCTACTAACTTGGGGTTAAAGGGACTAAAAGCAGTAATATTTTACCTTGTCCATTGGTGAGTTGAGAGTCTCTGACTGAAGACACAGAAATCTTTGCCTAGAAAAATTGGAAAGAGGGGCTGTTTTTGCAGTGTCGGTGTCAGCTATTGATAATTGTACCTTTGTGTTCCTTCTTCCTCTTACAGGAGCTTTATCGCAGAAATGAGCATTTATGTGAAGCAGCTGGGCAGAAGTAAGTGTCCCTATTTATTTTTTCACCTTAGCAAGAGATGGATGTTGGTACAGAGGAATAGGTCATACTCGTGGGTACAGACTTTCATAGTTATGTGTTGGAGCCACTTCCAGAGGTGAAGGTTCATGTTTGTTGCCTGACGTGAAATGTTTTTTCTGCCTGTTGTGCTTGTTGCGTTCTACTGCTTGTCCATTACATGCCTCCACTAATCTTTTTTCTCTGCACAAAGAAGTGCTTGTGAGATACAGTAGGTTTTGTTTCTCTTAATTACTTGTTCTTCACATATCTGAGAAATGCAGGCATCTAATATGTTCCCAGGCAATGGACGTGCTGTCCACACCACACCCATTTACATACAGCTTGCTGTGAAATTTGTACCATGTTGCTGGGTGGTATAGGATAATCATACTTCCTTAGACACTGAATGCAGAAAAAACTTTACAGGAGTTCCCCAGGAAGTCAGTAAGTGACATTACACAGTTAGCGTGAGTCAGCTGATGAAGGGCCCTGGTTGGATTTTATGTCGGAACTCTGGATTTATCAAGATTTGAGACTCTTTCCCTGAAACCTGGCCTGTGTGAACAATCACAAAGCCCATTTCAGAGTAGTATCTTCTGTGGAAGCTGTTTGACTCATTAGCTACTACAGCTGTGAACTTTGTGTGCTGCAGGGATTTTCAGTCGTGAGCATGGATCAAACAAAAAGCTGGCAGCACAGTCCTGTGCCCTTTCCTTGATTAGACAGCTCTACCATCTTGGTGTCATAGAACCTTACTCTGGACAGACAAAGAAAAAAGAAGGCGAATCGGTGAGTTTGATAGAAGGGTCAGAAATTGTTGCTTTCATTTTAATGACACAAGTACTCTCTCATAAAGATGAGTGAGTTAAAGTTTGCTGTCAATATTTAACAGCTTACGAGTTCATAATAGTTTTGATTCTTTAGACCAGCAACTGTTTCTGGCCTGGCCAGTGATTTGGATTAGAAATATAACTTCATGCGTATGTGAATGGAGCAGTAAACTAGTTTTACAGCATGTTAAATGAAATAGGATTTGTCACAAATGCTTTTTTCAGTATCAGTTTTCTAGAAGCTTAAGGATTTCTGTTTATGGTATGTACAATTCTCGCCTATTTGGTTTCATTCTCTGGCACATTAGCATTTTTCTGGTATTCGGTTACAAGTTTGGGAAAGTTTTTCTCTGAAATTAAACTCAGATACTTAAAAATATTCTACAGATTCTTGTTGGATGACAAGTCAGCAAAATGTTTCAAGAATGTGAATTTTGAACTGACGGTACTCTTTGGCCCTGTTTCACTAGGAGCTATTTGATGGTTCAGTGTACTCTCTGGGAGCCTGCAGTTCTGACTTCCATTGTCTGCCTTTTTGTGTATATCACCATGTAGTTTTTAAACATTTAATAGGTGGAACCCTTTGAGGTGTCGCTGTCTTCTGACTTAGAAAATCGGCTGCAAAACATTGTACGGGAACTGTCTCTGGAGATTGTGCCTTTGGTGAGTGTGTGGTTCAGATACTCCAGTATTTAACATCAGGCCTGCTTGTTTAATACATTTATCTTTCTTTGCCCGCTTTGCTTTTGGATTTATAGCCTGAAGATCCCAGTAATCCAGTCATGATTAATGTTGGCAAGTTGGCCCATTTTGAACCGTCGCAGAGACAAAGTCATACAGGAGTTGTTCCATGGTCACCACCTCATTCCAACTGGAACCCTTGGACCAGCTGCAATATTGATGAGGGTCCTCTCGCAAATGTAAGACAGCTTAAATAATTGATTTGTTGTTTGTTTTCCCCATGCTTCTGGAACTTTAAAATGCTTTTTTCCCCCAGGATTTAAAGTATGAGCTATTCCCAAGGAGAAAACAGTCCACTGATTAAATTTCTTCCCTTCTTGACCTGGAGGAAGGGAGTCTTTTCATTGGTAGGAGTTCTTTGTGCTGCTTGCTTTTTTGTCATTTCTAGTCCCATTCACCGCGGAACAAATGAAAAGCAGCAATGTAGCGTGATAAAATGAGGAAGAAGGGAAGAAATACTAGGTTGCCAAGTTCAGAGGCATAATTTGGCCACTGGTACAACCTGGTCAGAAAAGACTCTCAGGGCAGGAACTTCAGTTTCCTACAACAGGGAACCAGAATAGTTACGACGAAAATGATAATTTCATACTCCTTTTGACTGCAGTTTTTCCCCATAAATTACATTAATTTAACATTGATCATTATATGTTGATTTAAAAAATATGGAACTGATGTAAGTTTGAGTGTTGCTGCTTAAAACACATAATCCCTATATTTACGGACATTGCAAATTGAGCTGGCTTCAAACCTCAATAGGATTTCTATGTGCTAGTCATGGTACAGCTAACTTATTTTCAGTAAAACCAACTAGCCCTTTGGGAACAAATTTGAATTTCTTTAGAATTCTTTCTTAGTTGAAATACAAGAGTTGCCTGATGAATTTCCATCTCTGCTCGCTTTTCCCTTTTCAGCTACTGTTCTGTGGGTTGTTATGTGCTTACATTATCTCATTCACAGAATCACAGAACCGCTAAGGTTGGAAAAGACCTGTAAGATCATCAAGTCCAACCATACATTAAAAACTAAAACTCCTGTCTGAATGATCATCTAAGTATCTTGTCGGCTTACTGCTGAATAGAGTGTGTTTCTCAAGCAATTAAAGTATTTAAATTGAAACAGTCATTCTTTTTCAGTATATTGGATCTTTTTGAGAAATATCTTTGAGGATGGCCGTTTAATTTTAACACGCTGGAATGAATGAAATTGAATAGCTCATAGGCATCACTGATTTCAGGGTGTTATGTAGGAAATGATCCTTTACTGATATTTGCAATCATTATGTTGGTGTGACTGACTTTATATTGAAGTTATGATATAGATAAGCAGAGGGGTCAAAAAGCCTCCCAACAATGTCTTGTCTTTGCAGCTCACTCCAGAGCAAATAAGCATGGATTTGAAAAGTGATTTTATGTACCGTTTGGAGCAGGATCAAGAATTACAAAGGGTAAGTGCGCTTCGTGTAACACGGCATGCTTGCGCTAGTCTTTTTCTTTTCCAAAAGAGGTTGAACATACCGCATACAAAGTGTGTGAGACTGGATTTCAGTAGTCATACCCACCAAGTTTTCAGAAGTGCTGGATGTTACGCTGGGATGGGTGTGGGGATGTGTTGCGCTGTGTAAGGAAAAAATGCAAACTATGATTTGTTCTTACACAGTTTTTCCTTTGTGTAAGCAAAACCTGTGTAGACGAGTGAGACGAAGTATGGATGTGGAGCAGAATAGGTTGATTTTTGGAGATTTTTGGAAATGTGATGGATTTTTTTCCAGATCCAACAAGAGAGAGAGGCCTTACCTGTGAAGAATTTTGAAAGTGAAATTCTGGATGCAATCCATCACAATTCTGTTGTTGTAATTCGTGGTGCCACTGGTTGTGGCAAAACCACACAAGTGCCACAGTACATCCTGGATGAATACATCAAAACCAACAGAGCTGCAGAGTGCAACATAGTAGTGACACAGGTGAGGAACGTGTTACAAATGCAAGCACTTAAGTTTTGTGGTCGCATGCTAGAAATCACCTATTAGGATGCGTTGAAAAATTTGGTTATCATTACTGGACATCGTTCATAAAAGTATCTCCTCAGTACTATATGTAGGAGAAACCTCAGCATCATGTATATTTTCGTTTGGAGTGCTACTCTTTCATGTATCTACAGTTGGGATAATCTGGCTTGTACCTTGCCCAGGTGAAAACTTTTTGGCAGACCGAGGGGAAATGATTTGGCAGATGCCATCTGGTAGTTCCTGTATATCCTTATATTCCTCCTCTGTAATTTTATGTGCAGAATTACCCATTTCAGAAGAAAAAAGCCTGCTGTTACAGATATTACTGTTTAATGACTACTCTGTAAAGAAATCTTAGGACAGGACACCTATAGCTTTTATAATTTACTCTCTTGGTTTTGGTGGTGTTCTGATAAACTTGTAAAACTTCATTGTTAAGTTAGAGAAAACTTTCTCATCCCTCAGCCTCGGAGGATTAGTGCAGTTTCTGTAGCAGAGCGTGTGTCATATGAGAGAGGAGAACAACCTGGGCAAAGCTGTGGATACAGCGTGCGATTTGAATCTGTGCTTCCTCGGCCGCATGCCAGTGTGATGTTCTGCACTGTAGGTCTGTATTGTTTTGTTTATGTTTGGAGCTTATTTATTATGGGTCTGAATTCTTTGAGTTAGCAGCAAAAGCAGAAACATGGTTACATTAAAATTTTTAGAAAATCTGCTTAAAAGATGAACAAGTTTTGGGGTTTTTTTGATAGAATAAGTTTGCTGACATACTGTTGTGCAGAGAAAGATTAAGATTCTTGTTCAGAAGTATGATAATACAGGTCTAATACCATGCAGAAATAATCTCCTGAAGAGATAAAATCACCATATATTTATTGTCTGTAAAAGATAGAAGGGGAAGCGGTATTGGGTGGGAAAGAAGAAAGAGTTTTCCTAGTAGCAATACTTTATACCCTCCCCATCCCTTGTACGAATGAAAGCGTGGCAATTGGAGATGGGGCTGTAAAAGGTGCTGGGCAGCCTGCACGCTTCTTGATTTTTAAACCAGTGCAACTGTTCTTGATGCAATGAGGCGGGGCGGAGGGCGGTGGGAAGGCTGAGCTGTTACCTACGTGAACATTTAACTACTATGTCTGTTTAAGGTGTTCTTCTGAGAAAGGTGGAGGCTGGGATCCGTGGCATTAGTCATGTTATTGTTGACGAGATCCATGAGAGAGACATTAATGTGAGTTAGCTGGTGATTACGATCCTATTTCTCTCGGTGCTTCTGTTCTGTTTAACTTTTGCACGTGTTCTTAAGTAATAGTAAATAAGTGAAAGGAAACTGTATTTTACTAATTGCCATATATGCAAGTTTTCCATCTTCGGTAAGATTTTTAGAAATTCTTCTCCTCATTACTCCTTACCTGATTAAAAGAACAAGGACTTGCGCTTACTTGCTGCCCTGTCTCTTTTGCCTGTTAGGATCTCCTTCTATGTCCTGGTCCTCTCTGGAAAATAGAACCACCATGGTACAAGCACTTCTTGTCCAAATGTGGGAGCATGTTGAATGTCACTTTTATTTTGGAGTGCTTTTTCTACTGACAATGTTGTATTACTGTAACGGAACAGCAGTGATTTGTATTTAATTTATTAAATTAAATACAAATTAATTAAAATATATTTAATACAACAGGTATTTACAGAAGCTGCCATCTTGGTAGTGACACATTTCAGACACAAGGAAAAATGCAATAAGCTGAAAATAGAACTGGGGGAGGGATTGTATGTAACTTAAGAAATGGGAAATGTTTTCTGTCCCCCTGATTCTTCCGTATGGTTTTCACCTTTGCCACACCAAGAGTGAGAGAAACTGCTAAGTTCTCACATGCTTTTTAAGCTTGTTTTGACAGAGTTTGGGGACTCATTTAGATGAAATTGCAATGCAGAATTTTCTGATCTCTTCATCTATTAAGTTTGTATTAATGATGTAAAATACAAGTTTTCAAATTTTGAATGAGATTGGAATGTTAGCTGTTGAACTAAGGGCCCGCCTAACTGCGTGGCAAAACTAAATGTCAGGTTTAAATCGAACTAGAAAACTTCTCATACAATTGCACTGAGTCATTCCTATTTATTTTATGAACTATGGCTGCTTTATATGTAAACCAAGATTAAAAAGACCTTTAGGTTGTAATGTATTGTTAGGAAGGAAGCAAACTATTTCTGAATGCTTTTCTTTAGTTTGTTTCATTCTGATAGAAGAATAACTCTTCTTTACACTGGAAATACTAAAATTCATTTACCCCAGAAATTGCAGTATTTTCAAAATAAAGCACTGACAACTGTTTCTAGTTATAGAATGTTGTTGTGATAAGTGTTAGTTCTTTTGCCCAGCAAAGCTCCTGCTCATTAAATGTGTATGACTATGTAATTCTTTCTGGTCTCTTGGGAAGATGTTGCTTCTTATGGGTAGGAAATTAATGCTGCTCTTACTCTTATTCTCTTTATATGCAGACTGACTTTCTCTTGGTGGTGCTGAGAGACGTAGTTCAGGCATATCCTGAAATCAGGGTTATCCTCATGTCTGCCACCATTGATACTACTATGTTTTGTGAATACTTCTTCAACTGTCCTATCGTTGAGGTCTTTGGTAGAACCTACCCTGTCCAAGGTAAATCATTGATTGAACTTTCAGGAACTGCTTTAGTTTTTATTTTATCAGTCATATGCTTTAAGATTATGGCTACGGCAAGATACACATGTCTTTTGGATTGCCATGTCTTACGGATGTGGCTTACCCTGGGCAAAGAAGTCAGGAACACTGAATCATTTCACAGCACCATTTGGTTTAAAAACAAAACCAAACAAATAAACAACGCTACCTCCCACCCCCCAAAAAAACCTCAACAAACAAACCCAGAACACAAAACCCCACCTCCCTAAAACACTGCCTCTTGGGGTAGTTTCCGTTGGAGAACGAGTTAGTAATAGTCAAGCTGTGGTGGTTCACATCAGTTGTCTGTGATACTGGGAATAATGGAAATAGCTTAGATGAGCCAGTATTAAAAACAAACAAACCAATGAGTAAAAAATTATGTGGAAGTATTTTGAATAGAAGAATAATTATTGGAATAGTGTGGGAATAATTCTCATACCCTAGCTAACAGCCAAGGAGTTTTGTCCAGTCTTGGCTTCATGCTCTGAAGCATCATGATTATATCGGGAGAATCTTGAGAGGCGATAAAAAGAATTGTGTTCCCTTACACAGGCTTCTAGTGGTCAGTCATGATAACCAATGCTTGTCTGTCCTTGCAGATTATTTTCTGGAAGATTGCATTCAAATGACTCAGTTCATTCCTCCACCAAAGGAAAAGAAGAAGAAAGAGAAGGATGAAGAAAGTGGTGAAGATGATGATGTATGTTATACTTTTTAATATGAAAAATTAAACAAGTGCCAGTTAGGACTCTAGCTCAAATGTAATTTGTTCGGCATTGGTGAACTTAAACATTTTGAGCAGCTTTCATATTTTTAATATTGAAGATTGCTGTTAGCTTCAGAAATAGAATTGAATTTTCTCATTGCCCTTGGAAGCTAAAGAATTTCTTTTTTTGTTGAAGCTAAATTTCTCATGTTTTGTCAGCCTACTTCTTTTTAAAGATAGCACTGAAATGCTTTTAGAAGTGAAAACATTGGTGACCTTGGAAGAAGAAATAGATACAGAAATATGAGCTTGGGGATACCTTTTAAGGGTGAAAATTCAGATTTTCTCGCTTCTTCTCTTGCAGTTGATATTGTTAGTGCTTACATAGATCATCAAGAAACTATCATTTTCACGATACAGCTTTCCATTTGTAGGTGTGAAATTACTGTTTAGGTCAGTTATTTGAAATTTTAAAAAATGATTAGTTTTTCTTGAGAGAAGCATTTTCTTCTCCTTCTTATGACGTTATCCCCATTCATCTGAATGGAAGTTAAATTAGTTTGATAGCTTCCTGCTACAGATTTGTATTGAGTTCTAACTCAATGCAATGGAATTAGAATTCCATTCTTGTATTAGAAAGCTGGTATTGAACTGTTTATTGTGAGTCATTCTGTGAGCTGTGCCTGAGATGGTCTTCCCTATCCGCACATCTTATTTTCCTGTTTGCCTGGCCAGCCAGTCTCCGCAGGCTGAGTAAATTAATTTATATGATTTCTTTTGTGGTGTTTTTTTTTGTTGTTTTGGTTTTTTGTAGGCCAATTGCAACCTTATTTGCAGCGATGAATATGGCCCAGAAACAAAGCACTCCATGGCTCAGCTGAATGAGAAAGAAACTTCTTTTGAACTCATTGAGGCCCTGCTAATTTATATCAAGACCTTGAATGTCCCAGGAGCTGTACTTGTTTTCTTGCCTGGCTGGAACTTGATATATACATTGCAGAAGCATCTAGAAATGAATCCACGCTTTGGTACAAGCAACTGTGTTCTATCATATTTCATCTCCTTTTCCAAAGGAAACTACTGACTGTGTAAAGATGAGGGTTAGCAGAGTGGGAGCGGGATCGATTTGTCGTGAGAATGAATGGGTAGAAATGATTATGTTGTGCAAAGAAAAAATGAGATTTACACAGTAATGGTTACTGACCTTCTTGTATTCATGTTGTAGGAGGCCGCCAGTATAGAATTTTACCTCTGCATTCGCAAATTCCTCTGGAGGAACAGCGTCGAGTGTTTGATCCTGTGCCTCCTGGAGTAACGAAAGTATGAGAGCCTTCTCTTTGTGGGGTGTAACGCGCTTTGTTCAGCTGTGCTTTTGTGGAATGTCATGCTGACTTTTTTTTATAGGGGTTATGTAGCCTATCTTGCAGTAGTTAATGTAGTTTATCTTGCAGTCCATCCTTAACTTTTTCAGACCAAATATATTTCAATATGCATTTCCTGTTTTTATAGGTTATTTTATCTACCAGCATTGCTGAGACTAGCATTACCATCAACGATGTCGTCTATGTTATAGACTCCTGCAAGTGAGTTGATGAAGTAGCTTTTTGTTTTGTAAATCCTGTTCTTTGGAATGCAAAAAAGGTTTTCTGAACACACAGAACTGCCTTGTGTTCCCATAGTCCCAGACCTGAATTTGAGGACTCGTAACTCACTGAAGACAAATTTGCATTGTCTTTAGCCCTTCAACACAGTTACAAACCGCGCTGGCATTTCAGTGGGCTGGTTTTGGTCAGCTGCATTCACGCTGGCACTATTCATGTGAGGTGTCACTGGGTCTCCATGCGTATTTGAAATATGTCGTCTGCCAAATGAACATTACAAACACTCAGTGTATAGCTGATGGAGAAGTGGAAGATTTTTGTAGTCTGTTACAGATCCTGTCTTGCTATGCGTGCTTTCTGAGCAACTTACACATAGGGATCTCATGAATTGCATGGGAATTTTAAGTTTTTGAGACAGTTGTGAAAGCTTCATTCTGCGTGTAGCTTGGGGCACTGATTTATGAAGAGAATGATACTTTAGCTTCCAGATAGATGCCTAACTAGCCAAAGCTTAGCTAGTCAAACAGGGGTGGTTTCCTTCTTAAAAGCAGTGTGGCTGCAAGGAATAAAATAAGAACTGATTTGGCAGGACTTAAGATGAAGAACATCTGATCTTAAGGGTGGGTTTTTTTCTGTAACAGACAAAAAGTGAAGCTGTTCACTGCTCATAATAACATGACAAACTATGCCACAGTCTGGGCATCGAAAACTAATTTGGAGCAGCGGAAAGGAAGAGCTGGACGTGTGCGTGCTGGATTTTGTTTCCATTTGTGCAGCAGAGCTCGCTTTGAAAGGTGAGGCTGTGCTCTTTAGAAATAAAATAACTTCAGAGTCTTCTTCCAGAACTGTTGTATGCTACTTGTGATCAAACTGGGGAAATAATTTCAGAAAGCACGGAGAGGAGATGTGTGAAGTCAGTTCACACTGGAATTCTTGGATCTCTCTGTTCTTTTGCTTAAAAAAAAAAATACATATGTTTATCTGCTTTTACCCATAGTATGAGGTGGATAAATAGTTCATGATTTTATTATTAAGAACTTCACTGCAACCTACAGAACCTCTCAGGACAAAAATAATACTGCTTGGGAATTGAGGCAAGGCAGAAAAGAGCTTTGGAAGGAGGATAAGGCTCTAGGCTGCCTTCAAACATTGGGGGCCCCTGGCATCTTCACGTAACAGGCAATTTTGTCATGAAAGTGGTAAAAAGCAGGGAAGACAGATGTTACTTCTCCCTCCATCCCCATTCTGCATCCAGGAAGCCCCTTCATGCTGCTGAACTGCTGCTCTAGCACCTTCCCTGCTGCTGAAACTTTTGACCTCTTCTATCTGCCAAGCTGTTTCTCAGTTACCAGAGCCATGGAAATCTTTTTGCTGGTTGCAGAAGTCTACACAGCTGTTAGTGTTTGATCTCTCGTGAAAGTTTCAGTGCCCCTTTCTCACGTAGCAGTTGGAGCATAGCTGTGTCTGATGTTCAGCTTTTTGTAACCTCTGAAAGCATCAGTTGATCAAAAACTTTACTTAAATTGATCAAATCTATTTAGATCTGCTGTCTAGTACAGTGGAGTGATTTTAATTAAGAATTTTTGACAGCAAAGTGATTGCAGGCTACTGAAATAACCATGGGACTTCAGGACTTTAAGGTTACCTTCCTTCAAAGAACAGAAAACCAAAATATCTTAGCTCCGTGGTGCCTGGGAAGGAAGGGGTGTTTGTGGACTTGTGCAGAGAATCTTTTGAGGGATGCCATCTAAATGTGGTGCCAGCTGAATCTGGATATCTCTTCAAGGTGTTTTGAAACCTTTTCTAGCTGTCTCTTGCTCAGTGCAATTATTCCTAGTAGTTCATATTTCAACCAGCAAGCTATAGGATCACTAACGATACTGTGCTAAAGACTTAAGAGCTCTATCTGTTTCCATCAGGTCTTTTTCCTACCAGAAAAACATCTTTGGAAAGCATCCAGCAAAAATACTTAACTCCTCTTAGTGATCAAAGCAGAAATGTGCAGGAGGAATTGAGTGGTTTGGAGTTGATAGAAGGACACGTAGAGAAGCGCTTGTACGTAAGGCAGGTTGAAAGCAGGTTGTCTGTCAGGAGCGGAAGGCTTTCTTCACCAATGTAGGAGATGATTGTAAGGGGGCAAGTGTGGGGCCGGACACAACCATGCTGTGAATCGGGGGCTTCAGCCATGCAGACTCTACATGTGGTCACCTTATGCTAGAAACCACACTGGGTAGTGGTGATGTGAGGGCTATACCCTCTGTGCATTCCCTGAGATGAGAATTGAGAAGAATCACAGAATGACGGGGGTTGGAAGGGAGCTCTGGAGATCACCCAGTCCAACCCCCCCGCCAGAGCAGGCTCACCTAGAGCAGGTTGCACAGGAATGCGTCCAGGCGAGTTGTGAATATCTCCAGAGAAGGAGACTCCACAACCTCTCTGGGCAGCTTGTTCCAGCGCTCTGCCACCCTCAAAGTAAAGAAGTTCCTCCTCGTGTTTATGTGGAACTTCCTATGACCAAGTTTGTGCCCGTTACCTCTCATCCTGTCACTGGGCACCACTGAAAAAAGACTGGCCCCATCCTCCTGGCCCCCACCCCTTCGGTATTTATAAGCATTAAGATCCCCCCCTCAGTCTTCTCTTCTCCAGACTAAAAAGACCCAAGTCCCTCAGCCTTTCCTCATAAGAACAGAAGATGAATACTGGTAGAAGAGCCTCAGTTACAGGAGCGCAGTGAGAGCTGATGGCTTGGCTGGGAGGCAGTATTTGCTTTGGAGGGCAGGAGTTTATGCTGATAGAATGACCTATGATGGTGATGCAAGTGAATGCTCAGAAAAATGTGGGCTTTTTTGTTCTCCTCATTCCAGACTTCAAACTCATATGACACCCGAGATGTTTCGAACACCACTTCATGAAATTGCTTTGAGCATCAAATTGCTGCGGCTGGGAGGAATTGGTCAATTTTTGGCCAAAGCAATAGAACCACCACCTTTGGATGCGGTGATTGAAGCGGAACGCACACTAAGAGGTATCGTTTGTCCACGGCATTGTACGTTAACGAAGCTGACTCCAAGTGATTTCCCATGTATACTGATCACTTACAAACTGCTTTAACATCTTGCTGCTTAGATTGTTTGTGTAGTAGCACGCTGTCTGAAACAGCAAGGTGTTTCCTGGATGCATCGTGTGGGTGGCAGTGTCTTTTGCAGCTGAAGAAATACTTGAATTCCCAAGTGGAGTGTCATTCCTTTAAGAAACTTGAGCCTTCAAACTTAAGGCTTGTTTTGTTATTTTACCAGCAACTTATGCTAGCTTCCAGCTTCCTGTTTTCCAGCTGTGGCACTGCCGTGTATGACATAGACTCAGTCCAGTGCCTAAGGCATTTACAAAATTGCTGTAAAACTACTAACAAAGAGGGGTTAGTGATTTCTTGTATAATTACTGCTGTCTGCAATGTGCTGACCCAAGATCTCAGTATTTTGTCAGGTAAATACATCTCCAGTTTATGAACATGCAAGTATCAGTATCCTCCTAAAACAGGAGAAACTGAGCGGGGGTTAAGCCGTCTCCCCAGTTTCTTCAAGGAACTAGCTAGAATAGGAGTAAAATGAAGTGGGGAGGAACCCTAAATTTATGTTTTGGATTTAAAGCAGTGATCTCGAACCTCAGCATGCTTTGCAAATGTCACTGAATAAGCATTTCTTAAAATTTCTAACATCTGAAATATCTGTTTGATTGTTGATTTTTATGAAAAAATCATGTAAAGAGGCAGCATTGCTTGTATACACAAGGGAGACCAGAATGAAGAACATAGCTAGGGCTACGTATCTGGGTTTAATGACGTTATGATCTTAAAATTGTTAGTGCTTTTCTTACGCTGCAGGTAAGAAATGCAAAGGCAGAGAAAAGGCAAATGTTTTCAGCATTAATACCAAATTGATGTTTCTGTAGGTGCCCCCCTTTCCTGAATGACCTGTGTTTTGTGGTTTGTTTTTTTTTCCCCAGTACTATTACTATTTTTTTAGGATGGTGAGACATGCTATTTTTCAAACTATTCTTTAGGCTTTTGAGTTCAATAGAACTAAGAAAAATAGATTTGATAGCGGCTAAGGAGTCCTTCATTTGTTTGCTTTCTCATTTAATTGCTGAGGCTACAAAGCTTATGCTGAAGTTTCCCAAAGCAGCCTGTACATAGAGTACTTTAACGACAAGTTGGCATTTTTCATTTATATCTTAAAAGGTTTTTTAAAGATCACACTTGTATTGTTTTTCTTTGTCATGCAAACTTAAAAAGAGTTTTGTGAAGTAGAGTTTAATGGTTATGGCCAAATGGCTAGTAAGTTAAGGAGACTCATGAGACCCTTCACTCTGTACAGCAAACAGCCACAGACACCTTTGACTTTCTTATTGATGGGTTTGATAGCTTAGAGGATGAGCTCAGGTGATAATTTTTAGGTAGTGGAAGGAGAGAAAGGCAGGCGAGGCCTCATGGAAGAGGGAGTCAGTGGTATTCTCTTTTTGATGAACAGAGGGGTCTGTGTGATTTACCAATTGCAGTGAAGACTCTACAGTTGGCTGTGATAGGGCTGCTTTGATTTTCATGAGGCAGAAATTAGTTTAATTAGAACAAAAACAGGGACTTGGAAAAAAGTTTTAATAGTGTAATAGAGGTTTGTACAGAAGCAAACTAAAAAGAAATGGAAAAATATGTATGTGAATTAAATAGTAATTATTTTAATTGTGGAGGAGGTAGTAAAACATCTGTAAAGCTAAAGTAAAATTTGTTTATTTGACCTCAGAACAGTTGCGAAAATCAGGTTGCAAAATAGAAAACAACATTAAACTTAAATATAGGTGGGGTTCTATTTAAACACAATTATTAAAATTCTGAATTTCTTATCTAAGGATTTTTGGGATTAAATAACCGTCTTTGATAATAAGAGATCTTGTTTCAGAGCTTGATGCCCTGGATTCCAATGATGAGTTGACACCTCTTGGAAGAATCCTAGCCAAACTTCCCATTGAACCTCGTCTTGGCAAGATGATGATAATGGGCTGTATTTTTTAGTAAGTTTAGTAGTCTCAGTGGTCTTTTTGTATTGTTTCTCTGAGTTGCTGAGCCTCTAGATGTGCACTCTACAAGAGAAAAAACAATACATCTAGCTGAGCAATAAATGCTACAACTGGGGATAGGAAACTGAATATTCATGAGAGCAGAGGATAAATAACTTTTGGTGTAGGGGATAAAGTAGTCATGGCATTCAGTTAACTGCAAGGGAGCAGCAGAGGCTGAATGCTTAGGAATTAAGAGTGGGACTCTAAATACTTAAGTATAGCAGTGAGCTAGAGGTGGGGAGGTGTGAAATTTGACACCTAGATAAGAAGAAAAATGAATCCACATGTTCTGCTTTAGCAGAAGTAAAGATCTGTTATTTGCAGTTGTGATGACTGTAGGGTCCTTTTCACCAGAAGATGATGGTGTATGGATGGGGGGAAGGGGAGGGAAGATAGGCAAAGGACTTGTGAACGCTTGCTGTTGTGAAAGTACTGGAATTGGAGCTAATTTAACATCCACTTCCAGGGAGGTGTTTCTGTGAAGAACTCTGGTAGAGAGCGGCCAAATTCCTAAGGTCTCTAGCGGAGAAGTTTTTACTAGTATCAACAGCCTGTAGCAGCTGCTGGCAGCAATACTGTGAATAAACCCGATCCTGATACCTTTTGTGGTTTCTTTCAGTGTGGGAGATGCTGTTTGTACCATCTCTGCGGCCACCTGTTTCCCTGAACCTTTCATCAGTGAAGGCAAACGGCTGGGTTACGTCCACAGGAATTTTGCTGGGAACAGGTTTTCAGATCATGTTGCTTTGCTCTCCGTCTTCCAAGCCTGGGATGATGCAAGGTATATTGTCTGGGCACAAAATTTGATGAGGAGTTATGGGCAACACAGGGTGAGCCGTTTTGTGACCAGACTAGATATGCCAATGGATGCTATGACAGCTCAACTGTCGTACTTTTCCTTTTCTTGAACAGACTTCTAATTCACTCTGTTTGTTTTTTAGAATGGGTGGTGAAGAAGCAGAAAAAAGATTTTGTGAACACAAAAGACTCAGCATGGCTACTCTTAGAATGACTTGGGAAGCAAAAGTCCAGCTGAAAGATATACTTATTAATTCTGGCTTCCCTGAAGGTGATTCTGCTTGGACATAGTCATTTAATGTTTGCGTTTTTCGTTCTGAGATGAGAAATAAATAAACGAGATAATCTCTGATGAACACACAAGCGCAGAGGCCTATAGTGGATTTGCCATAAAGCTGTTCTGCTTTTACAGCTGCATTCAGATGAAATTTTAGTGCTGTCTCATTCTCTCGTAGTTGTCTAAACCAGAGAAGTTGTGATGGCTGTGGTGCAACACAGGGAGATTTCGGAGGCTGAGGTTAGGGCTACAGGATTAAAAATCTATTAAGCAATTGTCCTTAGAGAATTACCTCCCTGATTTTCTTTCTCCTTCACTACTTGTGTCTCCAAAACGTGCTGCGCTGTTTTTCTCTCCCCTCCTTTTCATTAGCCTTAGGAGTCTGTGTCATCTAAACAGTGTGCTATGTGCCCTATGATTTTCTGGGTTTGTGCCGCAGAAGGGATGTGCAGTAGTGTGGCATATTATTCAATTTTCTAAGGAAGAAAAAAAAACCCAATTCTTAAAGTTACCAAGGTTCTGCATTTGCCTAATGTTCCTGAGGAGCTTGCTCAGTGAAATGGCATGGCTGGCTGGATTCAGCAGATGTTCATCTCCCCCTCCTTTTTTTTTTTTTTTAATTCCTTTGATTTTTTTTCTCCTCATGCTGCTAGGATCATTGCTGCATTTATCCTTAACTTTATTTCTGGGCAAGATGACCTGAAAACAAGCCATCAGAGACTCTGGGGAGGTTTGTAACAAATAAACTAATGAAAACATCCATTCTGACCTCCCCCAAAAGATCTGTCTCCAAAACAAATGACAGGAAACACACTGTGGTACAGCACATTCTGGGCAAACCCCTCTCCTTGTTTTTGAAGAGCTTGGGAGAGGAAAATGCCTCTTTGTAGTAGTATTTTTCAGCTTTTTGCTCTCCATGAATAAATTGAAAATTGAATGTAGAACTGAAATGCTCTGAGCACAGAGGTCATTTGAGAACAGATGCACATCTACCAGTTGATTGAATCAGAAAATGCATTGATCTGGGATCCTAAACAACTCTGCTGTGCTGTCCTACATGACCCGTGGATGCGAGCCAGTCTTCTGTTCTCTGTCAACAGAATGTTTGATGACTCAACCATTTAACAACACTGGACCAGATAATAATCTGGATGTTGTAATCTCCCTGCTTGCTTTTGGGGTCTACCCCAATGTCTGCTACCACAAGGAGAAGAGGAAAATTCTTACCACTGAGGGGCACAATGCACTCATCCACAAGTCATCTGTCAACTGCCCTTTCAGCAGCCAGGACATCAAGTATCCATCACCTTTTTTCGTTTTTGGAGAAAAGGTAAAGGCTTTGAATTTGTTCTTGTTCACATGCCACCAAGTTGTCTAAGAGGCTCTTTTTGGTAAAAAAGCCATAAGAAAAAAACTACACTATGCAATATTTAGCTTGGTTTGGGGGGTTTTGGGGGTTTTGGGGGGGTTGTTTGTTGGTTTGGTTGCTTTTTTTCCAAAAAGTGAACCTTACGTGGTCATGTTGTCACTCAGCCTTCCAGTAACTTTCAGCCAACCAAATTCAATAGAAGTAGAGCTGCATAGAAAGTTCTCCGAGTTTTGTGAAAACAACCAGGTCATAGAGAAAGAGCTAAATTACTATCTTTAAGAGATTGCTTTAGGAGCTTTTCCATACTAATTAGGCACTAGAGAGTTTCTGCCCTCATCTCACTTCTGCTACTTACGAATCCGGAGCGAAAACAGGAACATGTAATATGGCAGTGGGGGGCTCCCCTTTCTGGCATGTAGGTAGTTTGTCATCTCCTGAGGACAACTCCCATTTTCCAAGCATCCCAGAAAAACCCTGAAGACGCTTTCCCCCCAGGGGTCCCCAAGACCTTTTCCTCCATCCCATTTATTCTGTGTACTCATCACATACTGTACACGTACACTTAAACCCTTGTGTGCTCTCATGTGCTCCAGTGATGGTCACCATGAATGCAACTGCTGCTCACCCTTCTTGCAGGAGCAAATGAAGGCAATGCCTTTGTGTAGGACATAGTCAGGAAACAGTCCTCGGGCTGCCAGCCTGCTTGTGCTGCCTGTGCACGGTTACTCCAGCACAGCGATGGGGAGGCCCCTGATGCACTCCATCGCCTGTTGTTGAAACACAGCTGTGCGCAACACCGGAGTTCCTTCTGCCTGGGAAGTGCTGTAAAGATGTTTTCGAGAATAAGCGTCGAATTAGCAAAGCCTCTTGCTGTAAGGAGAGCCTCTTAAGATCTTATAGCAGAGATGATGCTGTAGGGGTTTCTTCTTTGTCACCTTGTCTACACTGGTTAGTTCAGAATTAGAGTTTATTTATGCTGATTTTTATATCCTCAGTCCTTTTTGCTGATGTGCAACTTATTTTAGTAATGACAGATAAACCACTTCATGGGTAATAAATGGAAATTTGACTCCTTCGGGCACTGGGTGGGGTCTCGCCTCGATACTCTGGATTTCCACATGTGTAGTTCAGAGCTGTGGTGAGGCTTCGCCTCTTCTTCACCCTTATATGACAGGATCCCAAGTGGGTCAGACCTTTGATCTGCCTTGACCATCTCTGGAAAGCAAGCTCCCCTAAAAACACCAAAAGACTTTCGCACTCAAAAAGCTATGCTTTATTAAATCAAAGTACACGTGCGAAACTAAGAGTGATTAAGACAGTGGCTTAAGAGTGGCTAAGACAGCACCTGGCTGAGACTGGGGTGAAGGAAGGATTTATATGCAGCTCTCTCCCTACCCATTATGTACCTGCTAAAACAAAGTTTCTCTCTGAGGTCTGGTGGTCTGTTTCCTGCTGCACTTGGCAGTTTCTCGCTGACCTTCAAGTTCCCTGTTCCTTGCACTGGCCATTTTTCTGCCACGATTTCTATTCTAGAAGTTTCTCTTCTTTTGAGCATGTGTGGTAACTTCCAGGCAGGAGCAAATCTCCCCCGAGGACAAAAAAGTACAAACGGATTCTGCCCATCATGAAGAAAGGAGGGAGAGAGGCAGCTGTCAGGGTGGGAGCCTGAAATCCTAAGTCCTGCTCTTCAGTTCCTCTTTAAAAGGAAGGGCAGTCGCCCCTGTAGTCAGTGCTGTTATCTCTGGCTCAGGTCAGACGACTTCTTGTTGGGCAAGTGCTCACTCCAAGTACAAGCTTAAGGTCTTGTTTCTATGAAAAGACAGCAGGCTGGTTGCACGGATGCGTAGCAACTTCCAAATTTGCATGTGTAGGACCCTACTAAAGAAGCAACACAAGTGTTGCTTGTCATCCCAGCCCCAGCAATGCAAAAGGTAGGAAGATAATTCAGCTATGCCTTGGTCATTTTTAGGTTGACAAAGCATGAGATGGCTCTTGCAAAACGTCAGCTGCATAATTGTGGACATGCAGTCATGGGAAAATGAATACTTTTAAATGGCAGGCAGGTTTTGGTGGTTTTTTGCACCAGCCAGTGCTGAATCCCTGTAACCATCTGCCCAGCATTCAGTTTTGTACGCGTGTGTGCTCTTGTAATTTCCTAACGTTACATACAGATTTTCTTGGGTGTTGTTTTTTTCTTTTACAAACCCCTCTGCTTCCAGTAGCCAGAGGAAGGTGTAGGGATCTGTTTTCCATGTCAAGAGTCGTATTCCTCTTCCACCTGCAGATTCGAACACGAGCCATCTCCGCCAAAGCGATGACCTTGGTGAGCCCGCTGCAGCTGCTTCTCTTTGCCTCCAAGAAAGTCCTGTCGGATGGGGAGCTCGTTCTGGTGGATGACTGGTACGGACCTCCTTGGTGCTCATAATGTTCAGGTCTGCGAAAGAACGCAGACTGAGGGGGAGCGGCTGCTAACACAGACTTAAGTCTCTTGAGAATAGGGACCCTAGAGCAAGCTGTGCACTACTCCAGGTTAATTGTGAGGGCATTACCTTTGTTTCCTGTGAGGAAGGGAGGGGTTTATATTGGCAGCGCTGTTCCATGCAGATTATCTGCTTAAGTTGAAACCATGATACCAGGCAGTTTCCATAAAAACTGCTGGTTTTTTCCCCTTTAACTGGAATGTGAATAAGAGGTACTACGTATTTTGGACCTCCTTTTCAGACAGAGGCTGAGGAAACCTTGTTTTTAAGTCTCAGAAACACACCCTGAGGAGAGGAATGGTTGCCTCTGGCAGCATACATTTTATGGCCATGACCAAATACCATCTGGGTGTGTTTTTTTTTTCTCCCCCCCCCCCCCCCCCCCCCCCCCCCCCCCGTCAGTAAAATGGAGGTGAAGAATTGCTTAAGCTTAATTCAGTAGTATTTTTGAGGGTGGCCTGGAGCTTTCAAAATCTTGAGGAGCCCCATGTTTTTAGTTTACTTTATAATTTTGTACCTTTCTGTTTTGACGCTGGGTGTTACGTATTGGTGTTATCTGAGTGCGTTAAATCTTAAGAGCAAATTTAAACAGAAGTTACATTTGAACAATGTCAAATTTTAGGGATCTGGCAAATTGGCCTCCTGAATTTTGCGTCCCTTCGTTAACAAGTTAGAATTTAAAAGATGAGAATATAGATTTCTGGCTCAGTGTGTGCAGCACACAATGAAAAACCACTCTACAGAACATCTTTCGTAACAGGTTCTCTGCTAGAAGTTGTAATACATCTAATGTAGTCCTTTCTGCTCTAGGATCAAGCTGAAGATGCCCCACAACGCAGCTGCCTGCATCACTGCTCTGCGTGCTGCGATGGAGGCTCTTGTTGTGGAAGTGACTAAAGATCCTGAGATCATTCGGCAGCTGGACCCAGCAAATGAGCAAATGCTGAACGCGATCCGTCAGATCTCCAGGCCATCAGCCGCGGGCATCAGCCTCATGGCTGCCAGCGCAAGGTTAGCTCGGCTCCGTCAGCTTGTGCAGTGGGAGCTCTGGGGCGAGGAGCGCTCGCCACCTCTGTCCCCAAGGACAGCGAGCGCCGGGACAGAGCAGGTCGGAGCTGTCAGCTCCACTGCTCCCTCGCAGAAGCCCCGAGCTAAAATCACCAGGAGAGTCTTGTCCCGCGAGGACAGGAGCTTCAGGCTCTCGTTTCAAAGTCAGTAGTCTGAGTGTATGCAAAATTGTCACGTTCAAAGTCTGATGCAGACAGGTCACTGCCTGTTTCCACAGGAAGGACAAGTGGCTCTCAGGAATAAAAGCTGTCATCGCCTCTTCCAAAACACAACAACTTTTAAAGAAAAGATAATCCAAATTTATTTTGGGTGATCCTATTAATCTCTGTCTCTGGAAATAAATATTTGGCTGTGCTTGCACCTCTCCATTGCCCCTTGTTTTCATGTCTTGCTTCTGAAGCAAAGAAAAATGAAAACACCTGTGAGCTGTTAGTAATTTAAGCGTCAAAGCAAAGAACAGCTTAGATGTACACTTCACCGTGTTTTACGAGGAGCAAAATAAAGATTATTGTGCTGACATAAACAGGAACGGGGCTCCCTACGCATTTGTGTGAGCTGGAGAAGTGGGATTGGGGGGAAAACATTCTATCCCAGGTGTGGACCTGGCTGAAATGTAGAGGAGGGACCGCTTATGTGGCATGGCAGGCCATGCCCAGCCTTTCTTTGGAAATTGGAAAAGGTGCAAAAGTGCAGCTGTAATTCAAACATGGTATTCTGTTAACAGAAAATAGAGGCATCTTAGCTGAGTGTCTTGGCAATTGATTATTCCTGTAATATTTAAAAAAATGGAATCCATAAGATTGCATCAAGTGTATCATGTTTTTCTTTTTGCCAGGTTCGGAGATGGTCCTCGCCCCCCCAAAATGGCTCGCTACGACAACGGAGGTGGCTTCAGAGGCTGGGGAGGCTACACACGTGGCTCTGGCTACGGAGGTAGAGGCTACGGTGGCTACAACTGCTCCGGCAGGCGCTCAGGGGGAAGAGGATACCAAGGTAGCCCAAGGGGAGGCTACGGAGGTGGGGGAGGCTGTCGAGGCGGAGGGTATCGAGGAGCAGGCGGTGGCTACAGAGGAGGCTATGGGGATCCGGGGAGAGGCGGGTGGTAGTGGTGGAAGTTCAGTGAAGTTTTTCCACTTCAACAAAAGCGCGTTTCTCTCCCGAATCCCTTTGTTGCTGTTACCAGTCTGTTTGCCGTTTCACTTCCTTAGTACAAGTACAGCTCTGTAATATATATCATGCCCGTAGGGAATTTACTGCAAGCTGTATGATTTTATTCTTAATAAAGAGTTTGTTTTTAAAGACTTATATGCTATATGTTTAATTTTGGATTTGGATTTAGATTTTGAAGCCGTCTGTTGTTAGTTTTGGTTGTAGGAGGTATAAGGCATTCTGAGGAAACCTTTTCAGTGTCTAAAACCATTCCCTGCCAAACAAATTTCAAATTACAGAACTTGGGCTCAGTGGGGATTTTTCTTTGTTGTCTAATAAACTGTGCAAATAGGCCTTGCTGCAGTGGTTTTCTCTCGATGCCAGGCAGCGCTTGGTTCCTTTGCAGCCAGCCACTGGCCTACTGCATGCTGTGTTACACCTCCCGGCACGGCAGCTGATGAGCTCTTTTGCCGATCCAGATGATGCGGGAACATGGAATACCTTTTTCAAGACTGATGCAATGCTGCTTGTCTCTGCAGAACCTGAAGCGATATCAGAAGCATGAACTTCATCTGAGGCAGCGTTCAGTTTACATTGCTACTCCAAAATAGTCACGCTTCATTCTGCCACATGCGTGTGAGAGAGAGTGGATTCTTTAATTAAATTCATTGAATTTGCAGCCTGTGGATTCCAGATGTGCAAAGCTCAGCTGGCTGCCTGGTGCTTGCAGAAGTATATCGACACAGAGGGGGTAAAAAGCCCTCCAGCGAGGTGTGGTTTCCTCCGTACCTCTCAGACTAGCGCCTGGGAAGTGACCTGGAGCCGGGGTGGGTGACGCAGGGGTACCCGCAGGTACGGACGACTCTCAGGGGTTTCCTACAGTCAGGCCGTGTTGTGCAGGAACACCTGTGTGAACAAGATGAGGGAAGCGCTCCCGTTTACAATAAATGCGTGCGTATGAATGGGTTTGGGGGTGTTTTTTGGCCAAAACTCCCTTACCTCTCGTACAGCACGGCCGCAAAACCGGCTGTGCTGGCCTGGGGCAGCAGCAGGCGGGTGCTGCCCCTCGCACACGCTTTGTACTTCAGCAGCACAGGGAGATGTCCGCGGGCACAGCTCGGTATGAATCCCGTTGCGTTACCCAGCCTGGCGAGATTAACCTCCCCGCTAATCCAGTGGGAGAGCTTATTGATAACCAATACTTGGCTGCCCTTACAGGAGTGTGGGAGCTGTTGGTGTTTGAGTGAAGTTTAAAGCAGGTCCAACATTTTTTGTATTTCTAATGAGTTCTTAAAAACTAGGTAAGGGTGAAGCACTGTTTCTTTAATCAAAACTGCTAAAAGCCAAATGCCACATGAAGCTTAGATATCCAGCTATGAATTACAGAGCGATCTTTGATATCAAGTGTACCAGGATTCATCTCCAAACTTTAATCTGGGATGAATTTGGAGTGTGCATCATCTTCTGCATCGTCTGATGCAGTAAACTCCACAATCCCTTCTGCTGATGTAGACTTTTCTGTAGATTGAAGAATCGTCACTCCATGCCATCGTTACTGAAAATGTGATTATTTTTCTTCTCCAGGAACAACCTGTTAGGGAATCGGAAGGGATGGACATTGAAAGACGTGCTGTAGTGTTAGCTACCTTCCCTTTCCGCATCTGTATTGATTGCATCCAGACAAAACTTGCTGTCCTTGGCTTGCCCCTCAAACTTTGTCCTATCCCAGTTGTGTTACTAACACAAAACTGGAAACATGAAGCAGATGTCCAGTGGTTTTAAAAATAACTAGACTTCCTAATTCCAGTATCAGGCCTACAGATCTTGCATATGATCTAGTATCTAATTGCCTCTCTAGCTGTTACTGGTCTTCAGAAGTCAGGATTTAAACAGGAGGGATGGGGGGAAGGTGAGCACAGACCAGAGCTTAAGAGAGGGCCCTACGGCAGTAGCCGGTTCAGCTGTTCTGCTCTGCCTCAGTCTTCCCATGCGCTGGAGATACTGGGAAAAATCCAGATGAACTCTAGTGAGCTGGCCTCCCTTCGGAGAGCAGCTTCGCTGGCGCTGCTGTGACTGAGTCCTGCTATTTCAGGTAAGGTTTTGTTCTGATCAGGTCTTCATGCTTAGTGGGGCCCTTTGCCGCAGTCTGATTTCAACCATATAATTACCGTTCGCTTTTCCCTGCTTCGACTGTGGTAAGTTTTAGGAGGTGGAATAGGATACCAGGGATTATCAAGTTTTATGTACAATATTCTATGATAGTAGCTAAAAACAGTTTTACTGGGGGTACTTTGATGTTAAGTCCTAGCTAAAGAAATTCCCTTTTTAGAGTAAAGTTGATGTTTCTCAGGTCTGTTTACAAACATGATTCTAATCTGTAACTGTAAAGCTATTACTTATTATTGCTGGAAAAAGACCAAAAAATGTTACCTTAACATTAATGCCACCCAGGCTACGATGTGAGGTCTTGCTGGTTCTGATACTGTTGCACTGATGAATGTTGTTACTCCCTAAGATGTCTGTGCTTCTTGGGTACAGGTCAATACCAGTGTCCTGTTCGTTAACAAAAATATTCAATCTAATTTCACGTTGCTTGTAAGAATTGTTTAAAAAAAAAATAAATTGGCACTTATGAGTACAGCCTGGTATAATAAGGTAGAAAATTGTGTAGGTCACACGCCTACGTCAGGAGTTGCTGCCGGATGGAGCTTGCAAGGACACCCGGTCCCGAGGACTGCCCGGGTCGCAGGTTGTGGCGGGGGAAGGTGGTGTGAACCATTTAGCGTCTACAAATTACAGCTTAGTTGGCTTTATCTATGTGCTAGTGTTTCACGTATTAAGGAGTGCCAAGCATGAAAACACTGCTTAACAATATTCAGTCCGGTTTTTAATACCTAATCCATCAGGATGAGTTAAGTGGGAAAGCAGTAATCCTTGCCTACACTTCCCGTGGCAGAAATGAATAGCGCAGTCTAAAGAAGGACTGACATGCTAATGAGGAGCTTAAACAGCCTGGGTACAGAAAACTGGAAGTTAACCTGAAATGACAGGTACGTTTTCACAGTAAAAACCGAGCTTGCGATGAGTTTCCCGTGTCAGTAAATTGATCTGTGCTTTGTTTCAAAGAGCCAGCTTGTCAGAGCACTTTTTGTACAACAAATTTAATTATCTGAAGTTCCAGAAGAACAAACTACCTGAGCTCCAGTGATCTCGCTATCTGTGATGGTCAGAGAAGCCCCAGCGAGCGCAGACGCCTGATTCAGCAGCCGCGACACCACTGACCGTTCTCTGCCGCACTGACCTCAGGTGTGTTAGTTTTGTGTCTCGGGCTTTTGATGCCACAAAGCTCTCATGAGGGGTTTGGAAACAATTGTGGTTTCTTCTGGGTTTCCAGTTCCAAGTGGAGAAGGAGGAGAGTAGGGGCAGTATTGACAATAGTGTCAAAACCATAATACAAAGGATAACACTTGTCACTTGGTTACTTGAAATTTTCTCTTGCTTGTTTTAAAACTTCTCACATAACTATGATAAATGCTACCAACAAGTTACAACGCTGCCGTTAAAACAACTTTATATCTTCATTTCTTCAAACCGGACCCGGTGCTTGCCTGCCTGATGGCGTGCATCATGCTGCATTAAACAAAACACGAGCGCCGTTCGTACAAACCGACTGCTCAGTTTCAAGCAGAACACAAAACGCAGAGGCATAGACGTGCGTATCTCTCCACGAGAGAGATGAGCAACATGGCATGTTCGCTTTTGTCTTTGAGGTGATATTTAGTCAGCCACAGAGGAAACCTGAGGGTTTGCCTTTTATTGCTTTGTTAGCGTAAATATGCAGAAGATGTGAGCAGCACTCCGCATAATGTATTCCGGGGAAAGAATTGAAAAATGTCTCTAGCCGTAGGGAGATTTCCACCAATGGAGAGAAATGCAACAGAACTACTCTATGATCTTTACTTGGAGACAGATTAAAGGAAAACTAAGTGGTCGGTTGTGGCGTCAACATTACTGGTATCCCGCTGATCTCAAGACCACCATCTCATGGAGGATGAGTCCTTCCCTTGAAAGCAAATCTTTTTCCTTAAGCAGTTTCTTTATAGGAAGAATCTTTCTGTGGAGTTACTCAGAAACATTTGTGCGTGATCTGTAGAGCATGTGTTAAAAGTGTGCACATACTGAATATATTCCCGAGAAAACTGACCGAATTAGCATTGTAGTTAGTTAATTGATCTCTTTTCATGCCTCCAAATCAAAAATGGGATGAGGAAAGCTGATGTCACAGACACAACTTTATCAAGGTGTGTGGCTCAGGATGCAAGATAGTGATGCCTTACCTGTCTCTAAAAGAGATGCAGTAAGAGTTTAAAAACAGCAAAAAAAGATGAGATGAACGCTTCTAATCAGAAACTCACCCTTAGCTTTGACAGGAGAAGGACCTGAAAATGGCTGCCTGGAAGCACTTTGTCAGTTCGGACATCGTCTGTCAAGAGCGTGTGGCCTCGCCGCACGCAGCAGAAGGGCGTGCTTCACTGGCACACACGAGCTCTGAGATTCCCTGACATTTTTTATCGCTTTGTTCCAAGCTTTCCCCGTGGCCTCCGGGTGCTTTTCTCCTGACACTGTCCATTGCTCTGAAAACTGTTCGGTGTTTCCTCGTTCTCAGCAGTAACAGAAAGCTGCATTGAGGCATCCTTAAGCTGCATAAAAAGTCCTCACCAGTAGCTTTGCGCAGGGCAGTGGTTTTCCAAAGCCAGACGCACCCAGGTTGGGGCTAGAAGGAGGAGGAGGCCGTTTCAAGAAGCAAGAGATGCTGCCTTAGTGTTGGTGAAGCATGTGCATTTTAAGTGTGTCTGGGCAGAAAAGGAGGGGGCTAAAAGACGAAGGTGCAAGAAATGGTTTTGGTTTATCTGTATTTCTGCTGGGAGCTTTGCTTTACCGGTTAGCACAAGCCTTCACGTCGCGGAAGGGCTTTAGCAGGATGTGTTTCAGTGACCGTTCTCCCCTGGAGGTAATGGGCATTAAAACAGCACACCAGGACTGACGGGCAGCTGAAGGAGCACTTTTGCATTATTTTCAGGTTACTAAAAAGCATATAAAAAATTGATGGAGCAGAAGATAAACTCGGACCCCCATGCTGTATTTTGCAAGATGCGAGGCCATGCGACGGCGTAGGCATCAACCTGAACAAGGAAACACGCGCAAGTGAGCGCTGGCATTTAGATAAACGGTGCTTGCAGGCTTTAAATCTGCACGGTGTGATTTGCTGAAGCTAATTTCTTATTAAACCTGTCACCTTACAGGAGCGTTAAAGACAGTGCTGATGTTCTTATTAAAAAAACCAAAACCAAATCACACCTTTTAATAGCCATCTGGGAAGAGGACCTGACTACTTTAGAGGTGCTATTACTGCTTAACTTTATGCTGCTTTAAAAGACATATATTTTATATATACACCCATTTTATGAAACTGATTTTTCACTGAATTCCTGCTATACTGTATTCCAATTGCACAGTATTTTTTCCCTAGGTAGTAGCTGACAAATTCTACTTTGCTGTGCTTTATTTTCACACTGAAAGTTTCTAATCCCATTAAAAGCTCTGGGAAACATACTTTTTCCTACCGTTTGCTAAGAACCGTTAATCAGGACTGCTTTCGAGCTACAGTTCATAAAGACAGAGATAAATTATAAGAGAACACAACACTGAGGTCCAATAATAATGTCTTTAGTTAACAGGGATAAGTTTACAGCCTCATATTCTGGGAAAACGACCGCATGGTCTCCACTGTACCAACTTTCTAAAGCCACGTTCAAATTACCATGTTGCTGAAATGGAGCGTCCATAGAAAAATCTTTCAGGGAAGAGTGAGCATCGCTTCCTACATTTGAGCAAACTGAAAAAAAAAAGGAAAAGTAAAGTTTCAAATGTAAGAGCAATTTAAAAATCTTCTGCCCTGTTCTGTTTCCTGCAGTTAGTTGCTTTTGCAAAGAGCTTTTTAGATAGCAGGACTGTATTTTGGAATTCCAAGTTTTCCTCTCACGCTGCCGTCTGCAAAGAGACATACCCTGGAAAATACATGAAGAACCACTTTTTTTTCCTAGCTACTGTTTTCGTGCACATCTGAGCTCCTGACCTATAGTCAGTGTCTGATGTGCAATTCCCCACTGTTCCTCTTACCTTCTACTAAAGGTATTAGTTGCTCAATGTAGCCAACTTTTTTTGGGGGGGAGAAAGGGGGGTAAGAGTCATCTCAACTGCATCAGTGCACTTTCCAAGGAAATAAACTGCAAGAAAAAGAACATTCTCAACTATGGTGAGCAGAAATAAGAATAATATATTTGGTCACGTAGCTCTGTGCCATCTGCCACTATTACTGTAATGATGGCCCAAAATTCTCACCTACGGATGGAGAACAAAAAGTTGAAGGTCCAGTCCTGAAAAGATATGTAGTAGGTGGTACCTAGGAAGGCTTCCGAGGAAGAAGAAAAGATACCTCAAGCGTTGGGGTTTTTTTGATGATGTTACTTATTGTAAAGCATCTTAAAAGAGATTTCCGCTTTCAACTGATTGCCCGTTTCCACGCTGCACTATGGATAATTCCAGTGCGATAAGCGCTTCAGTTAGTTATTCCTTTCGTGCTCAGCTGCTCAGACCACCTGCTTGCCACATCCAAATCCTCAAAATAAACTTTAGCTTCATGAAATGTTAAGGCTCCGAGTTTGACTCACATTTGAAAACAAGAAGTCTAAACACGGCTCTTCCAGCGCAGCCGCCTTCGTAATGTTTGTCTGACAAACTAATAGAGAGAGGGCCAAAATTGCTTTGATGGACTTGAAGTATCGTATAACCTAGATCACCATTTCATGGTGGATTTATTGTAGTTTTAATTCTGTGCATTCTTACACAGGAACTCTGCTTCATTCCAGGCACTGATAAATGACATTCCTGAAGATGTTTTCTACATCTGTTTTCTACTTGTCCTCCACTTTTCACCCCTTTGCTCGCTGGCCTGATCAGTTCTGGGATTTGGTGGCAAGAATTTGGGGATTTAGGATGATCCAAACTCTGCACGGTGGGAACTATAAGCATGGCCTGCTGGATGCTCTCAGAGCAGAAAACTTCTGTGAGAAACTCCCCGTGATGTCATGTTTTCCAAAGCACCATTATAAACTTTAATTTTTTTTAAATCTTCGAGTGACTCAGAAATCTGGCACTGTCCGACGTACGAGCTTTGCTGGTACGATATGAGCCTCTGTAGTGGGAGGAAGGGTAGACTTTGACATTAGTTCTCCTAATCCAACAGAAGATGAATTTAAGGAACCTTCCAGGTGCTGATCAGAGCTCAAAAGTCTCAGGACAACCAAAGACCAAGGCTATAAAAGTTAGGATTAAAACTCAGTATGTTATCTAATACAAGGATACATTACGGTAAAAAGCAAAAATATCTTTATTATACTGTGCCAGATACCAAATAGAACATTTTGCCCAATATACTTCTGCCCCACTACCCCTCCTAAAATAGAAAATATTTCTGGTCATGAGTACTTCTGGTACATAATCACTCAAGTCATGATTAAGGAATTTATATGCTCATTTACATGAGAAAAGAGATTTTTCTCCCTGACACTGCCAGATTTCCCATGTAATTCCAAACAGATTTAATCCAGTTTCACATTAATTGTACATTCTTTATATTCTGTATGCAATGTGCAAGGCATCTGCATGTTAGCCCGTGGATATGCAGGCAATAGAAGCTGCAATCTCAGAGTACTTACTTATGTTTCTTTTTTATTTTTCCCCCTAAATTTTCAGGTAGCTAATGACCACGAAGGGTTACCGCAGATGTAGGTCCCCCACATCTTCAGCACTTCACACAGCACAGTATGTTTTCCAGTATTCATCAGCTCCTCCAGCCGTCGGTTCTTCTTTAACACTACTTTGATAATGAATCAATTCCAAACACAAGATTTTATACGTTTCTAGACTTTTTTTTTAAATGGTGACCCGCCGCGGCACGTATAGTTTCTCAACCAGAGCTGAATATTTCTCACAACTTTCGTCATCATGCCAGTCCCTCCAAATGAAGTCACCAAAGAATGTAAAGGATATCTTCGCGTCACGGTATGTAAGGGGATACAGCAGCAAAAGAGAGCAAGAAAAAATTGTCCTTTTTTTTTTTAACTCACAAAAGTTTGCAAATAATTTTCCTACTATGGAAAGACTGCAAATAATATAATCAGATGAGACAAAATTCTGGCATAACTATCATTCATGGGGGGGAAAGGGAAGAGTAGGAAGCACTCCAGGACAATAAAACTTATCTGTTCCTCTGCAGAATATAATGGGTAGCATACAAAATAAGCAAAGCTTTCTTAAAGACAAGAATTTGAGATTAGTAGCATTATTGGATGTTTCAAGCCATCTCCCAAATACATCCCTGCAGAGAGATAAGGCTGAAGGAAATGAGAATGTGTAAACACATTGCAAAAACAACTGTGGGAGCAGAAGGGAAGGGCTGCTAAACTCGTAATATGAAAACTAATCACAATAATGGCAACAGCTTGGTTCTGTTCTTAGGAGAAGACAAATTAGAAGATTTCTAGTGCATCCCTGACTGTGAAACAACATTAGACTTTTAGATATTTATAATCTCTTGGAATGCCCCCACGCTTATAAACAAAGCCAAAAAGCCCCAGACCTTGCACAGATCTATGCAGGAAAGGCAGAATGTGTATTTTAAGACAAAGGTTTTCAAGTGTTACAGGTCTTGAGCCCCATCTCATTTGAACCACCAGTCTCAAACTAGATAGGACAAACCCAAATTAATCAACTAAGTTTTGCTCATTCTCTAGTTTGTAACCTGAATCTCAAAGAGCCAGGAGAGAGCTTTGAACCCCTTGCTCACATGCATACTACACACACATCCAAACTACTTGGATCAGTTGGGACAACAGATGAGCAGTAGCGCTGGTGTTTACTGTGTGACCTTTTACAGCTGCCATAAAACGGTTCATCCTCCTCCCTTAGGGCTAATGCAGACATTTGGTTTGGCCAGTGGAGCTGGCAGGCTGCTCGCAGGACTAGCCAGAGACTCAGCAATGCTGCTGGAACGGAGTTTGGCTTCGCTCATCGCTTGGGCAAGGCAGCAGTCTGCCACAAAAGATGGGAAAGAGAAGAGGGGTTAAAAACATACCACGCCTTTGTCTGTAGAGGCGAGTTGTTCTGGGGCACTCGGGTAGGAGAGATGTACTTGTGTTAGCCCAACAGAAGCTGGGCAGCTCTGCTACGCTGATAAAGAAGAAGACGAGCAAGGGCGTTGAAATAACAGATGGGTTAAGCCACGCTGACCAAAAAGAACAGACCGAAAATAGACACCGGTGGGTGAGCATCTTCATCCTGCACCAATCCTTCCCGCAGCGGAGAGAAAAAGTGCCTGTCGAAGAGCTCGCTAAGGAACTTCCAACTTCTTCAGCCCAGGAGAGGCGCTGGAGAGGCCGTCAGCCTTGGGAGCGTCTCTGATGCAGCAGTCAACACAGAAGTTTGCTTCCAAAGAGCTTTTCTTGTTTTTCATAGGAGCGCCTGTGTTCACGTGATTGCAGTGGTAATGGATCACAAAGCATCTGTAGGAGGATGTGGATATTAGGTAGAAGTTGAAGGTGCAACACACATTGATCTTGGTTTTATGTAAATTAGGGTAAATCATGGAGAAAGGTGTTCCTCTGTAAATGCTAATGGCTGCTGAAAAAAGGATCACCACCATTATCAGACAGTGGGAGAATCAGAGCTAAATTCTAGCTTTAATACCAGTTTGTTCCCAATATTCACAGCCCTCAAAACAGCAGCAACAGTCTCACTAACATTAAACATTCTAATAAAGCTGAAAGAGGCAATCTTGTGTTGGATTAAAAGCCAGAAGTTATTGCATTTGTTTGGAAGCAGATCCTGCATGCTCATTCTTGGCAATAACACAATAATCTTTTAACATCCTGAAGACTATTTACACGTATGGTACTTTAAATGCTATTAACGTGGAAGACCCTCACCCACTCTGCTGTTAAGAGTCTTTGCAATTTTTGAAGTAGGCTGTTACAAATAAAATGAGAAAAACAAAGTCAAAGGAGGAGTCTTCTTACGAATTACAAACTGCCATTTGATAATCTTTATTCTAAGGGTGAGGCACCAAAAATGAAGCAAAGCAAATCAACGGCTAAATGTGAAAGCCTTTTCATGTTTGCAGACTCTCAAGAGCTTCAGATTCAGATTTCTTTTTCTTCCCTAACTTAGGACGAAGTCCAAGACTAAACTTCTCAAAACTCAGGTTTTTGTCTTTCAGTCTTCCAGATTGCATTTACTTGACAAAGTTTTTAAAGGATTTAGTCTTGAATTTTTTTCAAAGAAAAATCTCTGGGATTCAAACTGATTGCGTTAGAAGTGTCACATTAAATGTATCACTGGGAACGAAGACCATGTAGCAACAACCTTACCTCCCCGAGTGGTTCTCAATACAAGAGTCATCAGGATCCATACCAAAGTTGCCTACCTGACATTTTTGACAAAATAGACGTTTTAAAATGTCCTGTCAGCTCTCGAGATAAATTGTTATAACCTTAAAAATGCCGTGCACTGAGGACAGTAAAGCAACAAGGAAGGAACAACGCCTCTGGAAGGAACAGGAGTAAGGCGGCGGGAGGACACACAGCTTGAGCGAGGAGACCAAGTACCAGCGATTTCCGCTGAGCCAAGGATGGGGCACCGAGGAGCTGATTAACATTTCTACACAAGGTCAGCTCAGCCAGACAAGCTTCCTAGCAACGTGACAGGGATTTACTCGACATACATTTTCAGTCTCACTGCATTTTAGGTTCAAGTTTTAAAACATTTCTGCTATGGATACAGCTCCTCAGTGAATGTTGTATCATCTGTGAACGGTAAAACAGTGCAAAAAATAAAAGCTAAATGCCTCACAACTTCCAACACCTGGGCAATTCAAATCCAGCATCACCCTGGCCCCCTCCAGGCCAGGCTTTCCGCAACGTTACGCAAAGCTCCAATTCCTCCAGAACATTATCAACCAGTTCTCTCGGTATATTTTCAAAATGAGAGGAAAATGATTCAGCAAAAGATACGGAGGCTTTGAGCTGACACGATGAACTCTGAGGTGGTTTGCAAGTAACCTGATTTAGACAAAAGGCTACATATGTCAATACCTCTTTACATTTGCATCATCATCCACACAAAGAACTAGGGAGACAGATGCAGCTGTGATTCAACTCACAAATCCTCTTATAATTCCTGAAAATTCCACATAAATGGTCTATAATATTAAACTAAAAATCAGTATTTGTGAGAATAGCATCTTACCTTCCTGTAATTCTTTCCAGGCAGAATATTTTTGAGTCTGTGTGCAATATAGGTTAAAAATAATGGCTACATCAGGTAGCTATAGTAACCAGCATCTACAAGCGAGCAACAAAAGCGTATTTAAGCTGTCCCAAATGCTGGTTTCTGAATTTACATTTTAAAGGATGGTTCCTTTGCTCAATGCCTAAGTTGTCAAAGTTGTCTAAAAAATGCGAGTAGCGTGCTTAGCTTTCCCACACTATGTAACTTATTTTAAGTTGCTTCCAGCTTCGACGGAGCCCTCGTTTTCAGACTGAAACGTTCCAGGTTCAGCCTCTGTAAAGGTAACCTTCAGACTCTAAGTGGAGACTCTCCAAAAGAGACCAAAGGAGGAGGACTTACAGTAAACTTAAATATAGACTCAGGTCTGGTTTGTTTTGTTCCAAGTAAATGATCTTTGCCAGGAAAGCAAGTTTAGTAAAGCCAGATCTGCACAGCTGACTATGTAGAAAGATATCTCTGAGGAAGACTTAAAAACCACTGTAAATAAATGAGTGAACAAAAAGATGTGAACACATGGTGGCTGCAAAGACATGTGTTTATAAAAACATTTATATTATTTCTGCATATGCTAATGGAAAGGTTACTTCTAAAATGTACCCAATTCTCACATCCAGCATTTTTACGGTGTTAAAAGTTTGGAGAGAGTTCAGAGTGATCACAAAGTATCCAAGGCCAAAAATAGGTCTAACGAAAAGACTTCAGCCCAGTTAGCTTATCCAAGAGAAGGCTGGGAACTTAATCTTGAGCTAAAAGTGTTTACATAACAGAAGTCTTAAAAAAGAATGTTAGTTGTCTTTCTAAGAAAAAAAAATCTCTAATCACAACACACTGTGCTTAGTAATGTTCATTTTACCCTGTGGAAAGATAACTTCCTTCACTGAGCGAGACCCTTGGTGAAGTTCTGTTAGATTAAATACACTGTGTAAGTCATTAGCCTACTGATTTTAACATGAGTTTTCACGGGTCATCAGGATACGTATCATCATGGATAGCATCATGGATACAGGAGCTAGCCAGAGAAGCTTTCTCAACAAGTATTCCAACAGAAGGTGTACTTAAATCTTCTGACTTGGTGATGAAACGCTCTGCTTTAGTCTCGCAGATCCCAAGCCAGTTGTTTTCTGTCATCTTCAGTTTTTCCAAAAGGTATTTATCCATTGCATTGCTGGCACCCTCTGCCTATAGACTACCTATCTTCTGCTGCTCTGCTGTTTCATTAACCAGGTGGCGTCCCACTATTTCAGGACTAGTACCAAGGTGGGTTCTGCCTCTTGACAGCTCCAGGACTGCACGTACCTAACAAGCACGCTTCTTTCATGCCATTCCTGGTAATCTTTCTTCAAACCAGCCATTTACTGGAGATTTCCAGCTCCACAAGCTCCAGAAAATGTGAAAAATGCAGGAAGTTATGGTGTACAGCTACAGAAACCATAGCATGCTTGGAAGAGTCTTGAAGGCACCACCCAGTGCCATAGTTTGAAAGAGCATTACGGTTCAGGCTGGGACAACAAAATAGACAGCTGGCTCTCTGTCTTTGTTGTGAAGACTGGAAACATTTCTGTCCAGTTTCAAACAGTACAAAGGTAGTAAGCACAACACCACGACACCGTCTTCGACACAGCCTGTCTATCAGCTCATCTGTTTTTCCTTTTCTAAATTGCTATATTCAACATTCATTCATATATTCTCATTACTCAAGATATTCAGCTGAACAGTATCAGCTGTTATCAGTACATTTCGTCAAGTTTTTTCTTTCTATTACAACCCTGTTAAAATTGTTTTGGAATGTCTCAGGATAAACCTGTACGTGTCTTATCTACCAAAGAACATGGAATTTGTCTGTTGTTGTTGATCACGCCAATCAGTTTACAGAGAACTAGCACTGATGAGTCCCTAAATGCCCCAAATATATAGCAAAAAAAATTAATGGCATGTTAATAACCTAACAATGAGTATGAATTGTTTCTTCCAGTGCCCTTCCAGCCATGCAGGACAGCAGGAGGCATCCTTACCAAGAGCAACTGCAAGCACCTCTTGCTTTGGGCCACCAGGTCAGCTCCTCACCCCTCCACATCGCACCTCCCCTGAAGCAGGAATCTGAAAGAGGCCTGCAAAATTATCTCACGTGATTCGTAGCGGGATGAACAATTGCTTCATTGAGCTAACTCCTGTTTATACTCTGGAACCTGAATAAATTGGCAATCCCGACTGCAGGATGTGAGGAGAATAACACACTGGGAGAACATCTGCCATCCCAACTGCGACCTGGAAGGAAACTTGACCTGTGAGCACTTGGGTTCAGTATGAGAAAAATGCTAACTGCCTGTGGTACACTTCAGGGGACTAATGAAGTTGTAATCTGTTTGCGCTGCACTGTTCATTCTTTTTTCTCTGTTCGGAAAGCCAGATGTTGCTAAACTGAGACCTGGCCATGTGGCTTCCAGTGACTGAATAGTTATTGCCTCTTGCCCTGAGAGATGGAATTCGTTAGAACTGTGGGCATCTCTACTTGTCCACAGTTGAGCTGGAGATAAGGTGGATACAAGAAGAAGCTTTCAAGCCTGCCTTCTTCTACAGGTTAACAAACCAGGAAAGTCTCCTGCAGCTTGGCTGTTTTGGGACTTACAGCCTCAGATCCAGGCAGGGCAAGGAATGGCTGGAAGACATAAACACAAGGTGGGGGGAAAAAAAGAAAACAACTTAAAATATTTTCCCTAATTAGGGCAAGCTGAAAAGAACTCTTCGTGATAACCTGGAATGTTACCACGCTTTCAGGTACTGTGTGGGGAATTACGTTTATATTTGCATAAATGAATTAATTGGAAGGGAGTATCCCGGAGCGATACCCATCTGGCAAAACTCATTAAATCCAACTCACCCGTTATGCAACCAACTTCATTGTAAGAAGAAACACAGGCGGTTTGGCAAAACGAAAAAGAAGCTGAATATGTCTGTGGGTTTGTAGAGCCCTCAAACTAGGGTATAAAATTCATTAAAATGGTAGCCGGTGGTGTCTGATAAAACAGTAACATTCAATAAGACAGCCTTCCCTGCTACTGTACATATCCAGGGACACTTCCGAGTTTTAAACACAGGAAAACGCGGGAGTGAACAAACGTATAAAATTTCAGATACTATTTTAGAGTTTTGGGAGCTGCACTGAAGCATTGATGAAAATGGTATGCTAGGTATGTATTACTATGTAAAGATGTTTATGTTCTGGAGCCTTTTTGTTTTCTTAACCTTTGAAGTTAAACAGTTCGGGTGGCAAAAACTCGGTTGCCACAAGCCAGTGGCTGATGGGGAGGTGTGAAATGTGTTTTGAGAGTGACTCGAGCCAAAAGTGGACCAAGAAAAACTACATTCTAGGGTAAAAAAACACCGGGCAGTCACAGTGAGGTGCTATTTTAAAGATCATTCTGTGATTTAAAATCATGTAAGAAACAACTTTGGAGAAGTGGTTTAGATACCAGAATATCTAGTATCTAAATCTCTAATGTCAATTTAATGCTAATTAAAATACAACAGCCTTCCACTGACGGGCATCTGAATCTTTGTGAGGAAACAGGAGCAGGAGGGATTGACATTACCATGCTATAAAGACGTAGCCTATCCTCTGTACCTTCTCCTGGTGCTTATTGTAAGTTAACCCCATCGCAAACAATTACAATTCATTGTCTAATAAATCAACATGCTAAATCTTGATTTTAACTTCTTGATATGATTTTAAAATAACATGCTTATACCTGGAGGTAAATTAACGTATCAAAAATGGATCATCAGATAAATGTTGCAGCTGATGTCCTCGGATACATGCTTTTAATGTAATTAAATTCTCTAATGTAATAATTTGCCTAAGCTCCAAAATGGAAGAAATGAGTAACAGTTGAAGAGACTACATATTTCCTATTCTTTAAAGATCTGACAAGTAAAAGAACAGGATACAGGTCTTAGAATTTCCCATCCCTTTGCAATCACTGCATTTTTCTGAATGTTTGACTTTGTCCTTCTGGTATTTCCATGAACTGAGTGTCAGGGCTGAACATGCAGGTAGTATGCTGAGGTTCCCAGCAAGCAAAATGCAGCTTACAGCTATGAAAACTATGGTTTTCTTGCCTACTGAGTTCTTATTTTAATACATTTTCAAATCTCCTCCTTAGGTAGCTTGCTACTGGTACTTCAAAAAGCAAAAAAAGCAGACATTTAGCAGGAAACAGTCTATTTATGAGGCATTTTAGACCTTTTTCCATTGTTTATGGTATCCACTGATGAGTTTAAAAGTGTCATTTCCTTCCCTAACTAATTTTTCTCTTTGCTTTGATAATCCATAAGTAGCAGCGTGAGTGTTTACACAGCATTTTGCATGCTTCAAACTAGGAGGATAAATTCTCTTATCATCCAAAAAATTACGGACACAGAAGGAAACGGGAATTCAACTGCTCCCAATGAATGAGGTTCCAACACTCTGCCTTACGGATCAGGATTAATTCCCAGTCCCTACACAATTAGGGTATCTTCCAGTCCTGCGATACCTGTGGACGACAGAACAACCAGGGAATGGTCTTGCACATTTATATTCTTCCCGGTTCCTCTTATGATTGCAAGATCGTAAGACTTAACACTCCCAAGAAACTGTGACTTGCCCTCCGCTTTAGCTGAGGACTTGGTAGGGTAGGCACAGCCCTGGCCACAACCTCTAGCCTCCACAGACTGTATCCCCTTTCCCACAGGACCCAGCCTTCTGGGTCTTTGGAGAATCTTTTGTTGACTCCAAGAAAAGGGAAGAAAGGGTAGGATATCAGAGCACTGGTGTTTCTCCCAGCTCTTTGCAGCAGGAGTTGTGGGTGCTCTTCAGAGCAGCTAGACCTACAGCTACCTGCTATTTATTTATTTACTACCAACAGAAGGCTTAGCAATCGTACAAGAGAGAGGAGTCATAAACCCTGACAGTCTAGAGTCAGAGAAAGGAAAAGAAGAAACATAAAGTAACGCTAAGTCAGTAATGGTACTCTGTATCCCCCTCGGATGGACCATCTTCTGGCTACCTACTATTCAAACGGAGGTAAGGACATCCTGGAAAAGTTCAGTCTCAAAAGATGTGACAGACCATGGAGGATGGCAAGTTTGATTTGATTTGCCCAAGAGCACTTAGCAGGCGTAGCGACGTGTTTATGGATAGGTATTAGATACGTTTATAGTCAGGAAGGAATGAGGAATGTTTAAGTGCTCTGCCAAGGAACAGGAAAAAAGTCAGCATTACAGTCGTGATGCTGGTAGGAAGGTCAAACCACTAGACCATGCCCTCTTTTCTGCTAAAACAAGATCAGTGTTCCTTATTTTACTGTAAACAAAGCTGGTGGCGTTGTCAAAGATGGAGCGTTCCCAACCTTGACTTTTCCGCTGTTTGTAATTTTGCAAAATTGCCTCTTTTTTTTCCCACTGAAACTGCATGTGGCACGTGTCTCATTATCATTATGTTTGTTGTTGAGTTTTTATGTTCATTTTCAGCTAAGAGTGATTTGGGTCAAATAAAAATGTTAGGGAATACTACAGTGTGCAACTTGTATCAAAGCCACTGTATGTATTTCACTGTGACGCTCTGTTCTTTCTGAACAGTAGATCAAGGGATTGATGTTTAACAGGGGAATGGTCTTGATGTCAAAAACAAGCTTTTAGTGTTCTTGCAAATATCTACCTAAAGATGGCTGAGTTACAAACCTCCAAAAATTGTAGTTCATGTAGCTTTGCAGAGACTTTGTAGAGCTTAATAGCTATACTTTTAGAAGATTCTGTTTATACCAAGTATTTTTTTTTGCTACAGGGGCTGAACAGATTTTCCTGAATTGCCTCTTTTGTCTATTTAGTCATTGGTGGCAGGGGGGCTTTGAGTACAGAGAATGTCTCTTCTGTCCTCGCAACCGGTCATCGTCTGACCATCACCAGACACGCAGGCAATGCAGGGAAGAACGTCATGAGCTGGGGGGGTACCAAGAGTAGAGATGGGGCACGCTGACAGACAGCCAAGAACAGGCGTGGGTATGTATCCCAAAGGCAGCTCTGTAGGTCAGACTCCTCGTAGCTCCTCAGCATTCACTGTATGCTCCAAGTCATGCGATGGGGCATCGCACCTCCAGCTGGGCATCCAGGTGTGACTCTTCTGGCGTAACAACAAATCAGACTGCAGCTTGCTAGTCAAGACAAATTATTTATGGCTCTCAATGGCCATCTTGTATGAGGAAAAGAAGGGTTTTACAAACGATAAAACAGCAACATGATTTACTATTAATAAAATAATGATCACGGCAAGACTGATTGGCAGACTGTGCTATAAGAAAACAGGTTGTGACCATAAACGGTAGTTAAGAATTAACTGGGAAGAAAATTTCAGCCCTGTTGGCACTGGGCAAAATAAGTTATCCAACTTTCTGTTGAAAACAATCTTGGGAATTCTGCTGGAAGTTCAGGAAGGATATTTGTTAAACAACTTCATTGTGGTCACACAGATCAACAACACCCTTCATGGTGAGATACCCATCACCACCCCCAACACACACACTACTTTCTGGGATAGCATTTTATCAGGCTTGGAAGATGGTTCTACTGGGAATGTTTTACAGTTAGTATAAACAGCCCCAGCTCATGCATGTGAAGGATTTGCATAGTTATGCAAGTCGGTGAAGAACAGGACTCGGACATTATCCAAATGGATCTGGGTAAACAAGTCCTGCTCTTTACAGAGAGAACTTCACCAGCGCATCGGCAACCTAAATATTGCTGGGATTTTTTGGTGGCAGAGCATCCATCAGCGGACCCTGTAGTGCAAGGATGAAGGTGGCACTGAGCCTGAGACTATTCCTGGTGAATTTAGTGTCTCTATACTATAGATGTAATACCATACAGAAATAAATTTCAATTCCTCTGGCACGCTTTCATCCGTGCAGTGCGCTGTTGGTGTCCTGACTGAGAATGGGAGTGCTAGAAGGGAAGAAGAGGAGTGCTGAGGAACATCTCATCTCCAAGAAGCCCACTGGATGTTTCGAGGCTGAATGCACCCATCCATGCATGTCCCTTTCCCAGTGCCCTCATCGGTGGACTTTGAAAAGGCGGCTGTTCGTGGTGGTATCGGACAGGCGAGTGGAGGTCTTGGGGAGGGGAAGGAAGTTTAGTAAGGGCTGGCTCAGATCCTTCTGTCGTTGCTGCCACGGTCTAACGTAGGCTACAAGATGTGGTTGCTTAAATTCAGCACAGGACTACACCGGAGAATAAAAAGAGGGAGTAAAGATAAAAGATAAAAATCTTATCTGCTAGGAATCAAAGATTACGAACTCATTTCGTATGCACCACCAGACATCCATTAACCAAAATGGTTTTTGGTTAAAAGGATGGGCTGTGTTTGAATCCGCAACAGGAAGATGAAAAGCTGCACAGTCCTTTCATGTTTTATTTTTGTTTTAGCATATTTTTTCCCAACATTACAGTCTTAAAGAGAGAAAATGAGGATACATCCCAGACCCACTTCAGAAAAGAGGTAAAATAATCAGCTTATGTCTTTCATTTCTCCTGGTTTTGCAGAAACTTGTAAGAAGCAGATTACCTCTTATGAACGGGTTCAGAGATAGATACTTTTTTATTCACCTACCAGTAGTTGCCGTACAGGATTATGTAGGATAATCTGCAAAAGAGCGACTAAGAATGTCAAACTAAACCGTTTTATGAAATACCTTCTGCTTTCATGGCTAGTAGCTCTCTTTTTCAGTTTTATTTATAAGATTACAGTAACTTTCTGCTTCCATAAAATCGTGATAGGTATGAGTATGTAGTAACTAGTACAGTTCTCTGATTTAGTCCGTACTTTTACTGGTAGTGATAGTGGACAAAGAGTGCGCTGAAACCTCAGACATTTGCCAAACTAATTCACATTCTTTGTAGCCCTATCCTTGATTGCAGAAGGTCTTCTCTAAACAGGATGGCTTTAAACCATACTTGAATTTTAATACATACTTCAATTTCAGTGCATTTCTTACACATTTGTAACACTAGTCCTAAGCTGCACTTGTGGCACTGCATGTGGAAAGAGATCGTTCGATCCTTAACCTTGTTCCCCCATCTGCAGTTTCTGCCACCCCCGTTGAAATAAAATGTGAGACGCTTTAGCTCTGCTACAGCTTTTCTCTCCCGTTTTAGACATGCCTGCAGGCCATTGCCTGGAGAAATCAAGCTTTGTCATCATTGTGGTGGACACTGAGACAGAAGCAGTGCCCAGCTGGTAAGAATGGAATTGAAATCCCACCTTGCATAGCACACGGACACTTTAATCATTTCACCTTGGGCACCAGAAAGATGTGACCGATCAGTTGATTAAATTTGCAGTCGTTTATATGCTTTGGTGGAATCACAGAGATTATCCCAGCTGGGACTGAGTCAAAATATTTAATCCAACTTGATAAAATAAAGTTTTCAACCAAACTGGATGGTGGCCGGGAAGTGGACGTCTGCTGCAATTACTGTTGTTTTGATTGCGTCCACTGAGAAAAGCGGTGGGGCCCACGGGAAGCCCCTGCGTCATGGAGGGCAGAGCAGGAAACTACTGGAAACTTCTTCTTACATTGCCCAAACCAGTCAGATTGTGACAAGTGACATGTCATAAGGTTGCTTGAGTGACTCGTCCGATGGCTGCTAACTCCGTAAGGCTGACGGCGAGCATGGGGCTTTTCTGCCCATCATTTTTTAAAGTAAACTGACATGTATCTACTGGTAACAAAATGTTTGGCTGTGCAGCACTTTTCATTTGAGGATCCTCAAGCTAGCTGTTTACATTTATTAGCAAATGTGGGTTATTTTTCGCCATGGGGGTTACTTTTATCAACCTGATTTAATAATTGAGATCCACAGAACAACCAAGCTCCGCTATCAGAGTCTGAAACTTCTGAGCGGTTTTCCTTAGCGTATGCACCCAAATTTTGTCCGTGAACAAATGCTGATGCTAAATCAGTATGGGAAGAGTGAAAATGAAAGCGCTTGCTGCCCCGTGATGCTTACTAAAAACATTCTGGACCTCATAAGCCCTAAATGGGTCAAATGTCTGAGTGTATTGGTGTGTTAGCGCTTGGTTTGAGCTGCTGTAGGACAGAGACTACCTGTGCTCTTAACTTGTTATTTCAAACTGCTTGTGGGTGCACACCACATTGTTGCAATTTTTTTTTTTTATCAAAAGGAAAGAAAATACTGCTTTTCTTTTTCTTCTTTATTTTTTTTTTTTAAAGAGGTCTATTTGAAGAGTGAGACTGCCAACCTCGGGAGTTCTGGCCTTCCAAAAGCTGACAGAATTTCCTGTAAGAGTTGCTTTTAAAAAGGCTGTTTCCTCTCAGGTTTTTATGTTGCTTTTCCTTTTTTGCATTTCTCCTCTTTGTTCTTACTCTCTCCCCACTTGTTCTCATTCATTTAACCTGATCTGCATACTTCAAAAAGGAACTGAAGTAATATCGTGTTGATTTTTACAGCTAACTTTATATATCTAGTTCTTCTCTGACCACCTCTTTAGTAAATAGAAAGCAAATTTTCTTGAGACTTGATGTCATTGTGATCAGTGCAATATGGGGCAGTAAGCGCTTGAAGACTTGCACCTGCTTTTGAAGCAGCGGACGTGTCATTTTTTCACCCTCGTTTCATTATGCCCACGCTCTCTAAGCCCAGCCCAGTCGTGAACCTTCTCCACAAATATTATTCTCAGTTTACAGATGATTAACTGAAAGGTTCGTTGTCATGCCCATCCTATCTATCAAACAGTCCTTCCTTCCTTTCAGGCCACTCCTGCTGCACAGGATGACTCACTCCGCTTCGTGGGAGTTTCCAGTCGTAAGAATTTATGGACCAAGGTATTTATACTATTATTCACTCCCTAAGCATTGCAAAGCTAGAACTCTAAGTTATCTGCGTTATGCGCTTTTAAGACATGATTCTTTTACATGAGGATGCTTTTTTCTGTGTTGGAAAGGAAATGGGTTTGTGGGGAATATGCTGCAATGCTTCGATAGAGTATTTCAGCAGCGAAGACATTAAAAGGAAAGTGCAAGTCATGTATTTATAGGGATATGAGATTTAATTCTGGTTTTAGTTAGATGAGGACAGGTTTACCGAACGAAATAGGACTGCATCACTTTGTACGTCCAAGTACTTTAAATATGTATGTCAAAGACGAAATTGCAGTTACGAGTATGAAGTGGATTTTGACGGCAAATATCAGCAGATACCTCTTTCCCAGGCTTTGTTTATTAGAATCAGTAACCTGGAAATGGCAGGGGGGCTTTACATAAACTGTTGAGGATGGTTCTACACACATACTTTAAAATGTTGGAAAATGATTAGTTAAAAAACTCATGTGAATTAGTGTTTTTAGGTACTAAAACTGAGTATCCTTAAACTCAAGAATTTTGCATGAAGCTGAACTTTTTTCTTATTATCCACAGGAACCTCCTACACGTGGACAGACGATCCCATTGCTCCGCTGAGCAGGATTTGTGGCAATACCCTCCGATCCTGCTCAGAGTCCTTGCCCCCTTCTCACTTCTATCCTAACCCTTCCCTCCCTCCCACCGATCTGCTCCACGAGGCTGCCCGCTCCCTCGTTCCTCGTTCCTCGGTGCCTGCCCTGCTGTGTCCACTTGCAACTGCAGGCATCAACCAGGCCGTTACTGAACCTGAGAAGCTCCATCAGCGCGCTGTTTCCAGAGCTTCTGCCTTGATGGTGTCAAGCTCAGCATCGCTTTCGCAGCAGCCGGCTGGTTTTCAGAAACCGAGGAAAAGGAGCGGGGGAAGTGGTGGAAATCAAACTTTCCGCTGGAGATGTGTAATTCCAGCCTGAACGATAGCGATGCAGCGATGACTTTGTAACGCACCCGTGTCCCTTCTGCTGGTGCTGAGGGCGTCCGGGGGACTCTCGGCAGAGGCTATCTCATCATGGCGAGGTTAATACCTCTGCTGGGGAGGCAAATAGAGGAATTGCCGCTCCAGCGTGTGGCACCAAATATAACAACATCTACCAGCAGCAGGGTATTTTCCAGGCTCGCTTACAAGCACGCGGACCTTGTGAGTAGTCTCACGCACACTCTTAATGTACAAAGCAAAGGGTTGACTTCTATATAGCACGTGTGTTTACTTCAGAAAACGAAAGTGCATCTTTTTCACTGAACAGACTGTATTTTTTCTGCTCTTTCGGCCAGAGGCTGCAGTCAGGCTTTCTCGGAGTATAACCAACACTGAGATTACAAAGCCTTTCCTTGACTCGTGCATCGGCTTCTATCTTACAGAGAGGTTTCCTGTTTCCTGAGCAGGCTTGGGGAAGCACTTTCTCCTGTAAAAGCAGTTTTGGCTTTACACGATTCCTGGATTTTACACTAATCTTAACACAATTCCTCAACCTGAAAAGTCACAGGGTGCTCTTATGGCGATAGCTAAAAATCGTAACCCAGTCTTTGGCCATCTCTGACAGAGCGGATGCCTCTAAGCAGCGCAGAGACCTGGATTTAGAGAAGAAAATAGCTATAGGTTCATTAAAATTTAAAGAAGCTGCGGTGGCAACAGAGGTCCCCTCAGACCCACGTTCTTTCTCGGGCCTGTGCCCTTGGACAGCACGCGACGGGCCGCGTTCAGAACAGTCCAGCTGGCAAAGCGCGATCAATTTTCTCACATTTCTTGAGAAACTTCCATTTTTTTTCCCTGTGAAAAGCCTTTAAAGTAAAGAAACGGGCGGCTTCTGCCGGGTTCTGACAGGGCAGAGGCGGTGACTGGGCCCGGCGCCATGGGGGGGGCATTCCCGCCTGCGACGGGCGATGCCAACGGTGCTGTGAGGGAGGTTCGGCCGCCCCCCGTCACGGGGGGTCGCCCCTCCCGGGGGCCCAGCGGCAGCCGCGGCGCGGCAGCGCAGACAGGCAGCGGGCGGGAAACGGGCGCCTCTCCTCGGGGCGGGCCCCACCGCCGCCATCGCCCCTTTAAGCTCGCGAGGAGGGGAAAGCGCCCGCGCCCGCGCCCGCTCCGCCGGCGGGACTCCGCTCCCGGCCTGCCCCGCGCCGGCGGCCCCGCCCCCGGCCGCGCGCGCCGCCTCGCCTCGCCGGGGCCGGGCCCAGCCCAGCCCAGCCCAGCCCAGCCCGCGGCCAGGCGCGGAGCGGCGGCAGGCAGCGAGCGAGCCAGCCCCTCCGCCGGCTCCGCGCCGCTCGGCCAGCCCCTCCGCCGCCGGCCGGAGCGCCATGGGGGGAGGCGGCGAGCGCCGGGCGCGGGCGCTGTGGCTGGCGGTGCTGTGGTTGTGGTTGCCCGGGCGGTGCGGCGGCGCCATGGACGAGTGCACGGAGGAGCGGAGCGGCCGGCCGCAACGCTGCATGCCCGAGTTCGTCAACGCCGCTTTCAACGCCACGGTGCTGGCCACCCACACGTGCGGGACGCCGGCCGAGGAGTACTGCGTGCAGACCGGCGTCACCGGCGTCACCCAGTCCTGCCACCTCTGCGACGCCGCCCAGCCCCACCTGCGCCACGGCGCCGCCTTCCTCACCGACTACAACAGCCCGGCCGACGCCACCTGGTGGCAGAGCCGCACCATGCTGGCCGGCGTGCAGCACCCCGCCGCCGTCAACCTCACCCTCCACCTGGGTAAGGGCCCCCCCCCCCCCGCGCCGTCGCCCTGAGGGAAAACGGCGCCAAAGGCCGCGGCAGCGGGCGGGGGGGGGGGGGGCGGCTGAGGGACCGCCCCGCGCCGGGGCTCGCTGGGTCCTGGCTTGGGCTGGCGTTAGTGGGGGGCGGCTGTAGCTAGGCCCCGGGGGTGGGTGTGAAGAGGCCGGCCGCGCCCGGTCCCGGCTGGATCCGCTTTCTCTCGAGCAAACGCTTGCCGCCCGGTCGCGAGTGGGGTCGCCTTAGCCCGGGGGTTCGGTCGTGCGGGGCAGGACACGGGCTCTTCACCCCTCGGCTGCCGGCACGTCCTTTAGTCATCACCATAGCTGCGCAGCAGCGCCTTATGAACTTGAATTTCAGCCTTCTCCACAGAGGCAAAGCGAAAAGGAATCTTGCGGAGCTGCCTTGGCTGCGCTGTCCGTGTGAGAGGAGCGGGCCGGCGCTGCGAGGGGCCGCCTTCGCTCCGGCGTGCGGTGTCTCGGCCCGGGAACCTCCGATCCTGGAGTCTTCCAGGCAGCAGGCTTGGGATTCGGGCGGGAGAGGTTGGTTTGAGAAGCGGCCAGCACTACAGGGAAACGTGTGTGTGCGAGGGCACGTCCGCTCTGTGTTCTCTTACACCGGGGCAGCGTCGTCTTTTAAATACTAAACACCGCGTGGACTAGGTTTGTCAGAGAGCAGTCAGCATTACTGCAGAACATCGTGTCCAAAAGGGAGAAGGAGAATTCTCTGGTTAATTGGCGTTCCCAGAGGTTCCTTTGGGATAAAGTTTTTTAGCTCTCGCTTGGGTTTGTAGACGAGCTTTTCTTTTCCTCTGTTTATTCAGTTATTTAAGCTGTCCTGGCATGGAGAAAGGGTAATTGGTTTGGAAGACAAGCTAGCCTACAGAAAGTTAAAACCACAGCTTATATCCTCGCATCATTAAATAAAGGAAAAATTAGAAAAGCCTCAGCGTAACTGTCCCCGGTTTGTATTTAAGAGCCGCTGTCAAACCTGAAGTTTTAGCATCACTAATGAATCTCTCTTTTGGTGTAATTAGAAGGAAAAAAGTTGCGTTGGGGTCAGGGAGCTGGATCTTGGGTTTCACAACCTGAGGACAGGTTGTGTGAAAGCTCCCACCCGCGTTCGTGGGATGGAGATGGTGGCGCTCAGTCCTGTACTGCGGGTCGCCTGCTGACTGCATCCGTCTGCCCCAGCAGCTGGGAGCGTCTCACCGCCCTAAAGTGTTTCTTTGCCTTAGGAGCTTCAAAATAAATATACCATGTAAGCATACGTAATCATTTGGATGAGGGGAGGTAGTTACTAAGGCCTCTTTATCTGAAAAACCAGTACGCTAAGGTTTGATCTCAGCTTCTTTTTTAATAGAAAGTCATCGTCATTCTTCATTATCAAAGTAAAACTTAGTTTATAGGCACGTCTGTATTACTGCTGCCCTTGAGTTTGTGCACCCGTATGCATATGGGTGTTCTTTGAAAAATGATGGTTTTCCGACATACTGGAACAAACAGTGTGCTGTGTCCTGGGCTTTGAAGAAATGTGCAATGTTTCTTTGATGAAAACAACTGCATCTTCAAAATACTGTAGCATTGCAACGTGATCATTGCTAATCACTTGGGCTTTGGGTTTGTTCACACGCTCTTGTAACTTTGTGAATTTGCTCTGGCATATTATTAGAGCAGCGTACAACTTTTTAGGAAGAAGCTGCCTGGCTGATTTTCAGGTATTTGAGTGTGTTTTTTGTTTCTTTTTCTTCCAGTTAGGTTTTTGAGTGGGGTATTTGTAGTGTAAAGCCTTTTCAGAACTGGAAGCTCGTTATGGGCACGGTGATGGTGGCAGGAGGTAGCTTTAAGAAGACTAACAGCAAAGCATTAAGCTATCTGTGCACGTGCTGTGCTATCAGTAAACATTCCTGTATGCCTTTGTATGCATCGCTCAGCTCATTGCATGTTGAAGAACTGCTGAGTCCCAAAAAGTGCCATTTTAGTCTCACATGCCCCAAACTCCTCTGCAGCATTGCTCTGCTCTACTCTTGTGAAGTCTTCAACCATCTCTGTTTGCGTGAGCTGTTGGGTGCCGCGTTTGGATTCTGTGTGCCCCTGGGCTGTTCCCCACGGCACACCACGGTCTGCAGGACACCTAATTATTGACTTCAGTAAGGGAAGAGGCAAAAGGCTTGACAAGTATTTGCGTACTCGGTAGGATGTAAACGCATTCTGGGACACAAAGCCCTTTTATGCAGTTAGTTCTGCATGATCTTCGAGGATTAGGCTGTGTGCTCAAGCCCGTATCCTTGTTTGACGCCGCAGCCGCCTTTATTTCTAAAAGCACTGGTTTCCTGAATGGTTAGCGCTGCTTTGCACCCATTCAGGACTGGCAGCGTCTGCTCTGGACTTTCAGCATGTAAATGCTGCCCTGCGCTGACTTTTTGGCAGTTTGGGATGTCTTGATTAACGCCCAGTGATGTTCGGTCTGTGTAGGTCAGTGTAACGTTTTGGAGGAGCCTTCAAAAGGGCAATAAGAACTGCGGGTCTGTTGCCAACATGTGAATGTGGGTTTCTTTCAATCTTCTTACAATTTACGGTTCAAAACAAGTTTGAAAACATTTAGTTTTGGGACTAGATGCTAGCAAAGAGCCTGATCTAGAAAAATACAGCACAGATCACTATTGCTGAGTTAAAGGCTCGGATCCCGGTGGTGTTTGGAAAGGAGATCTGTGCCCAGAAGTTAGGGTGCTCCCTGGGGAGAGGGGAATTGGGGTAATTACCTGTCCCTGCACAAGGAACATCTGGAGTTATAAAAGCTGTTTCTCTTTGGATGAGAGGGTATTAAGACCCCCTAAGTAAGAGTCCTCCCCCAAAAGGCTTGGAGACATGAGTTTGCAGCTGTAAATCAGAAGGGGGGGGAGCTGAACCTGTTTGCAGGGTGGTGTCTGGGTAATTAGGTTAGTGGGCAAGAGGGGGGGGGGGCACTGCTCTGTCCTTTCTTCTACTTTTCTTAAAAGTGTCCCTTCGCTTCCTCTGTTTTCCAGTTCCTCGGGTTGAATTATTTTTAATTTAGACTTGACGCAGCCAGTCTTTTTTTCCCAACAATGCCCTTCCCGCATGTTCCCGTATATTCCAGGAATAAGGGACTTTGGGGCAACGGTGCCAGCTTTTAAATAGAAGATGGAAGCTGAGACATTACGGTATGTAGTTAGTTATCTGCTTTTTTTGAAGCCAGAGCGTCACGGTATTTTTACAGTCTGTGCTGTTTGCTTCTGCTGGGAGCATTGGGATAGTTCTGGCATCTCCCCAGCGCTTTGTGCGCGTACGTTTTAGCACGGCTTTGCTAGTTAGACTCCTAACGCGCCAAAACAAAGCCGTGTGTTGAAGATGCTCCTTTGAACACTGGAAGAAGGGGAAAAGCAATGTGGAGGTGCATGGAGTATTTTTGGTGCTGGGTGGTGTTGCTGGGCAAAGGCTTGTCTTGTTTCAGATGTATCTTTTTTTGGAGCAGATTCTCACTTCTTCCTTCTGCAGCTCTAATCTCTGTGTGTTTGCTGTTTTTTCCGCTGCTTCTACACCGTTTTTTTACCTACTTTTACCGTCTACCTCCCCATTCCCTTCCCAACTGGCCCTGCTAGAGCCGCCTCTCATTTTTCCCTACCACTTCTACTCTCTGCCCGGATCTGCTCCATTTCAGCTATCGTGATCCTGGTGTTTTGATCCTCAGACAAAGAGGCAGCGTCCTCAGCACGCTGGTGGTTGTTTCATGGTGGTGGGGTGGCCCCATCTCTGCTGAGAGCAGCCGTGCTTTTATCAACAAGCCTACGAGCTAGGAGCAGTCCGGTCTGGCTTCCCCAGTGCAGGTGACTGCCTGCTGCGTCTCAGCAGGGACAGTGTGTCTCCGCAGGGACAGGAGGTGTGCTTGACCCATGATGCTGGTGGCATCCACGGTGCGTTCAGGACAATCTGGTAGGCAGGAAAGACCAATTCCCACCTCTTCTCTCATTGCCTGCGAAGAGGAGCCAGTGTTCGGTGCTGGAAGGCAGCCCTCTGCTAGCTTGCCTTTCGAGAAAAAAAATTGAAATTGCTGGTTGCCTTCGTTAAAAACATGTCGGCTATGTTTGTGGGCATGGACCGTGGTTAGAGCTGAGTGTTCCTGCTCTTGAATTCTTCTGAAATCCCTGCTGTAGACCAGTGTATGAATGCCTGTCACCAAGCCAGGTGGTATCTTGTATGTATAAAAGAAAGAAAAACTTGTAAAAGCTGCTGGTTGTTAGGAGAAATGGTTTGCCCGTCTCCTTCACCTCCCCCTTTTCTAACCGCTGAGTCCTTTATTTGGCTTTGAGGAGAGCGATGATGCTTGGCTATATATACTTTGTCCACGAAGCGTAGTTTGGGGTATGACTGCCATTTGAAGGCATTTACAAGGAAACCCAGGCAAGATGCCAGTTCTTATGTTCAGCCTCAGCTTAATTTGCCAGTTGGTTATAGCAGACAAGATTTTTTTTTTTTTGTACAGAAAAGCAGCTTTTGTTTTTTTAAAGGGAGGACTATAAAATGTGCCTTAAATTAAGTACGTGGTTTATGCCACTGGGATGCAATCAGTTGCTTTGTTTTATTTAGCGCAGCAGAGTGATGCTGTTAGTTTGCCGGTTATCCTAGTAAAACTTTACGAGGCTGCGGTTCGTTGCCTTCCCAGGGAACCACCACGAAACCAACTGCGAACAAGCAGGACGGACACACGTGAAGTTTTGCATAGTGTAGCTGCAATTTAAAAACTCTTGAGAAATGGTAATTAACGTCTTGGGAGAGTGTTTCCGGCACTTCAGCTGGTGTTACGGGGTGTGTCGGGAAGCCCTCGCAGACGTGTTGAGCCCGGGCTGGGAAGGGCCGGCCCCACGCCGCAGTGGCTTCGCCGTGGTATTTGTGGAGCCCTGGGGGGACTCTATTTTAGTTGGTCTCGCAAAGGCTTGATTTACATTTTGCAGGTTTCAACACGAGTAGTTAAGAGATCGGGACTTTTAATGGCCAGCAGTTGTTCAGTGCAGTTATATAAAGTCGCTTTAAAGCTCTTTATCGCTTCCCGCATACCCTTTAAATTCCCAGGTTTTCTCCAACTCCGCTGTCCTGCGTCTTTCTTGGGATGCTGGTGCCACTGCGTGACGCCTTTGGGAATACTATGCATGGCAGAGTGCTTATTTTGGGGGATGGAGAGAGCTGGGATTGTGCGGTATTTTGCTGCAAAAACAGCTGCTATTTGTGGTGCTTGCCCTGAGTTGCTAGAAGGATTAATCGCTGGTTTTGACGCAGTCAAATGTTGCTTTTGTAGGTTTAAACCTTGGAAACTCTCATTTGCTGCTCAGAATTGTTAGCTTGCTGAAAAATTTCTGGCTTATTCAGTAGCATTAGGTAGCATTTCTTTTACAGCCGAAGGCTTCGGGTGCCTCTCCCGGCCTCTCTGAGTCTGCAAGTGAAAATCCCAGGCTGCCGCTTCCCACGGAAATGAAAAACGGGATTGCTCTGCAAACAACACGTACAGAAAATAATTTCCAGTGCAGATGGATGGGAAGGGAAACTCGGATCTCCAGTTCACTGTAATTCTTAAAAACAAGACTGTGAGCGTTGTCCTTAATCATACAACTTTTGTCAGACTGAGACCTCCCGCTTGTGTCCTTGGGGCCCTAATTCATCATTTAGTGCCGCCAGTGACACCATGCTGAGTGATTTCGTGCAGGCTCACTGTCTGGCTCTGCTTTCTACCTGTGGGTTAGCTGGGATACGAGGTCTGGTGCGTTAAACTGAACTTGCTGCGTCTAACGTCACCGTCTCTGGTTCATAATTACCTTCGGAAGCTCAGTCTGGGGTTGTGGCCCCTCTTGTAAGCTACTGCCTGAGAAGAACCATTTCAGCCTTCTTTTATGCATCTCTTAACCATGAAATCTTGCTTATTGGTGGCTACCACAGTGTGTTTTGGTCAGAAAATAAAATTAGTTTCATAGTTTCCTGATAAACTGCGGAAATCTTGCTGGGTCTGTCATCCCCTCGTGCAAACAGGAGTATATTGGGTTTTTTCTCCCCGGGTACAGAGTTGCCCTGTGTGTGTCAAATCAAGCTTTACAGGCTTTAAGTGAGGGATAAATGTGGATGCTTGTGTTGAGGACCTGTGGCATCACTGGCTGTGTTTAAAACTCCTCATAAGATTAGGACAATCACTTAACGCTAAGCCGTCTGCAAAGGATGCACTTGGGATTGCTCTCGTGGCTTGTAGCATTCCTTGAGTAACGTCGGGGTTTTTAGCAGCATACTGGTACGACGGTGACATTGGCTGTCACACCAGCATCGATGAGAGGTTCAGGACAGCTGTTAACGAAGCAACTGTGCCGTGAGATTACAGAGCTGCTACTACAGACATGTACAGTTGTCAAATGGGATTGGGAATGTTGAGATGAGAGGCTGCCTTTCGTAGCCTGCCAGACTGCAGGTGCAAGCTGCTGTTAGCCTTTGTGGGGTGTGTTAGGTACTTTTGAGGTAAAACATAATGATTTCTCAGAATTTTTCTGATGTAGAAGCTTGGAAAATGGTGAAAACTCATCAACCGTTAAAAGGATCTGAAATGGCAAGGTAATTTTATTTAAATTTAAAAAAATATATGAGCCTCAGTCTTTAATCTTTTTTCTACCAGTCCAGCCCTTTTTGAGGGATCTTCTACCAAAAAACCCAACCCAAACCCCAACCAACCCCCTTATATATTATTCAGTGTTTTTCAGCATTTTGTTTTGAAACTGGGTGGCAAAGCGCTTCTTGTTTCCATGCTTCTACTTGTTTTAGATATTCCAGTGTGATAGTCATCAAAGAGCTGTTTCCAGTGGTAATCATGCCTGCAGTTCTGACACAACACAGCTGTGCTCAGTAATGGAGAATTTCAAAATTTCCCTTTTTTAGAAATAGTATCCAAAAACTATTATTGGATTTTTTTTTTTCCTTTGGTAGGTAAGCTAGTACCATCTTGTACATGGGAGGTAGACTTCCAGATAGCTTGAGGCCTTATTTGTACGGTTGGTTTGGGGGTTTGTTGTGTTTGTGGGGGAAGGGGAAGATTTTTAAAGCATTTGTAGAGATGATATATTGAGATCTTGGAAAGACCCAGGGTTTCAGCTTTCTGTAATGTTCTTGTCTCTGTTGCAGACTTTGGTGTGCTTGGAGAACTGCTTATCTGACTTGGTTTTGTGGTGGGTCCCATGTTTTACAGGAGGCTCATCCTCAGTGGCTTGAGATGCCTCTGTGGGAAGATCAGGGTGCAGAATTGTTAAATGGCGTCAGGAGTGGCAGCTGGCCCCACCGACAGCCTGAAGTGGAAAGGAGGAAGACTTGGCCCTTGCATTGCTCTTAAGCATTTGTAATGGAAAGATCGGCTACGTCTGAGGAGTCTCTTAAAAAAAACAAACCCAAAACCCCCTAAAACCTACCAAACATCAAAACCTGCTTGATAACAGGGGTTGTTCTTGCCCCAGCACATGTGTATTCAAGCAGGCAGTGACTGAATGCACATGGTAGCCTTTGGCTTGCCAGGGGGTTGCCTGAAACCCACTGTTTCATTCCCTAGGGTGCTCCAGGGCCAAGGGAGCGCTGCAGAGTTTGGGGTTGGCACCAGCCCAGTTCTAAGCACGCTGCTTTCATCTTGCGAATAATTTTTTCAAGGTCTGCTTTATAGCTCGACCTACTCGGCATCAGAAAAGACCTTGTTCCCACCTCGGTAAGCTGCTGCTTGTGAAGCATGTTGCACTTGGGCTGTTTTGGGTTTTTTCTGTGGGGGGAAAATATCAAGGATCCTGAACAGATTTTTTTTTTTAATATTTTTTTTCCCTTCCCTGTACGTTTTGTTTCAGTAAAGTGAATCTTTCTAACCTTCTTTGAATTAAAAGGTAATGTGTCGCAGAGTCTTTAAGCAAATGGTTGCATTGAACCTCTTCAAAAGGGACAAATGGGCTGTTTTCTTGGTACTTTCTTATGCTGTACGTACAAGGTTGTGGAGTATAAGCTACACGCTCTGAAAGGCGCAGTTTGTGTTGGTAGTATCTCTTACTGAGATTAGTGGAATGAAAAATCAGTCCCTTATGACAAAACTACCATCAGATGCTTCTTGGTATCACAGTGTTAAGTGGGACTGCTTGACTGAGTAAAAAGAAAATGTTCTTGTCCTAGGACATCTGTGGTCCGCTTCTGATTATGATTATTATTTATAGTCCTTTCATCTGCAGTCCTTTACATGCTCCCATCCGGTGGGATTTTGCAGTGGGATTTTCTTCCAGGCAGCTTGCGGGGCTGGTCCCGGGGGAGCAGCCATGGACAGGCAGCCCTGCCTGCTGCCCTTGCCTCCCGGCTTCTGAAAAAAACAGGGTTTATTTGTGGGGATCTGGCGTGTCTCCCTCTGCCTTGCCTCCTGGCTGCGGAGGTCGGGGTGCAGGGGTTGGCCCAGCAACCTACTTTTCTTTTGTCACAGCAGCTGGTGCCTTCCTTCCTGCCGCCGCTTTCTCTGCTTTTTCTAGCTGCCTTCACGGGTCTCGTGGGTCCCACTATCCTGGCTGAAGTAATGCAGACAAGTGGCTTCTTGACACTGAATCAGCTGCTTGAACTAGTTAAGAATCTGATACTTAAGGCCATGGTTCCTCTAAGCTTGCAGACCTCCTGTTTGCTTTACTTGTGTTTTCTGGCCCCTCTCCCTTTCTTCTCCTTTCTGAAGCTCCTTGCAGCCTGCCTGGGCTTCACTTCTTCCTGCTCCTGTTTCCCTGCTACTGAGATGTTCCTGGGCAGTGCAATTTTGGGGGGTTACCCTGTCCCCGGGATGGGGTTGTTCCACTGAGATCTCCCTGCACTTTGGGTCCCAGCAGGAGCCTCTTGGCCTGTGCGGATGGTATTGCTGCTGCCCTCCTGTGCTGACTGCTTAATACGTATCTTCAGACAACAGGCTGGTGGTTTTCATTTTGGTCAGGCTCTGGCAACACTCAATGAGAGGTACAATGCAAATTCAAAATTGTTAAATACTTAATATTATTCTGCAGTTTACCCTCTTGCACACATTATGGTTTGGGTAGGGGAGAAGCCCCTCATCAAAGGACATTTACAAGTTTTCCTAAGTTGAAGCCATTATTTTGTCATTAAAAACTAATGGGTTTTGCTGCTGATTCCTAGCAGTGTTATAAAGAAAATATTAAAAAGCATGGAGTAGAGAGATTTGGGGCTGTGGGGATGGGGCAGCTGCTGCAGGGGCCAGTGCCACTGCCAGGGCGAAACGTGAACTCTAAATAAAGCGACATCTCACCATCGTTGTGCGGTGTCTATTTAATGAAATACAGTTTTCTCCCAGCGTGCTCCTGCCCCTGTCCCCCCTCTGCTGGGATTGCTGGTGAAGCTGGGAGGGGTGCTGGGGACTGGGATGGCTCTTCGGTGCCCTCCATCCGCGCTCTGCAGGCATGAGTTAACTGATTAAATTACTGGCATTACACGAGTCACCGCTCTTCTGCTTTCTAAGCAGAGTGACTCCACATACATCCGTACATGCGCGCAGCCCCTTTCTCACAGCCGGTGGCTTTCCTCCCTCCCGCCGGCCCCCAGTTGCAGGGGGATGAGCAGGGCCATCCCTGGTGCCTCCACCATCAGGGCAGCTAAACCTGAGTTTCTTATGGAACAAAGTACGGATTATTTTGGAAGTAAGGATACAGAGATAAACTTTTCCAAGAGCTTCATAGCACTTTTAGGAAATAAGGGCCTTTTTTACTTCTATCGTAACTATTATGAGAAAGTGTATTTGGTGCTGTCCGTTTCTTTTTTGCAATTTGTCTGAAAATATTGCAAGTAGGTTGTTGCGGTGCCAGAGTCCCTGACTTCTGGTTAGGAAGGGACGCTTGTGGTTTTTGTGAAGGACTGGTATTTCAAATCGTGATAAATACCTCTAGGAAACAATTAAATGACTGACAGAACTACGCCTCTGAAACCACAGTTCTCTTGTAGGTGACCTTAGTTATTCTTGCCTGTCAGTGTGTCCCAAAAAGGCAGGAATAAACAATGCCTTTTTCCTTTTCCAGAATTAAATTTCTTTAAATCAGAGACAAGTCTATTGTGTGAAGAAAAGGTTGCTAGAAGTCGCCAACGTAGATGATGAATGAGCATCTGACTGAAAGTCTGCAGGATGAGATTGTACTGCTCGTCTACCCCTGGCATGCAGGCAGGGATAGCAGTTACGGGTTTTGATCAACTTAAGGTGTATTTTCTCTGCCACCGATTTCCTTGTAGCCTAATTTTTCTGTACTTCCATTCCTTAAAGAGGTAGAAGCTGTGTCAGGAGAAGCCCGTAACTGCTTGGAAGATGCTGGAAAGGCTGTAAATCCTGAACTTGGGGCACTCCTTGCACCCCAGGCTGCTTCTCTCTGTTTCCTGGCAGATTGGCACCGGTCTTTGTTTAGGTATGGAGCACACAATTTAATGAAAAATTATCCAAGAGGTACTCTTGAAAGACCTTTAATTTGGTATCCACCGATAACGTTTTTGAAATCTCTAGGAAAATGCATTTGTCTGTGGCTCTGAAAGTACCTGGGTAGCACTGGGGAAGAACATCAGAAGATTCTCAAAGTTGGGTTTGTTGCCTTTCTGTGCTTTGATTTTCTGCGAGTTCAAGCCAAAACATGGTAGTAACAATCCTGTTTGGTTTTTTTTGATGACAAGTCATGTTTTGCTCCTAATTCATAGCACCTACCCGTGGTGTCTGAAAATCCTTTGGAGCAGCTGTGATGCAGCTGCAGCACTGGCTGCTCATGAGTACTGCGATCATCAGCAGCGGTTGTGAGCTCTGGTTACAGCCCTTGTAAAGCTCTTTTTTGCATCAGGGAATGAACTGGACTGGTTTTCTGGTGCACTTGAAGTAGTTGGCTCTGGTCTCTTTATACTTATTCACCAGATTAATAGCTAATTAACCAAGGATTTGGGTGCACAGTTACAAGTGCTATCACCTGGGCTGCTGACGCTAATCTTTGCCTGGACTGTGTCACTAGCTGTTACATGGAAGAGGTTATACTGTTTATAGGAATCTCAATTCTTCTTGTTGCAAAACCTTGTACCAAATATGTCTCCTCATTAATTTGTCTGTGAATTAATCACCTTTTTCATGTCATCCATTCGGTCTGTTTTGCAGCTCCAGGGCTGTGGCATGTTCTTTTGTGAACTGCGTGATAGAAAATTAACATGCTGCTCTGGCAGATGGGAGGGACCCTGTCTGCCAGCCCTTCTGTCCCCCAGTCCTGCTTTTTTTTTATTTTATTGCTCCCATCCCTAAAAAGTCGACATTAACTTGAAAACAGTGGGAGGGGAATGAAACGTGTTTTGAAAGGGTGATCCTGTCGGTGGGAGGGGTATTGAGTGCTTATACACGGTATAGAGAGGGATTGTGGTAAGAGAGGTGGTTCAGCAAAAGGAATGGAGTTTGGAGTCGTTAATCTGCATCGTTAGCACTGTGTACCAGAAAGTTTAAACTATGCCTGGCTAAATCACATGGGTCTTTGAAATTCACAGCAGCGCTGGCAGCCCCGCTGGCTTTTGTCCTTCCTGCAAACACACAGCTGCTTGGTCCAGGCATCCCCATGTGCTCGGCATCCCCGCTGCTTCCTCCGGTCCTGCTGCAGAAAGTCACTTGTGGCTTTGGGGAAACCACAAGAGACCAGCTGGAAGAAATCTCAAGAAAATGAGTTGGTGTTGCCATTGGACCCATGGAGGATGTGAAAGTGTGGAGCATTTGGTTCATGTCTCTGCATAATTAGCGTAACACGGGGAAACTTTCTTTATCACCCCCCTCTGAGGAGTGATGCATGTCCAGACTTGCTTAAGAAATTTGTTGGTAATAGTCCACAATGCAAACAGAGCGTGTGCTCCTGTAGCTGTATGTGGTCTGCAGAAACGCTTGCTTTGTTCAGGTAGCTGTGCTGGCTGCTCAAGGCCAAGCTTATCTTAAAACATACCGTTGAAACCTATCAGCTTCTGCTTTTCTCCTGCTGATGTTTTAAAACCAGCTTTCAGCACAGGTAACTCAGCAGAAGAGGTAAGGCATTGCAAAAGGTTTTGGTTGGAAAGTAGGCATGCAAGCTATGAAAGGTGTTTTATATGTAACAGTTAATCATCGAGTTACATGATGCTTGGCTACCCTTGGGAAAGAAATGGCAGTTGCTTCAGATGGTATTAGAAGGTGTCTTGCCAGGTTTAAAATAAGAACAGCCTCACTGTGCTTTTTAAAAAGAAAAAAAATTTAAAAAATTCATGGTAGTTTTCGGACTGTCCTGCTTCTTGAGGTAGATGCTAAGACTAATTCTTTATTCTTGCGTCTGCCCTCTGAGATGTGGGACGAGACGGGAAATCACAGAATCACACAATCGTTAAGGTTGGAAAAGGCCTGTAAGATCCTCATGTCCAACCACCAACCCAACCCCACCATGCCCACTAAACCATGTCCCACAGTGCCTCGTCCACATGTTCCTTGAACACCTCCAGTGGTGGTGACTCCACCACCTCCCTGGGCAGCCTCTTCCAGTGCTTCACCACTCTCTCAGTAAAGAGATCTTTCCTAATATCCAGCCTAAACCTCCCCTGGTGCAACTTGAGGCCATTTTCTCTTGTTCTATCGCTAGCCACTTGGGAGAAGAGACCAACACCCACCTCTCTGCAACCCCCTTTCAAGTAATTGTAGAGAGCGATGAGGTCTCCCCTGAGCCTCCTCTTCTCCTGACTGAACAACTCCAGTTCCCTCAGCCGCTCCTCATAAGACTTGTGCTCCAGACCCCTCACCAGCTCCGTCGCCCTTCTCTGGACACGCTCCAGCACCTCAATGTCCTTCTTGTAGTGAGGGGCCCAAAACTGAACACAGGATTCGAGGTGCGGCCTCACCAGTGCTGAGTACAGGGGCACGATCGCTTCCCTATTCCTGCTGGCCACACTGTTTCTGATACAAGACCCTCCAGGACAAGGGATGATGGTTTTGCATATTATGGAGTGGAACATCATACTCTTTCTATCATAGAGTTTATGATTTAATTAAGTTCTAGTGGCAGAGACTTGCTTTAAAGTGTAAGCAAGCATTTGTAGTTAAAAGAGCATGTAACTCCTAGCTCTGTGTGCTTTTTTGCATCCTTGAGAAAGTCATGTTTAAAGATTTTGAAGGGGAGGATTCTTATCCTGTTGGAAAAGATTACTGGTCATTCTGAATCAGCAATTAAAAAGGGATTAAAAAATAATTGGTAAGGCATTCCTGGAGCATCTTCCATGTACTGTGTCTAAAGGACACATGCCACTCTGTTTCTTTGAAGATTGTTACTAAATTAAAACAACCAAATTACCATTAAATGTCTTCCTTTCATTACTTAAAGGGGGCTTATAAAAAAGATGGAGAGAGACTTTTTACCAGGGCCTGTAACAATACGACAAGGGGTAATGGTTTTATACTAAAGGAGGGTAGATTCAGACTAGATATAAGGCAGATTATTTTTTTTTTTTTATGATAAGCATGGTGAAACACTGGCACAGGTTGCCCAAAGAGGTGGTAGATGCCCCATCCCTGGAAATGTTCAAGGTCAGGCTGGACGGGGCTCTGAGCAACCTGACCTAGCTGAAGATGTCCCTGCTCATTGCAGGGGGGTTGGACTGGATGGCCTTTAAAGGTGCCTTCCAACCCAAAACATCCTATGATTCTCCAAAATAAAGAATAAGTCATAAGGATGAGCTGTAGGAAGCTCGGGCTTTCTGTTCTGGGCTTGACTCACGGACAGGAGTCAGGAGGTGCTCAAATACTTGCCACGTACCTCTATACCGTTTTTATCTTGCGCATCTGCTGCTTCCCCTCTTTCCTCTTCCACCAGCCCCAAGGCTTTCATGCTGACAGTCCTGTGTTTTGTGTTCAGTTGCTGTGACAACAGATTACGAGGCGGAAGCTGTTTTGTATGCGTGAATCCCGCAGTGTCCTCGCAGAATAGCTGTCCTGTGGCTCAGTGGGGTGCTTAAAATTTGGGAGGCAAGGAATGAAGGTGTGGCTTCATGGTCTCTTAAGGTACACTGTCTGCTCTCAGCCCTGCCCACTTCACCGCAGCTGGGGACAAGGAATCATGCAGCTCTCGGCTGGTTGTATCAGCTTGCTTGCTTAAGTCCCAGCGGCTAATCTGATGGAAAGATAACCTTTGGGTGGCCTTGGTGGTACTGGGATGTGCCTGGGGCCATGTAAGTGCTGGTTGGTGGGAAGGAGGCACCAGGGATGCATAGCCTGGGGACAGGGCGGAGGGGGGGACACAGACAGACTTACACCAGTTGAAGCCAATTTTGAAAACACCTAAAACTTTGTTTAGAAGGACGAACTCAAGGTGAGGACTTTGGATTATGGGGAGCTACTGCGAGCTTTGAAAGCTCTGACTTCTGTAAAAGGAAGGAAATGAGCAGTCTGAAATTTCCACTTTTGTGCCTTGCACATGGATTCAGCTCATCAGTTGAAGTAAGAAACCTGAGAAAAAGATTGAGAGAAAGATTAGAGAGCGTTTCTGGGGGAGGATTTTCATAGAGAAGACGCTCATGTATGTGTTTTAAGTTAAAAAAAACCCTGAATTCTTGTCGAGTTTTATTTTATGCAAAATGTCTTTATTTGGAGATTCAGCTATCCTAGCTTGTTTTAGCTGACTTTGCATAAGCAGTAATAATGAAATTTGGTTTTTTAAATTAATAACTCATTAAAATAAGTGGGCAAACTGATATTTATGCAGCTGCTTGACTATCCTTGAATCTGCTTCCAGGGCAACAGATTGATCTATAGTGGAAAAATCACTTGATAAACAGTCCATTTGTTTGTCTTTTTTAAAGCTTTTCATCACAAAGAATTACTAAATGCTGAAGATTGAGGTGGTGCATCCCAGTGCAGTTAAATTTATAGGCTTACTCATTTGAGAATTAGCTACACCATAATGATTTGCTTTTCTCTTTACGGGCTTGGAGTTCCTGTAGTGGTGAACGAGATAGAACCCACAGAGGACTCTTGTGCTGCTGATATTCATTGCGTATCTAAGAGTTAAACATACGGCTGAAGGAGAGGAGAAGGCTGAAGTGTCTTACCGGTTTGGGTTAATTACTAGAGCAGCTCCTGCAGAATTATTGTTCTTTACTGTCAGGTTGGCGGGGCTGATGTTGCGCCAGCATTTCTTTTGTTAAAAAGCTTTGCAAGAGATGAAAAGTTGGCATATGGGTCTCCCAGGAGGATCTTTTCCTGCGAGTCATTTGCAACCTGTACAGAGCTGCTCTTCCAGCAAATAGCCAACCAATGAATGGTGATAAGTCTTTGTAGAATATAGATATAAAAACGGTTATGCCTTCTGGTTTTGGGGGGGAAAAAAAAAGTGTTCTTTGGTCCTGCAAATGAACTGTATTCATTAGTCCTAAGGAGAGGGTTTTTTTTTAATGCAACTTTCACCTACTTGCTTAATCTGCGGGTGCCTGGAGGAATGGAAAACGAGTTTAGCATACCTGAGGGCTTTTCTTACAGAGGTCTCCCTTTAGTACGTGTCCTGCCCACACAGAGATAAAGGTGAGCAAGAAAACCCCTGGAGCGATGCATTTTTGCATGGGTATGCAGCAGTTCCTGCCCAGGCGACTCTTGCTGGAAGGATCCAGCCCATCTGCTGGCCTGGAGCTGCCTCTGATGTGCTGGGAAGAGGTATGGTGATCACCGGTGGGGTGTTCAGGTTGTGGGGATGCTTGGGCAGAAAGTGAACCAAGGTAATTTCTATTTTTATCCCTGCAAGGGATGTATAGGTAGTGATCCCTGAAAGCAGAGCACGGGGAAAGATGTTCTTCCATCAGATCACTGAAACCTCTTGTGCAAATGCAGGCACAGTTTTATAGTACAACTTCATACTTCCCCCTCCCCTCCCATTTTGGGGAAAGGTGGTGAATAGTCAACTCCCTCCTCCCCAGATAATGCTTGAAACCTGTCCAAAATGGGCTTGGTTTCAAAAGTAGCGTGAAGTCACTGGGGTATGTAAGCCACAGAGTCCTGCTGGGGGTTTTGGAGTGCTCAGCCCTTCCTTCCTGCTGGGAGAGAGACTGAAAAACCTCCGGGTCATTTTATTTTTGATGCTAAATGCATAGTTTCCTTCCAGCACAGCAAGTTTGTGACTGTTTCGGAGCAGGGTCTCTTCAGCCCGAACGCAAGCCGAATCCTGTCAGCAAGGCAAGCAACAGCTTGTTCGCTAAAGATAGCGTGCACACGTGTACGTAGTCCAGGGGGTTTTTAAGGTGCCCTGGAAGTGCTCAGATTTACAGCACGATCCTGGGCATCCTAAAGAAAACTAAAGGGATCAGATACATCTAATGAATAAAGAGCCATTTAAGGTCAACTTTGTCCTTCAGAGCACCTCTTCTCCATGGCAGCCATACCAGATGACACTTAACTGCATCACACAAGCATATCGTGCATTGACCTTTGCATCAGATTCAACTCCGTCATGTGCTGTCGTGTTCCCAGGTGATCATGCATTGGTTTTCGACATTTCTTCTGTCTCTGAGGCTGATACACGTTGGTAATTGAGTAATCCCTGCAGTGCATCTGGGCTGCCTAAGGTTATGGCTTGTGCTCGTGTTAATTGGGCTCACCCTGAAAAAAGTTTTGTTCAACTCTCTCTTTTAGTTATGCTTCCTTTAGATTTATTAAATAGTTGTCCTTTGCATGGATGGAAAATGTTAAAAATAGAAGTGCTCAAGGCAGGGCTATTGTGTTGGTGTTGACAGCTTCGCTGGAAGCTGAAGCACGCCTTGTATTTTAAGAAGCACCAGGTTTTGGAAGGGGTTGCTCTCGTGTGTCCTCTTGACCCAGCACTGAGGAGTTGCGTTTCTGAGCTAAGAAGAGATTGTCTTTTGGATAGATAAGATTTTTAGTGTGTTACCATTCACTAGGTAGTGCCATTATTGCAAATAACAGACTGAGCTTGGAATTTCTGAAGAATTGTTGCCTTTCTGTAATTAAGAGGCACCAACTGTAAAGCTAGTCGGTGAAAGAACCTGAAATAATAGTCTGATAGACCATTTGCTTTTTGGTACAACTCTTTCCCCTACTAAAAATATTTTTTCCCTTGTCCCATTGCTGTGCAGGCGAGCCCATATATATGAGGGAATAAAGCACAAGTGATGATACAGAGGAAATAATGACACTGTACTGATCTGTACCGTGCAGTATAGAAGTAAGTTTCTGCAATTTCCCTCTCCTCAGTAGCTGTAACCACTGTAAAAATGGCATGGTTTATTTCAGGACCCCTAACTTTGCTGAGCTTGCCCCAAACCAAAGGCAGGCTTTTCAGAAGAGAAGGCAAAGGCACGCAGGACCTTTATTTGGTGGGATGCTGTAACTGTGGAGCCGTGTCCTCAAATACAAATGTAAACAGTGAGCATCTCTGGCTGTTGTGGTTGCAGAGATGAGCTTCCAAAAGTAAATAGTGCATGAAATGATGGAGAACAATTTCCTGAGCCTCCTGTCTCAAGCTGGCTTCTTTATAGTAGCAGTCAGCTGCCCATACCTGCGTTTTGCCGTCATGGAAATCTAACAGTGACCACAAAGATTTTATTGCGCCGTTGCTGACGGTGTTAGCAGATACAGAGGCTTATCTCAAGCCTGCGCAACGCTTGCCAGGTATTATTCTCTATCCAGCTGTTTCTCGTGCAGCTGTGGAAGTCATCTGTATCTTGTGTTGAACTGCAGTTCTGCGGGAAACTGGGGCATAGGACAAACATAAGGGAAAGGTAAGAAGCTGTGGGTTGTTTTTTTTCCTAGCTTTCTTAAAATGGTAGGAATAAGGGAGGGTTTTGCTGAAGTTCAAGTTTTTGCAATGTAGTGATTACTCCCTTCTTTCTTCCTTTGCGCTGCACAGATATTTTTTTTCCCCCTCCTCCCCTCTCATGTGATTAGGATTCCCTGTGATTTAGTAGGATCGCCTAATCTCCAAGACCCAGCCCAGCAGGGGAATGTGTATTTTTATAAGGAGCAATTAATGGTGCTTCCTTACCCAGACTCAGAACAATCCCAAAATCAGATCATATGTCATCGGGAGGATGCTCCTTTCCACGCAGCTTTGCGACTTCTGCAACAGATAGTCATAATATACAGAGATCTTAAAAAGTGTATATATAAAAAAAAAAAAAACCCTTAATAAAAATAACTAGGTTACTTCATGTCGCTTACTGGTTGTGCCTTTATTCCGAATGTGCAAAAGTTTATTGTTGTCTTGGACATGGTAGGTATGTGGCAGTGCTGGGGCTGGAGCATGGTGGGGAGCACCCTTCCCTGACTTCACACGGTGCATAGCTAAAACGTGTTGAGAGCGAACATTCACTGTCCATCTTCAGAAATTAATTGTAAATGTTGGGAAATGATTTTAATATTTCTGGAGATTGTTAGTTGAAGAACAATAGTAGTTTTCAACTTCCTTTAAAAAAATAATAGAGACTATAGATTTTTTGGTGAGAAAATACTGTTATGTGCTGCGGCTTTTTTGGAGTTCAAATGAGTAGCGTGCTTCTATAAGCTTTTTTTTTAAAGTTTCTATTTATCCTTGTGGTTGTAAGTTATGAAATATTCACTGTCATAGGTCACGATATTTCTGTGCTAAATTTGGGAATATAGCTGGCAGCTTGCTTTTTCCCTGGGAACTTTCTTGTCAGGTTGGTACGGAAAGCTTTAGCTGCTTAGCTGTTGGGGGAAAGAGGTTCTTGGTTTCATTCTTTTTTCTTTTTTTTCTATTTTAATTTTTTCTTTTTTGCTTCCACTGCTTTTGTATTCTTCACTGCCTTTTCCATTGTCATGGAAGAAATCGAGACTCAGAGCGGTTGAGCTGTCACAGCTACTTGGTTTTCAGTGTCATGTTTGTCTTGCCGCTCGTGTGCGAGCCTCCCTTTCCTCTTTGTGGTTTTTCATTGTTTTCTGCCAAACCCCTGTATTTCAGAGCCGCTTCCTGCTTGCGGCTTTGTACCAGCTTGGGAATCTCCACACAATTTTTCTTTGCTTTTAGTGTGTGATAAAGGCACAACTTCACGGGGGGTGAAATTGTAGAAAATGATGAAAATCTGTCAGAGATATCCAGGGTTTTTCTATGTCTCTTTCCAGCATTTTGCATATAATTATTTTGCGTTTAAGAAAAAAAACCAACAACAAACAAATCACACCTTTTTTTAAAAAGAAATTTTCCCCTATGGTAGTACAGCTAGTCAAACTTTTAATTTAAAAAAAAAAAAAGGCAGGCAGAGCCAGAGATTAGTGATCTTCACCTGGCTGCTTGTGCCTGGACCTTGACCACCATGTCAAATGATATGCCTTCTCTTGCAAAAGCAGTAGAAAAAGCCAAGCTGTCTTCATGCCTTTCTCTTTTGTTTACTGGTGTTTTTTCCCCAAATCAAATGGTGCTGACTAGAGGGAGTGCTCAAAACAACAACGTCTGTGACCCACTAGGTCTGTAGATGATGGTGAGTTTTGACAGCTGTCCTTTAGGCAGGGGCTCTGCAGCTCTCCCAATGGCCGGCAGTCAGCTGGGTTAGTGCTTCCAGCTGGTGCATATCAGAGGTAGCGTGTGGACCAGACCTGAGCACCCTGGGATGCTCAAGCACCACGTATTGGAAGTTCAGGTGTGCTGCATGAAGTTCCTTATACGCTTTGCCTGTTCCTGGGCTTTCCCAAAGTGTCATCTTCTGGCTGCTGCCAGCACGGTGCTGGACACCTGAACAAAAAGCACCCAAATCCCTGAACTAGGTTCACTTTATCCATAATGACATAAGAAGTGTTGGCCCATGTTAGCTGGAATGCCTCTTCCCGAGCTCATCTCTGTGGAACGGCCCCATCTGTCTTGCTTATATTGGCTGGTGGGTTAGGACGCGCAGAAGCTTGCAGAGTAGGTGCTCCAAGGGTCTGCTCTCCAGCCCGGCTGGTCTGTGGTACTCCATCGCATTGTTGGAAGCTAATATGCTTCTCAAGAGGATTTCTTAAGCCCAAAGACATTAAACTTCTCTCCAAAAGCACAGGGAAACAATTGGTGGTAAAACCCAGAAAAGGAACCTGGCTGATCCTATTGTTTCTGGGGAGTACGGCTTTCCTGTTTACTCAGCCTGGCTTTCAAATACTTGTCCTGCTCCTTACGACTAAAGCACTTTTGCACTGAGCTGCAGGGTTTTTGCCTGTCCCTTTCCATGTGTTTTTTGATTTGTCTCCTCTTTTTGAAAATATTCACATCAGTTTGGAAGTATCAGAGGGCAACATCTCCTCCCCTGTCTTTGAGCAACAGCCCATTAAAAAAAACCACCCCAAAACAACCCAAAATGGTATTTAGTTCCTGTTCTATTTTTTTTCCCCCGAACATTTTCTATCCAAAATGCAGCACAGCCCCTTGAAATGAGGATTTGCAGAGCTAGAAATTGCCAGGCGCTGATTGTCAGTGTGCCTTTCTGATGGAGGCTTGCTGCCTTTGAGGCGAATTAAAATGCTTCCAAACTCTGTGCTGGGTTATAAAACTGTGATATTAATAAGTAGTCAATAATTGAGATGAGCCCGCTTGCAGTTTTAATGTGACACAACCAAAAGTTGCGTGAGAGGGAACAGAATATAAGCAATAGTTTATAAACTCCTCTTCAAAGGTCATTATAAAAATAAATCTTCTATGTGTATGTATTAGGAATTGACTACAGATTCATTGCCTGTCCCTGCTTTAAAGAAGTTTTACGGCTGGACGGAGAAGTAGAAGAATAAATGGACAGATGTGTTGGTTGTGGTATGGAGGCGTGAATCCAATCCGCTGTTGTTGCTTGGATTTATCTGCCTTGCAAAGAAACGGGGCTCGCGTGTTTGGTGCCAGAAGCGTAGACAGGGGCCCCTGTGGGGGGACTGTGCCCGGCGGGCGCAGCTGTGCTGGTCCCTTTGTGAATGCAGTGTTTTTTCTTGTGACCTGAGGAATTAGGAATCCCACCAGGATTTCGGGAAAGCCAAGGCGGTGGTGATTCCTGGCTGGTCCTTTCGCGCGAGGCTGTGTAGCATCCTGTTCCTCTTTACCCTCCCTGGGTCCACCTGAAACCTGGAAACGTTCTTGTGTGTGTGTGAACCTTTGGAAAAAAAATCTTTCCATTACTACGGGTTGCTCTGGGTTAGGGTTTTGGCTCCTAGCAGAAGCTGGGGCGAGGGATGCCTTTAGCATTGTCTAGTAACTTGACATCAAAATGGTCTTTGACCCTGTGATATGCTCGGTCTGTGCTGGCGAGGAGGAGTTAGTGATGTCTTGGTGGAGCTGGGAGTGGCAGGCAGTTCTGTCTTAGGAAAGAAAAGCCTAAATCCTTCTGTTGGGGGACTCTGCCGTGAAGCTGCAGCAGAGTGATGTGCTCGTGCTGCTCCACGTGGGCTTGTGCCAGGAGGAGCTGCCTCGGCGGGCTTTTGACATTAATGCCTGCTGCAGTGGCATGGTGGTGCATGCAGCTTCATTTGCAGCACTGTTTGCTCTTAAACTGAATTTTTTTTTCAGAGAGCAGAGGTAGCTGGAGGCTCTCAGCTAGATGCTTCCTTCCTAACCTCTCGAAGAGCAGGGTACTCTCAGCTCAATGAAGTTTTGCCAAAATAAGCGTTCTTACTTAAAGCAGTATATCACCAGGAACACTTCTGGCTTTAAAGCTTAATGAAGAGAAGTTGGTCTGGACACTGTAGCCTGTTAACATTTTTTTTTATTTTTTTTTTAAAAGCACTGGCCTGAACTGCAGAAACAGGGTTTCAAATTCTTGATCCAAAGTGAACTGGTAGGGAAGATGCCAAATTATTTTTCTTGAGCGTGAAATGTTTTGCATCTCTACCCAGCCTACTCACAGGGTGATGCCCCTGGAAGGGTGCTAGCCAGGGCAAGGTGGTGATCTCCAACTCTTAGTCGTTACAGTTTTGTTCCTGAAAAATGTCAGGGACATTTTGTTTCCGTCCCAAAAAAAGAACAGAAACAAACTGCAAAACCTTGGAGGTTGCTATGAAACAGAACTGTCTTCCCCTTGGCTCTATTAATAAAGCCTTTAAATACCCTCCTTGCTGAATTCACTTGCTACTGCTGGTGGGGTATAGTGGTGTGTATGTCTGGTAGGTCTCTGCTCTTGTAACCGAACGTTTTCTTGGCTGTGGATTCATTGAACTGTTTTAGGCAGAATTAGGGTGCTGCGTGATGCCTGTCCTGTGGTGTTGGTGCAGAGCAGAGTTATTTTCTGCTCCTGTTTTGTGCAAGTGCAGATAAAAATAATTTTAATCTTTTAGTCCTTCAAAACTTTTCAGAAATACACTTACTTTAGAAAATACAACTCTGTAGCACACAACACTCCCTCCCTGCCCCCCATCTGGCTTTCACAGTTTCCTTAAAAGGGTTTCTGATTTCTTAGTAACTTCCCTACAGAAAACAGGATGCTGTTTGCAGAGAGGACCGTGTATGTATGAGAGATGTTGCCGTGTCCGTTCCCTGCAAGGCCCAAGGTTAGCTGACACTGCCTTCCCATCTGCTGTGTCTGCTACGTGCAGACTTTCTGTGGGTGCGAGTTTGGGTTTGTAGAGCAGAGATTAGCTGAGGGATGTGGAGCCAACGCAGAGGACTGCAGCATCTGTTTTCACCTGTGGTGCTTGGCAGCAGTCCTGTTCATTTCGGATAATTTGTGTAAAAATCAAACTTGAACAGATCTATGCTGTGAAGGAAAACAGCCCAAATGAGGAAACCTCTCTGCGTGCTTCTAAGCCCTTTTGGACCCCTGTGTGTATCGAGGAGTCGGTCTTCTGTATGGAAGGCTGCAGCAGCAAAGCGTGTGAGTCTCCAGCTGTAATACGCTCTGGCTATTTTACTTGTGCTGGGTCCCCTCCCAGTGGTGAGTGTCCATGTGGAGCTTAGGTGTAGGTTTTGGTCAGTGAATCCTGAGAGCTCTTCACCTGACTGTTTTGGTGTCTGCGTTAGCTCTCCAAAGTCTCCTGACTGCTTTGACTTGGGTGCCGTTGACTATCACGGGAGGTCAGTCATGTATATTTAGGTGTCTGAGTTTATTTGTCTACAGCCTGGACCTGAATCCCATTCTGCTTCTGTGAACAGAAGTGAGGTTGGAAGGGACCTCAGGAGGTCCTCTAGTCCAGACCCCTGCTTGGAGCAGGATCGATGTTGAATTCAGAGCAGGTTACTCAGGGCTTTGTCCAGCCTGGTTTTGAAAACTTCCAAGACTTTTCCATGATGTTTCTTCATGCAGTGATGCCGTAACTCACTTCATTGGTGTTTATGTTGAGGACTTCTCCCTGTGCAGTTGTGCCTCTCAGGGTTTGTATGGTTTCTTGCTTATGACAATCTTGATTTTCCAGGTAGCCATCACAAAGCGGACTGCTGAGCCCCCTGGTTATTAAGCATCAATTATAAGAGAACTTCTCAGAATACGCTATTTTGGGTGCTTACATCCATTTAACATGGAGATACTGTATTAAGAAAAAACACTAAGTGACTGGAAAGAAGAAAAAGGAGAAGCTGAACTGGTGAGCTCTGTGCTGGCTCACTCATTTTCTGTAGCTGGCAACTTGGGAACATCTCACTCGGTGGCTGTGCGAAGAGCGTGCTGGGTAGGATCAAGGGATGTCTGCAGTTCCTCTTGGTGAGACGTGCTAGCATTGAAGGTCTGTGTACTTGATGCTTTTCTACCTGTAGACTTTCTTGTTAATTTATATTTTCTGCAGAACTTCATATTTTCTTTCAAGAAGTAAACACCTAATTGGTGAGATTACAAAGCCACGTCAAGAAATGACAAGTGCCCTTCTCTTTGGGTGCTCTGCAAACCTCAGTTGCAGTAACTGTAGCAATAACTGAAAGGTGTGAATTGGCCTGTTCTACCCAATGGGTTGTTAAAACCAAAATCTGAAAAACGCCCGTGGTGTTTGGGCCCTAGAGCAAGGGACTGCTTCTGACACGTGGTAGAGACTAACGTGCGAGATGATTTTCGCACGACTGAGCGGTAAGAATATATGGAGTTGGCCTCTCGTGGGTTAGTGTGATGGAATGGCTATTGCATCCTGCTAGGGGAGCTCAGGAAGGTCCTGAGCTGTCCTATGGTGCCCAAAATGCCTTACTTCCGAGTCTTTCTTCAGAGCTTTGAAGTTTTAAAACGGTTGAAAGTAAAAGGAGGTGGGTAGGAAAAAACCCTCAAATGAGATTTCCCCTTCAGAGAATTGTGAAGCCCTCTCCCCACCACATCTTCCCTGGGCTGGTTTTTACTACCGTCAGTAGCAAGCTGATCTCTGAATTTGGTTTTTTTTCCCTACTGTTTTGTAAAGCAGAAATTGTAGTAGACGTACATCTCAAGAAAAGTAGGCTGGAGGGGTTACATGTGTGTACCAGGTGCCTGTGGATTTTTATATAAATTGGCATGTCGGGTTTTTTGTATTGTTCCCTGCTGACCTGATAGCTACAGTTTCTGGTTATATTCAAAATCTGAAGACTGCTGGATTTATTTGTTTCCATCTTTCAGAGTTCAGGATGTCATCGTATTGAAAACCAAGAATAGGTCTAACATACAGCTGAGGTTTCTGTGGCTGATTTTTGATTATAGCAGTGGTTCCCCATGCAGTACTTGCGGTTCTGCATCAGTTCAAGCAATCCAGAAAGCTGAAATGCCACCAGCTGCGAGACGAGGGGTGGTCATCAGCACACACAAGAGCTGGGCAGAGATTGCAACTTTTTGGGCTCACAAATGAGGTGTATTTGAGGCTGGAAATCAGACAGCTGCATGTGTGTGCCCATTTTATCAGTTTATCTCTGCAGACGGGATGTGTATGGCGTTTTCGTTCCCAGTGCTTTGTGTGTGGGTTATTGGCCAAACAAGCTGTTCTTTTCTGTGTATGTGCGAAGGTGAGGGTGATGCAGACGGCAGCTCTTCCCTCTGCATCGCTGAAGCCTGCTTCAAAGAGCTCCCCTGAGCTGGAAGGGTGGGCAGGGGCAGTCAGGAGGAACAGATGGTGCTTATTTCTGAATTTACAGTATTTTCTACCCTGCCCCCACCCCTGTGGACAGATGAAATGATTTATCTTATTAATTCCAGAGATGTCTGTAAACAGAATGTGTAAATACATACAAGCATGTGTTTGATCTGCTCTGGTTTGCTGTCTGGGAGCAGTGGTTTACAAAACTTGCTCCCAGGCTCCGGGAGGCGGAGGAGGAGGAGTGGGAGAAGGAGCTCAGGCATGGGTTGCTGCTTATCTTTGCTTGAGTCCCCCTCTTCCAGCGCAGGGCCCTGAGCTGGTACAGCAGCCCTGGCTCCCCAGGGCAGGGTCACACCAGCTGGGCTGGGAGGCTTAAACCTCATTTGCCTTTTTGGAGCTTGGAACAAAATGGGCTGTTGTGTTGGGGTGGGGATGAATCCTGGTCATGGTTTCATCTGCCTTCTTAAATCCTTGAGAGGGGCTCACTGTCTGATAAGTCTCCCTTTCCAGGGCAGCATCCTTGGTTTTGCTGATATTTTATTTACAGCTGGTGATGTTGAACAGGGTTGATGTTACCAGTTAAGTGGGTCTCTGCTGCTCTAAGCTGGAAGTGTTGGGAGGAGCCCGGCTGGGCATGCCATCAGGTGTTTGGGTCGCTGTGGTGACCGTCTTGTTGGAGGTTTGAACTTGGTAGAGCCGGTGACAAAAAAGCCATTTTCAGCTCTTTGTTGCTGAGCTTCAGGTGGTAAATTCTACCAAATGTCAATGTTGCCAAGGGAGGGCACTCACTTTTTCTCATAATTAGCTTAACAGGGTATGGATGGAGTGACCTGTCCCAGGACAGCAGTGGTCCGGAGAAAACAGCAGCATGACCTCAAAGTGAGGGCAAGGTGTTAGCATAGGAGCTTAGCTGTGAGGTGACTGAGCTGTTAGTTAGTGCTTCAAGCTCTGAAGCTATTCTTCCAGAGGTCTTAAGGTCTTTTAAAATGAAAGGAAAAAAACCCCCTGTTCGTATTCCTCATCAGTAGCCAAGAGGGTATTTTGATGATGGGTGGGTTTTCTGGGAGAGGGAGGGAAGAGGCTCACGGCTGCGTTGGACTGAGAGTAGGGTATAGGACAGATTGGTACAGTGATGCTCCTAAACTCAGCTTGCCCCTTTTCAATAAAAGAAAAAAAAATAAATTGTTATCTAAAGTGCACTCCTGGGGTTAAAAAAAAACTTATGAGAGCACTTGCTAGAGTATGGGGTAGGCTTGGAAAGCTTTTACGCTTCAGGATTTGCTTGTGGTGAGGAGGGGGAAACAAGTGCAGTCACTTTTCATCAGAGGTTGGAAATAGGATTTCTCAAGTAGCTCTGCTGGCATCTGTGGTTTTTAATCTCTTTAGAAAGTGAAGAGGTAGTATTTTCAGATGACACAGCTACTGAATTTAGCACTAGTGAAGTTGGTTAGGTGGTTTCGGAGGAATTTCAAAAGGCTGCAGCAAGATCAAGTTATTCAATAGCACTGCAGCAGACAAAATCCCCCCGGATGTGTTTAGTATTGCATGATAAAAGGGAAATGTTTGAGCTATTTGGTGATCTGAATTAATTTTGGGAAAAACACTTAAGCATGTGTTATTGGGTGTGTCTCCACTGGCAGGTGGGATTAATTGCATCTTGGCTCTCATTTTAGTAATGGAAGATAGAATAACCAAGTGAGAACAGGAATGTCCAATGGCTACTAAATCTTCATCACTGACTGCTCCGTAAACCTTGTGTGAACCTAGTGACTCTTGAGACCTCTCTCCTGGTTGGAATTGGTGACTGAATTTAAGAAGTCACTGGAGAAAAGAGGAGGCTGACAGCATGAATTAAACTTCAGGAGGTTGGAGAAGGGGAGGAAAAATTTTAGAGATGGAAAGACTTGAGATGGAAAAGTTGGCATAGGAAATGGCATCCTTTGCTGTAGTGTAGACAATGCTGCTGCAGAATGGTTTTGGGAATTCCATAGTGAAGTTGGATATCACTGTTGCCCCACTGCTGAGGTTCCTGGGCTCTAGTAGCATTTAGCAGGAGCACCTGGTGCAAAATAATCTTATTCAGCATGAACCACTGCTGTAGATCATTTAAGCTGTGCTGATTTTATGCTGAATAACAGTTCAAGCTCTTCAGATTGATTTTTTTTTTTTTTTTTTTTTTGAGAGAGAGTATGGGTCTATAACAGTCTCAAAACCCCTCCCTACCCTTTTCTGAAATTGGGATGGGGTGGGTGGTAATCTCAATACTTACTAAAAGGAGCAAAATATTTTATAACACTGAAGAATTCAAACTATTAAGCCAGCAACACAATGCTTTAATTTACTGTTGGATAATGCCCTAATAAATTCTAAATATTAAGTGCTCAAATGAATACAAAAAATCTTCCATTTATGGGGTTTTTTTGGGGGGTGGAGGGTGAAGGTCAACTCCTCCACCCCATACAAACCCTTATCCGTCAAAGGAGTTGACCATTAATCATCAAGGGCAAGGACAGAAATTAGTCTCTGCTGTCCTGTCACTGATCTCAGCAACGCGCAAGCCTGGAGCATACTTTGTCTACCCCACTGGCCACTTTCTTTCCCTTGCTCCGCAGCCTGAAATGGCTGCAGCTCCCTGCATGTTTGGTGAGGACCTGCAAATCGGAGCAAGTGGAAGAGAGAAGCAGCAGGTGCTTCTCATGGGCAGGAGTGGGATGGGGCATGTCCTTCATGCTGACATCTGTTTCATTTGATTGCTGAACAGGCTCTTTTGAAGCACAGGTGATTTATCTGTCACTGTTTGCACTTGACAGTTGGCCCATGAAATGTGGTCCCCTGCTGCCAGGATGGGTCCTGGACCCTCGCGTGGGAAGCTTTGGACCTCGCGGTTCGGTGGGGTGGGTTGAGCCGTCGATTTGGAACTCCTCCATGTGGGCGTCCGACACGTGGGGGTGGAGGAGCGGGATTTGCTCTACGTGCTGTTCCACAACTTGTGGCCCGGTGGGGCTTCTGCGATGAGGAGGAGAGGCTTCCTGCTGCAGCTGCAAGTTTTAAGGGGTAAACAGGAGGAAAAACAAAAATATTAGTACAACTTGTGCTGGACTGGGCTGTCCAGACTGAGCGATCGAAAGGGAGCAGATGCGGTGTTTCTGGTTTGTGTGGATCTGGCAGTCCTCATCACAGAGCACAGCCCTTCCCCAGGCTTGCACGCTCAGCTGGATGCAGGACACTATATGCTTCTGCTTTTAGAGCACACCGTAGACCTGAATTTTATTAATTTCTTCTTTCTTTCTTAATGCTTTCCCTTTGGGAGAGGGAGAATGGTGACTGTCCTAAGCAGCGGTGGTGATTTATCTGAGCGGTTTTCATAAGGATGAACACATGTAGCAGGAAAACCCTCACCTAGCATCCCCAAAGCTGTGCAGGTACTGGTGTGAGAAGATCACCTCTCCTCCAGCCTATGGTAGTGCCAGAAGACTTCAGATGTAGTGCGAGTATTAATGCTTTTCACTCTTTTTTTTTTTAAAAAAAAAAAAAAAACAGTAACTGGGCAGTTACTGTGAATAATGCTGATGCTGAAGATGTTCATAGTTATGCAGCTTGGGGGAGGAAAGAAGTCTTAAAAACGTGTTGTAAAGGGTGGGCTGATGTCTTCTTTTGGAAAACAAACTTGGAGTTTAATTTTGACTTGGAATTGAAGCATGAGGTAGTATCCATATTGTTGAAGATAAACCACATACAGAATCACTAAAGAGAGAGGGATTCCTTGAAAAATCTTTTAATACCTTGACTTTAGCTGGGAGATGTTTAATTTCCCCCCCAGCCCAGTTTAGACAAAGAACTAGGTTAGACCAAGGATTAAACCAACTCTCTGCCTACAAGTTTGTTACCAAGCTTTCACTGTTTTATCACTTTTTTTTTACATAGGTTTGAAGGTTCTTTTTTTTTTTTTTTAATGATGTTTTGTTTGAGTACACTTCTAAGATTTGCAGTTAATGGTAGGTATTAGGATTGAGAGATTATCCGGGGAGCTGTTGTAGCACTTCATTGTTAGACTCGGAAGTGGGAGCTGGGTGAATTAGTTGCTTTTAGAGGGGTTTAAAAGTAGTGTGGGAAAAGGGAGAGCTGTAAGTTTTCTGCGTGCTGGTGCTCAGTATCCACCCAGGTCTGGAGTACAAGCTCAAAGATCTCATAACCAGGACTTACTGTTATTTTTTTTTTAGTTTAGTGCTCATTTAAACACTGTGTGGAGACTATCCTATACAAATAGACTTGGCACAGCTTCATGCTTGTTTGCTCTAGAGATACAAATATTTGGGGAAACTTTGCTTAGCAAATACACGAGTAAATCCACCTTTTTCAGCTGTAAAAATGTTTGTGTCAGAAGGACCTTGAAATATTTGGGAGCTCTGTATTTGGAGGGAAGGAGTTGAATCTTGAGAAGAATTGTTTGCAAAAAAGGTATTTTCTGAATTGCAGTGCAGCTTGGCAGCACAATGATTTTCTTTTCTGCGTCTTCGTGCTCACAGCTTTACCCGCTGAAGTTCATCTTACTTCAAAGCTTATTGGTATGTCCACGAAAAGGCTGGGAACAGCCTGGCTTTGTTTTCCCATGAGCTGTGGGAGAATGAGCTGGGGGAAAATAGATTACTCTTCAACCAGCGAGTCTGGGGGAGGATATGCTCATGTTAGGCAATGTGGTTTAAATTTGAAGGACATTACTATCTGGTCACTCGGTTAATGAAGCGGTGAATAATTTGTGTACTTTATGTTCCTGGGAGATTGAAATGCCCTTAAAAAGCCAATCTGCCCAAGTACCCTGTTTTTCTACAGTATAAATTAAAATAAAAAGTAACCAGACCTGGTTGGGTGACCAACTCGGTAATACTTGAGAAAATGAAGCAGTATCTGATCTGTGTAGTGGCCTTTGTGTGGGTAAAAAATACTTTGATGTGTACAAATTTTCAGCTGCACTCTCTCGAACTTTGGTGTTTTGTAGGGTTTTTTGTTTTTCTTCCTGCTCATACTTACTTACCTTCAGTACTTAGGGGGTCTAGACGAAGACTGGGAGGAGAAAGGAAATAGCACTCTTGCAGCTGAAGTGAGAGGTAGGAGGCTAAGCATGAATGCTTAGTCCTAAAACTCCCTGAAGGTCTTTCCCCAGGTCTCATCCAAAGTAAGCTCTGCTTACTCTAGTGGTATTTTACCAGAGTAATACTGCATTTTGAAGTACAGGGAAAGCTGCTCCCTTATCCTCAGCAAAATCAGCTATTCCAGGAAAATCCTCCCCCCTAAGTTGCCCTATCAACTTTGTCCGGAATTGTACCTCTTCCCCACCACTGTCACCGTTTCAGAAATCAGCAGCACAGATCTGGATTTCTTTAGACACTTGTTAAAAGAAATGTACATTGCTGTTTTTTTAATCAACTGAAAATTAACTTTCTTTACTGCTATCCTTAGCTTTGCAAAAAGTAATTGAGATAAAAAGTTGAAATAATTTCTAGCAGAAGGATCCCAGCGTGATCTGGGAGTGATTATGTGATTGTTGGTATTGATTTAAGGGTCTCTGCTTGTCATCTGTGTGAAATCTGGCGTATCCTATCATGGGCTGATAGCTTTTTTTACAGCAGCACTTTTCTTTGCATCGACTTGTATAAGGAGACCTGAAATTAAACTATACTGTGTGTACTTGAGCATTTTTTCTTGTGTTAAGAACATTCAGCAAGTATCTGAGTTAGCATGCTGGTAGTGGAAATGTTGAATGAGCTTAAAAATTGCTTTTTTTTTCTGACTTTAAAGGAAATAAAATATATATTTAATAAAAGGGCTTTTTCAGATAAAATAAATTTTTATATTCATGCAAATAATTTACAGCAAAATATAGGGTCATCAGACCTTGGTGGAAGGAAACCTGACAGCGTGTGCAATTTGTCCATGCATTTGAAGTACTTGAAGTATTCTTTTTTTGGGATTGGGAACTGGTGATGAAACCACTTACTAAAACTGCCCTCCAAGTCTCTGGAGGAGTGAGGCATCCAAGAAGGTTGTCACTGTCCATTTGCTCATCCAAAGGGAGGCTGTTACATCTGATACGGCTCCATTAGCTTTGTATCTTAAAACTTTTTTCTGACAGTGTCATGAGAGGCTCATGGAATTTTTTGCAATGACTCAGAAGGCATGGCTGTTAATTTCCTCTTTGCAAACAAGAGGCAGTTGTGTTTCTCTTGCTGGAATGCATTGTCCTATGGAAGTAAAACTCACCTAAGAATTTGGTCTGTGCCCTGTCATGTCCCACATAGTTTCTGAACCCTTTGCTCTTCTTCTGCTTGGATGGGTGGAAGGAGGAAGCTCTCAACAATAATGACAGTTCTTGTTAGTGTCATGGAAAAGGTCGACCAAATAGGAAGCCCTGTTTCAAACATACATCTCACCTGTTGTGGTTTTTAGCTTCCGCAGTCAGGTGTGACTCTGAAGATATCCCCGTCAAGGAGTTCAGAAGATGCAAGTCTTCCCTTCTAAAACTCAACCAAGAGGCTTGCATATGGGAAGCCATGTGTTATTTATTCCTCTGCTCACAGGGCTCCTTCTGTCGCCCCCTTCTTGTTTTAGCAATGTCAGGAATTGTCTGGGATTCTGGGTGAAGTGGCTTTAAATGCCGCACTTCACCCAAGCAGATCTCAACAGACGTTGTCTTTCTGCCTGTCTCGTGTTCATCTGCTGCTCTACGGTAGCAAAACATCTTGTGTTTAAGACCAATGTTGAAGTCCTTGGTAAGCTTTTACTCTTTAGCAAGTCTTATTTTCAAACTAAAACCACTACAGAGCAAGGCTTTTCACTTTTAATTTCGTGTGAACTTCTATAAGGAGAAGTTTGAGTGGGTTTGAAAGTAGAAAGCAGTGTTGATGTTGCATGTGTTTCTCATGAATAAAGATCCTTCCCCACTGCTGCAATGCATTTGCAGTGTTTCCTTAACCTGGACAGATACTGGGTTTGACTTATTTTCTCGTTGCCAGAGGCTCATGCGACTGCTGAATCTCCTTTGGGAGAGTGTTTTGTTTCTAAATTGTACGTTTTTGAAGTGGAGACGTGGCATGATATGCGTTGTGCCAGAAGAAGATGGCTGCTGTCACTATGCCTGATGTGTGCTGCTGTTGAGGGTTTAAAATTAGGGGGTTTTTTGCCTATGACTAGCCTATTAATTTCTTTAAGGGTAAGGATTAATCTTCATTTCATGTCAGAAGTTTACTGGGAAATGATAGACTTCTAAAAATAATTATGTGATCAGGCCATCAAGGAAGCAAGCCTCTAGAATATGTACCATTTGGTGTCTTTTGGGGTTTTCTCCCTTTCTGTTGCACTGAGTTATACACATCTTTCTTGAAGTGATAAATGTATTGATTGCTTTAGCTGGATCCTTGTTTTGGGAAGGAGTGATGACAGTTTTTAAGAGGGCAGAGGTAAGAAGCATGTCTTCCTGGACAGGGTGGAGCAGAGTTCGAGGGCTTTATAAAGTTTTGATGAAGGTCGGCTGCATACCTCCTGTGGAAAATGAAATCTTAGCTAGGCTCTCTGGGTCTCTGAAATGATTCTATTTTCCAAGCAAGGTAGCTTTGGTTTTCCTTGAGCTGTCCATGCTTTGTCCAAATTTTGATCTTTTACAGATACCTTGACATATTGGTAACGGTCATATCTGTGAAGAACAACTCTTGGGGTTGTGTGGTGGAGGCTTCCCTTGACCTCTGAATGAGGTACCTATCTAGGCAACAGAGACGTGGGGATGCTATGGGGTCTTGAAAGTCTGAGCTTCTGGAGAAGCCAAGCCCTTGTTGCTGTAACTCAGTGGTAGATTGCAGAGCATGATGTGCTTCAGCTCTCTTGGGGTGTCTGTAGATTGAAGGAGCCATAGGTAGGTTGGTTTGGGTTTGGCCTATCACTAAACGTAAGGATTTAATGAAAACAAAGGCTTCAGAGTACTGTATTGTTTGAGACTTTACTTCACAAAGGCAGCAGCTTTACAGATGGGTTTAAGTGGCTCTTTCTTCTGTATTCCCCCCAAAAATACTGTCAAAAGGGTCAGTATACATACTGAAGACCCTGAAAGCAGAGGGAGGAAGAAATATCTTGATCCCTACTTCATGGTCAACAAATTACTTAAAGTTTTAATGTGTGGTGGTTTACGTTACTAATCGAGTTATGAGAGTTATCTTCTAACTTCAAAAAAGTCTTTTTCATCAACTAGGTATTCAACATTTTTAAAGGAATGTCACTGCCTTAGCAACACTAATCAGAAAATGAATTTTTAGTAGTGTCTCTCCTGAGAAAAATACCTTCTGGTAGAGTTCATCTAGGTTTCACAGTGGTGTAGCATGCCTGAAGAAAATCTCATCGTTTGGCATTCAGTGCAAATGATGAAACTAATTTTCTATGCAATCACCCTCTTTCAGGCAGTGCTGTTACCTAAGGAAATCTTATGCTGCTGAAGAACCTGTGTACCATGGGGGAGGACGTGGTGTGATCTAACAAGTAATAGCGTTTGCCTCTCAACATGGAGCTTGGGGTCGGGAGGTTTGTCTTCTGATCTGCAAGATATTTCTTAGATGCTTTCTAGAAGGCTGCTCGCAGGGGTCCTCTTCTGCGGTAACCTCACTGGAAATGTCCTCTGCAACAATCGAGCGGCTGATGAACCTAATTCTTGTGGAGTGAGTGGGTTTTCTGTTCCGTTGTCTGGGCTTTGCTCTGTAAGTGTTTCTGCAGCTGTTCCTAATCCACACTTTTTGTACATAAATGCAGGTCTGAGTTCTTGAGCACCATGACCTCTGACCATCTGGGAATAAAATGTATTTCTTTGTGTAATTTTTTCCCTGTTCCACCAGACTACTCGGGCAGTTCTTCACAACATAGCTGCCTCACTGCTCTACTGCTAACAAGGTGAATTAATTGCACAACCAGAATTATGAAGGTTCAGTTGCATTCCTGCCACTGGGAACCGGGCATTGTATGGCCTGTGTTTCAAGTCCAGTAGATGAGCTCAACAAATTGGAAGTCCCTGTGGAAGGTCTTTTAAACAGTTAACATTTATTTTTCTTTTGTTTCTGCTGGGGCTGCTGTAGGAAAATATGCTTTGTAGGAAACTCGTTCAGTGTTATAGTGTCTCAGTGGTATCCCAGGTGGTGTTCGGTCCCACTTCAGCGGCTATGTCGGTAGCTTCTTTTAAGTCCTTCCTTTACAAAGGAGCAGCAAAGTAATGCTGTCGCACTCTGGAAATCTCCCTCTTACACAAAACGGTAAGGGAAGACTGTGCACGTATCTATTTTTCTTTCTTTTTCAGAGTTTTCTCTATTCCTGGATGGGCAGCCTTCAGCTTGGGTGGAAGGAGTTTTGATCTACAGATAACTTTCCAAATCTAGGTTTGGTGTGGATACGTTGAAGTGTTCTGGAGCCTGATGCAAAGCAGGCTCCAAAGGCTCTGTTCTAGTCTGTCTGCGAACTAAACCAAGGGCTTCAAATTTTGCAGCTGGAAGTATTGAGAAGCCTGGAGTTAGCATTCTCTTTGAAGGGTCAGCAGAGAGTATCCAGTTTCATTTTCTTTGTTCGTGGTATTCCATACTAATCTTACGGAGTCACTTCTGTGGGAAACCGGTTATGCTAAGCTGTGCTACCTTCTTGAGTATGCGTGTTTTTCTGCTAAACTCTCTTCCCTTAGAAATAGTCACTGCATTTAGTAGTTCCTTGTCCTTCCTGTGTCTCCAGACAGAATGTGTGGATGAAGATGAACTTGCACGATTGTGTGTTTAATACACCTTTGCAACTTCCACGAGCGTTTGCAGTTTGTGCGGTTTATTCTCCAGTGGCAGAGTTGAAGGCACATACTAGCTGTTACTTGTGAGTCGAGAACTGGAGTGCAATTCCCTCTCTGCTTCAAGAAAAATTTGGAAGAGCTTTGCTTCTGACTTTCCAAAACATATTTGAAACATAACTCAGTGGCAAGCTTTGTTTTGGAAATGGCCTCGCTCCAGCAATGGTTTTGTCGAGTCTGTTTATCCCAATTCCTTCCCTGGCTTAATAGGCTGAGAAAGTAAAACTGTTGTGTGGGTGGGTGGTTGAAAATGGTCCGTATGGATATTGCTGTAATTTGTGTTTCATAAATAATGGTAGCTTGTGCATAAGCCTGTAATTGACTGAAAATGCATTAAAAGATAGCATGAAGACATGTAAACTGCTACTTAAAATCCATGGCGGGAGTCTGTTGGGAGGACGGGGAGATTTCTCGGTGAGAGACGGGGAGGCAGGAGGCGTGCAAACTCTGTGCAGTATTAAATAGCGTGATTCAAATATGCTAAAAGTTTCCTTAAATGTTTATTGAAGAATGCAAAAATCCTTAAATACCGGAGAAAAGAAAGCTGTCTTGTCTGCATCGGGGCCAGGTGATGGATGCTAATACCAACAGCATTATTTCCAAATAGCTGCTGTGTTAATTATGGCCTGTCTGAAAAAAATCTGTGGCTGGTGAGTGGGAGGTGGAAGGGCAGGGGTGGGAGGGAGATTAAACCATCAAAATTCCAGGGAATTCAGTGTTTTGTGTAAGGAACACTTCTGGCCTCTCCATGGCTGTACAGCCAGCAGTGGGGGAGCTAGCTAGTCTGGAAGGTCGTCTTGCTCCTAGAGCTGCTGAACTTGCTGCTGCTCGGAGCGCTCGTATATAGTTGTATCACTTAATTTGTTCTTAATTAGGCTCAACAATGCGAGCTGTGTGTTTTTGATATCTAATTCAGATAGGAGCAAAGCCAGGTGTTAGAGCTGTTGCGGGCTATGAGCACATGTGGAGGAGGAGGGGGGCGAGTCGGGAAAGCGCTGCCTTTCAACAGGCAGGGGAAAAGGCTTCAAAATGTTATTAAATAGAAAATAGTGGCTGCTTATTATGAGTGACTGAGCTGTTGAACTGGGTTGAGAGGCAGCGCTCCGGTGGGAGCTGCTGTACCTGCCCTCCAGGAGTGCTGGGCTGGAGCAGGGGGTGTATGACATCTCACCTGCGCGTGCTGACACTGGCCAAAATAACTTCCATGCTGTCCTTGGCCGGGATGTTTTTGACTCTGGTTATTTGGGTTTGCTGAACTTCTTAAACTGAAGCCTTCTCTATGCTTTGACTTTAGGTGTGCTAGTTGAAAGCCTGCAAGGGAAGGGCATCAAGCTGCTGGAGGGTGAGGCTCCTGGGAGGGCATGCAGGAGGAAAACAGACCTCAGGAAAGCCTGTTAACATTCCTGCACTATCCCATTTGCAAAATGCCTTTTATTTGAATTTTTTTCTTTTTTTGGTCACAAGTCAGTAAAACCTAGTTGTCCTTTAAATAAATGGTTTGGTAATTCTCAGCAGATTATCCGATATTTAAATTTGTTCACAAGGTTCTCCACTACAATCCAATAAACTTTTCTTATTACAAGAAGTCATGTGTTTGCCAGTTGGCCAAGTATCATATTTAAAGAAGCTGCAACTTCATTTTTGTTTAGCTATTTAAACTTTTGCTTTGGAGTTTGAAAATAATTTTTAGTCTTTTCCAGTCATTCTTCCATCCCCACATCTTCACCTCTGAAAAGGTACAGTTGGAGCTGAACATCAGGAATATTCCTTCCCACACCTCCTACTCTCAAATTGAAATATCTGAGGGGAAATTAAAGTGACAAAACAAAGAGCAAATACCATTATGTTTTAAATTGAATGCTATGAGAATGACTTGAAGGTGGGTAAGATTTGTTGCGATTCCTTTGGAGGTGCTTTCTTACTCAAGAAACGTTCATAAGAGACGTCTTGCCGTGTTGCCAAGGGTGAGAAGTATCGTATCGTACAATTCAATTGAAAGCTCTTTGGTGAATCTCCTCTGGCCACCAGAGGACTGGTGCTGTGGTGGTTGCTTGCTTTGGTTACTACTGGATGATAGCTCTATCTTCAATATGAGGAAAACCCGTGGGAAAACTGAATCTTGCTGGGGCACCAAAGTCCCGCAGTGAGTTGGAATGGATGGAAATTGCCACGTTTAAAGGACGTTTATTACTGAAGTCACTGTTGGTGGTGGTGTTACGGACTACCGGTAATGAAATGCATGGCAGTTACCAAGAAAACATCATTCTCCTGCTGGGAATAAAGGGCAAAAGACAGCTCTCTTCTCTTTTTTTTTTTTTTTTTTTGTCTTCTCTGGATAAGGACACTTTTTGGAGCAATAAATATATTATTTTCTTTTTCTTGGGGGGAGGAAGGGGAGGAATCCCCCACTTCTCTGTGCTCCCTCGGTTGGGGCAGTGACTCAGTTTCACCCATACCTGTTGTGTACAGGACACAGAGCAGCTTCTGGATGTTTGACACAAGCAGATGAACTTTCCAAGGATCCCAACCCAGCGTAATGCAGATCCCGCTTGCCTTGGTGCCGGCAGTGGTGGCAGGAGGTAGCTTTGCAATCCGGATATGTGAATGAAATGGAGCCCTCCCCAAAATGGCCCATGGCGTCCTTGATCATCTGTGATATGGCTGTGCTTGCCAAGTGTAAAGTGCCTTTTTAAAATGAGCTTTTATCGTTTGTGCTGAAAAAGGACTTTGAGGCTTCCTGTGCAGATAGGACTTTTGTGTGGTACATGGGATCTTTCCAGTCCCTAGTGAATAAACACAGCTGGCTGTTTTGGGAAACAGACTTAACATCTTTGCATCAAAGCTGTACAAATAAGGCAGCAAGCTGTACTGAATTATTAGACAATGTTTTCTGACTTTTACACTGACTTAGGAGCGATCAAATGAAAAAATGCATTTTTTTTTTTTTAATGAGGCTGCCTTCAGCCCATGAAGGGGAAAATAGTTTCCCCTCCTCCCCCCTTTGGAAATGACTAGAACAAGCAGCCTCGATGACTTATCAATGTTGGATTATCATGCAATAATTTACTGGGCAGCCTTTTGCTGTCCGGAGCCGCCCACACACACAAGTCAATGGTGCCTTTGTTCGGGAGCACTGGAAGAATGCATGATCTAATGGGGTGGTGGGAGTTCGCCTTCGTTCCAGCACTCTCAAAGCTGTGCTCATTCCCCCAGTGTCCCAGACCCGTTTCCTTCCTCTGTCCCCGTCTTAGTACGGGTGCCCAGAAAAAGCAACCTGTGTTTCTGTCTCCGTTGGGCTTGCTTAAAATCCAGGCACCCATCTCTGGTGGAGCTCTGAATGCCAAAATTTTGGGTTTGGTAGAGCGTGGTTTATGAGATTGCATTAAAATCCTTCAGATGTTTCTTGTTCATGACGTACGTGCCTGAATTTCTAGACTCTTTAGGTGAGGACAAGCAAATAAACCTAAGGTTTATTATTACCAGCTTGTGTTCCCATAAGGGCCACCACTCTGCATTTGAGAGCTGTCATCTGTGCTCCTGTGTAGAGTTATTTCCCCAGTGAAGATCATCAGAAAATTAAAAACCTGCATTTTCTTTTTTCAGACCCTGTATGTTTCATTTGCTTGTGCAATACCAGTGCTCTCATCTTCCTCCTCCTCCTCCACAAATTTTCCCAGAGAAGCTAGGGTGTAGTTGTAATGGACTTTTGCTCTAGAACTATAATAACTTCTTGCTTTCTGTCATAAGTTTGGCTTTTTCATGTGCATGTGATGCAAGCGACATAACTTACCGCTTATGTGTTTTGCAGGTGTTGGACTGTTGTTGTTTAATAAAACTTTTTCTATTCCAAAAGAGCAAGTTGCTCAGGATGTTTCTCACTCTCTTCCCCTCCTTATAAACACTGTCCTGGTCTTGTTGTCCATCTGCATGCTGGAAAACCCTGCCCTACTCTGCAGGATGGGATAACTCATTCTCCTTAAATATTCCCTCCTCATCTGCAGCCCCTGTGCTCCAGGAGGGAAGCCTCCAGGAGTATTTCTGGGGGGAGGCTGAACAAAATACTGCAGTAGCTGAGAACTTGGAGTGGTTGGTTGACTCAAGAAGCAGCGATCAGTCTTGAACAAGATCTTGCTGGCCTCTGTCTACTGCCATCGAAGTTTCCATCCCTTGCAGTTCACTGCTCGTGTGATGTTCCAGTATCTGTGCTACTCTTTGCACGTCGTGGTAGCGTAAGAGCGGAAGATGCTGTCTCCTGCTATGACTGGTAGCTCTTTATTTGTCAGAGAGGAGCAGATGAGCATTTATGCCTTGAAGCAGCAGAGTAAGTCTGTCTGCTCATAGCTGGTCCAGCATTCTGCTTGGTGGTGGGGAAGAGTTGAAGGTGCAAGAAGGGCAGTGTTGAGGTAGGAGTAAGGACAAGATGGGCGAATGACCTGGGGCACGTTCCAGTCTAGTGAACTGGGAAAGCTGGCCTTTTTTCCTGGGAATGATGGGGAAACAGGTCAGATAAGAGCAAAAAGAAATGCCAACGGTAGTTGCTTGCTCTCTGTCTTGTCACTGCAAAATGGAAATGAAATCCAATAAAAAAGTGATAAATACGCTGGTATTTTTTACTGTTTTGTTTTCAATTGTTTTAACCTTTACTTAGAAATAGGTTGTCAGCAGGTACCTGTGTGAAAAAAGCTGCCTTGAAACAGGAGCCAACCAAAAGAGAAACAGAGCAAAGTTTAACCATTTCATTACCGCTCAGTGAATTTTGCTGAGAACGAATCTGCAAAGGCTTGGTTCTTTGCCCAATACAATCTTCTTGGGTGGATTGTTTTTTTTTCCCTGGGCAGCAAAACTCGGTGGCTGTATTTTAAAGCTCACTGCTGGGAGGGTGCACCAAGGGATCGCAGAGAGTGCGGAAGAGGTAGCGTGGTTTCTTCCCGTGTGCAGGGGATGCGGGTGGACCGATAATGAAGGAGGCGAGTGTCGTCTGGGCTTATCTCATCCAGGCATCTGCTCACAATTCAGTGCTTGTAGTCCTCGTGCCAGCTGGCGGGACGTTTTCCTGATGTAAATTATCCATCCGTTTGAGGGGTCTGAATACAAGGAGGCCTTTTGTGTGTAGGGACGAATTCCTAACTTGGGGGGAAAAGGGAGGAGTTTCTAAAGATCTAAATAGCATTTGCTTACATTTTTCCAGTCTATCTTTATGCTTTTCAGCATGGCGCGTATCCTGGTGGACCTTGGGATACAGAATTGGGTGATAACCCTGCTGAGGAAGGGCTTTAATTGCTGATGATGTCTGGCAGCTATGCTCAGCCCAAAGTGAGCAGGTTGTTGGGGGAAGCGTCCCCCACATTGAACAACACTGAACATTTCCAATGCCACTGCTGCCACCTCTGCAGGCACCCAGACTTGCTCGCTTGTTTGAATCTATAATTGCAATACTGTCTTAAAGGCTTATAGGTGTGCTTGCTTACTTTCGAGAATGATATTAATGGGGTTTTTTACATCAACCTTAATTATCGAAAGGGGCTTGTTACTGTGTCACCTTGTCTCTGGCTGGTGAACAGCTTCATGCCTCAGAAAAAGATACAGTTTTAAAATGTGGGGCTCATGATTTTGAGCTCTGGATGCTTTAAAGGCATGTCATTTTGCACTGGTCACTACTCACAGTTGTCTTTCTCCTAACAAACTTCTATAACAAACATCTGGAGTTCTTCCTGCAAAATAGATCTGCCACTTCTCAGTATACAGAGGGAAATATCTGATACTTGACATTATCAGACACTTCTAAGCCAAACTGAGACCAAAGTAATTACCAGCTTCTAGGAACAGGAGAACAATGACTTTCTGTCTTCCAAATGAAACATTTAAAACTGCCTTTCACCTGGTTCTTGCTGTTGCCATTTCTCAGTGTGATAGCAATATATATTTATTTAGCCCTGCAAAACTTGAAAGCCGCCTACGTGGCTTATCTTTGCTAGAAAAAAGACTCTGCAACCTTGAAGAGCCCTGCTAGTTGCCAGGCTTCTAAGCGCAGCTTTTACGTTCAGTATGAACAGGGGGGAAATGTATTTCAACACTGTGTCAGCTGGTCTTGGGTAAACTCTATTGTTCCACCAGTATTTACCCACAGCGAGCTGATACGGTGCTAGCGCACAGCGGCTCTGTGTGCATTAACAGCATTCCTCTTTAATGCCATTAACAGGATTTCTCAAGCAGTTACGCTGCCAGCTGAAATAAATGTCTTTTCACCTGGGTTGCTCAGTCAGGAGGGCTTTGAATGCGTTTTCTTTGGCCCAGGGTGTAAAACTGAAGGTGAAAAAGGGAGGGTCCTTTCCATTTAGAAGAAGGGATTTCTGTGGAAAATGCTTCCGCGCTGCCCAGAGCGCAGTTTGCACGTGTTGTGCCTTTAGCTGAGCTGGCATTTTTGCAGGGAACTGTAGGAGACCTTGTTGGGGAGCAGGGACCATAATCCAGTTATAGTGGAGAGGAAAAAAATTAGATCTTTTTCGGGACGTGCGGGCTGTGACCTGGCCTTTCTGCTAGAGCAGAACGTTGTGTGTTTGTGGAGTGAGAGCACACGCCCGGCCCCCTCTTCATTCCCAGGATTCTTTCAAAGCATTTCCTCCCCAAGATCATAGAGATGAAGCCTGAATGCAGGGTTTTTGCTTCACGCTGGAGGAATGCAGTACTAGGAGAAGAAAACTAACCCAAGCCAAAGTAGCAGGGTATTCCTGACAATTCAGTTGACAAAATTTAATTGAATGATTTTCATGATGTTGGCTCTGACTTTTTTTTTCCTGCTCTTGCCTGATATCTTCACTATTTTTCCCTGGTGATGAAAATTGCCCGAAGAAATCTCACCAGGGCAGTGACTTTCAGCCTCATATTTTGTTTTACTTCAGTGTGTGAGCTCAAAGAAAGCTTTCTCGTGAAGGTGATGATGGCAGTTTTATTAGTGAGAAAACCATGACAGTAGGTCTGGTTTTAGTTGCTGCCCATCCAAGGTGTTGGTGAAGTTCTCGGTCTGGCAAGTTGCAGGTCAACACGTATACTAGGGTTTTCCTGCATAAGAATGAGGAGGCGTTTGCTTCTGGAAAAGATGGGGAGTATATCCTAGGTTTGGTTACCATGGACCTGAAGAAGATATTTGTGCATGTCTGGCCTATTGGCTTGTCTTGTGTGCTCACCTTGAGTTTCTGTGTGTGTATCTCGTCACCTCTGGAGCACACTTTGCCTTCAGTGAGGAGCTCTCTTCTTGAGAAGAGACCACGTAGCAGGAGAAATGGGAAACCTGGGAGGGACTGACTTGTATAGCTGATGTCTGCTTCTTGCTGTGCATTGAGATTCATATGAAAAATACTTCCAAGTAAATGGAAACAGAATTAATCATCTCTTCTATGGGGCAGCGAGGGGGGAGGGTAAGCCTAAGCTGCATTACAGTGTGAAGTGTTGATCCTTTGGAGTTTCTAGCCCTTGTGGAAGCAGTTTGGCGTTAATAGTGTGATTGCTTCTCACTTGTCTTCTGTGTGTAAGATGATTGCGGTAAGTAACTTGACCCCAAACCAAAAGCTGAGCTAGTACTGACTAAGAGCTGCAGATTGTGAATGTCTGGCTTCCAGTCTTGTGCTTAAGTCATCCAGAACCTCATACATGATATAAACAGTAAAAGGTATTTCGTGGGAAGTATTGGGGGGTTTGTATCTGTACAACGCCCAGCTGTCTTGCATGTCATGCACAGATAGTAGTTTTAGTAGGTTGGGATATCGGCAGATTTCTTTGGCTTTAAATATGAGATTGGTCTTTTTTTTATCCTTGGGACATGTAGGTGTAAGTTTTACAGGTGCTGTATGTCTTGATTTTTACTTTATTTTTTTCTGGTATGTTGAATTCTGGACCCTTTACCATGCTTCTCCTGCTACTTTGGTGTTTCCAGCAGCCCGAAAGGACAAAGGTTCCTCTCTCTCACCGGCCCGGCTCAGGGCGTGACGTGCCTAACACAGGCTGGTCCCGGTGTAAGCGGTGGGTGGCCCGCGAGCGAGAGCCGTGTTTGTGACCTGATTCACTGCAGTCAGGTTTTGCGTGTGTGCTTTGAGAGGCACACTCTTCTTGTTGCCTGGTGCCGTCTGGTCTGCTTTAACTTGTGAAGAGAGCCACTCTTCAGCAGGTGCAAAGCCTCGCGTTAAAATTTAACATGGTGGAGTTAATTCATTTTACAAGTTGAGGTTAAATCCGCGTGACTTCTCCGGGCGGAAAAAACCTGTTTCTCAATCAGTTAAAACTCTTCTAGTAGCTTTTTTTGGTCAGCGAAGGGACCAGTGACGGCTGCAACCTCTGCTTAGAGCAGTGTTTTTCTTGGAGGTGGTGGGAGCGTAAAAGAGCGTGGCAGGGACTAAACGCCCGAGGTTTTGTTCCAGACAAACCTCACGTTGTTTTAGCAAGTTCTCTACGTGCTCCAGGGTGTCCTGATCGTACGCAGTCTGCTCGACGAGGTAGAGCAAGAACAGCCGGCGTGCAGCTGTACGCCTCCTCCTGAGAACATGCCCCTCGGCTGGCGGGGATGGCGGAGGAAGGTGGCTGAATTGTGCTGTGGTCCTTTTCCCCTAACGGGCTTTCTCAGGGGTGTAAACCATCCCCCCAAGGGATTCATGTGCATGGGGGTAGATGCTCAAGTCACTGGAGAAGAATCCATGAGGGAGGATGGTCTGCTGATTGCTGCAAACCTGTTAGGAGATGAATAGAGGACAGGGAGATGGGTTTGCATTTATCCTCCTAGGAGAGGGAGAACATGGCTAGCTTGTAAGTCATTGCACTTTGATCTGAAAAGTGTCTTGGCAACTTTAATCATATGGTCTGGGAAACTTAAACCTTGTTTTGTCTTTTCCAGGGAATGAGTAGAAGAGGGTGTACTCAGTAGGTCACTGCTGGAGGAAAGGCTTCATGAGTAGTAGAAGGAGTTTGGGATATTGTCTATTTAGGGAGGAAGCAGAGGTACAAAACAGTATGGCTCTTACCTCTCTGGTTAATACTGTTTCTCTCATACATATATTTGGAAGAAATATTATCCAATGGCATGGTTAACTTGGCCCTGGACTTAAATACACACAAACTGTTTGTGGCTCTGATATAATATATCATCTGTTGGGGTATCACCGTTGGTGATGTCTGCAGAAGAGAATTGCAGGTTGTGAGGTGCGTATTTGGTTGCACAGAAGTCTGTAGGTCTGTTTGTTTGGCTACTCAGCCTGCCCTCGACTTCTTCTGCCTTCAGTTCCTTCACCTTGTCTTTGCCAGGAGATGCAATAGGACTGCAGGAGATACTTACGGTGCTACTGGATGCTGCTCATCCTACTGGATGGTGTTAGCGATGTTTCTTCTAAAGGGAGAACTGCAGTGCAGCTCTTGCCATTCTTTCTGGTTTGTTTGAGTCTTTCTCATGTCTGTCTTCTTTCACCCTCAGGAAAGGCCTTTGACATCACGTACGTGCGTCTGAAGTTTCACACCAGTCGGCCGGAGAGCTTTGCAATCTACAAACGCACCAGGGAAGATGGCCCGTGGGTGCCCTACCAGTATTACAGTGGCTCCTGTGAGAGCACGTATCACAAAGTCAATCGTGGCTTTATTCGGACTGGGGAGGATGAGCAGCAGGCGCTCTGCACAGATGAGTTCAGTGACATCTCCCCTCTCACTGGGGGCAACGTGGCCTTCTCAACGCTGGAGGGGCGTCCCAGTGCCTATAACTTTGACAACAGCCCTGTGCTACAGGTATGTGAGCAGGACGAAGTCAATTGGGTGGTCTGAGTTGAGTCTGTTTAGCTGTTGTGGATGGTGGCTTTGTGCCGACTGTGGGCTGCACTACAGCCCATAGTCATGCTGAAAGGCCCTTGCACAGGTACGTTAGGATGGACAATCCAAAGAGACGCTTTTGAAGGAAGAGTTGAACTCTTGACTCTATTGTTAGTAAGTTTATGGTACAAAAAGCAAAATCAGTGGCATTAAGGATGATTTGTCATTAGGCATCATGGAAGTCTTTAGAGGATGGATGCAAATCTCTGCCTGCTTAGAAAGCAGCAGTGGGCATTTTGCTGTTGTTTTGGATATAAGGGCAGAGGAAGGGAAAGCCTAAGTCAAATGAATATTTGAGGCATCTGCATTTATATTCCAAGCACAAAAATTCAAGAAATGTGAGATTCTTCTAAACAAATAAAGGGTTTTTGGAAACCCTAACCTCTGCTTTTACATGTGTGTTGGGGCAGGGGAGCTTGATTTTATCCACAGTATTTGGTTTCTCTTACAAGCGGCTTGGGGAGGGGGTTCGGTTGGGATTTTTTTTGTTGTTACCATTCACAACGTCAGTTGGGCAGTGGTCAGGAGCATACTGGGAGCACCAGTCTGTCCAGTTTACTTGCCACTTTCTGTATGCTGCTTGATGACTTCTCCAGTTTATATTGCAACAAGGAGCTAAAGCCATAGGGTTTGCCCCATCAGGGCTTGTCTCCTTCCTTTTGGAGCTGTAATGACCACTTCTTCCCTTTCCTCTTAGAGTAGCAGGAGCAGACTGAGACATGATCCCCAGCCAGCGGGCAGGAAGGCAGAATCTGGTGGGGCTTGCTTCTGCAAAGGAGAATAATTAATGGGAAAGGGAGAAGAACTCCTGAAATGGAAGAGAACCAGTTTGGCCACCTTGTTGTTGTAGCTAGCCCTTGCAGAGAACAGGGTCTAATCGTTAAAGCGAACAGAAAGATTTCAAGTTAGCGATATGGCGTATAATTTTCTGATAAACTTCTCTATGTAAGGAATAGAGACCTGACTATGAGTTTCCTAAAATACGTACAAATCTCTGGTGTGGCTTTTGGGAACTGAAGCAAACGTGCATTTTGTGCTCAGCATTTCCATGTGTTTATGCCAGTGTTTGGAATTCAGCAAATCTTATTGTACTGGCTAAGCAGCAATGCAGCTGTGGTGCAGTTGTACATACAAGGATGTTTTTCCTGTTTTTATGGTGTTGGAAGGAAAATGGCCTTGCAAAAGCTATAATAAAACTGAGGAGGTACTAACGACAGTTGCTGGCTGAAGGTGATGTGAAATTTGGGGACAGGCTACATTTGCTGGCTGTTGCTGGAGGAGGGTAGGGTACTGTGTTGAAGATGCTATGTAAATACTATGAAAAGCTCTTGCATTGTAAGTCAGATCTGCCTGTCTGTTTTTCTTCCTCAGCCTCCCCCAACCTCATTCATCTGTCTGTGTCTTTTCGTCTGATGGGGTATGTCCACAGACAGGTGTACCCTACACCTTTTCCTATGGGTGCTGTATAACTTTGCAGGGAAACTGCAGTTGGATAGATGCATACAATTAGCAAGCTCACGTAATTGCCTGCACTGCACTTTTTGCTGGAGAGGTTAGGTTACCCTCTGCTTCCCAGCTGAGAGCAGTCAACATGCAAAGTGGCATTGGAAGGGGTACCCAGAGAGGACCGGGGTCCGGAAAACACATTTGAACCAAGAGGAGGCGGTGTAAGCCTCTTGGGCAGCAATGTGTGAGCTTCCAAGGTGCAGAGGGGAAAATGACGATTTTTGAAATTATGATTGCTGAATGACTTTGTAAATACAACTGCTAATGAGGCAGCACTGGTATGCTCTTGAGGGGGATGTTTGATGTTTAATCTGATGGGATTTCTGTCTGCTCTAGGAATGGGTGACGGCTACAGATATTAGAGTGACCCTCAATCGTCTGAACACATTTGGAGATGAAGTTTTCAATGACCCAAAAGTTCTCAAGTCTTATTACTATGCGATTTCTGATTTTGCTGTGGGTGGTAGGTGAGTAGACAATAAACCTCTGTAGTTATTTAAAGCTTTTGGTCAGGATTACTAGAGTGCTTTAAAGATTTTGATTACACTTATATGGTACCATTAGGCTCCGGTCTTTATTGACTGTTCTAAACCAAAAATGCAGCGGAAAGAATCTTGCAAAGCTTGCAAATACTGTGTATAACCTCTTGCGGCTATAATTTCAGGGCAGACAGAGATCGATATTTCCCCCCCCCCCCCCCCCCCCCCCCTTGATTAGATCAAATGTTAAGTGATTGGGGAGGGCGGAAGGTGAAAAGAGTGACAAAAATGTAAAACAAAAGTAAAAAAAAAAACAACTTTTTTCTACCCTGCACTTCGTGTGGTTTTTAATGTGTTATTAATTATTTTCTGCCTGTATCTCTAGCCTAGAATAACAGTAAGTAGAAAATCTCAATGTGTCTGCTTCACGTATATTTTTGGGAGCTGTCTCCTATGAAGCTCTGAAGCGTTGTACAATACTGTGGTTGTCCGTTCCTTTTGCCAAAGTGTATTGCAGAATGCTTAAATCTTAAGTTGTTGACAATAAAATGTTCTCATAAACAGAGCTGAGACCAGTGCAGTGTTTTGGACTGTTTGCAGAGAGCAGTCCTGAGACCGGGATTTGACAACATGGGCATTTGCGTTGGCTGCACCACCAGTGCTGGTCCCTGGGCTTCTGTATTAGTCACCTTTGTGCTATTTAATTTCTTACTGATACAAGCACACGGCCAGCGTGTATGCCTTTTCCTGGACTTTCATGAGAGAGAACCTATGAAGAATATACTAACCTAGAGCCAACAAAATCTTTGCTTCTCCTATTCAGCTTATTCTGTTTTAGTGACAGACTGCAAAGGAGTTAGCTGACGTTCTTGCATTTCTAAATGCCTACCTTGAGCATGCTACACCTATTTGTTTCATAGAATGGGTTGTGTTGGAAGGGACCTTCAAAGATTATCCAGTCCACTGTCCTCCCTGCTGTGGGCAGGGACATCTTTCACTAGATCAGGTTGCTCAGAGCCCCGTCTAACCTGACCTTGAACACTTCCAGGGATGGGGCACCCACAACTTCTCTGGGCAACCTGTTCCAGTGTCCCACCATTCTCACTTTAAAACATTCCTTCCTTATGTCCAATCTAAACCTACCCTCTTTCCGTTTAAAATCATTGCCCCTTGTCCTGTTGCTATAGGCCCTGGTAAGAAGTCTTTCTCCATCTTTCTTGTAAACCCCTTTTAGATATTGAAAGACCTCAATAAGGTCTCCCTGGAGCCTCTTCTCCAGGCTGAACAACACCAGTTGTGTTCTCAATTTTGTTGTGACCATCTACCTTCGAATTTGTCTCATCTCAGATTTTCAGATCTGGGCTTTATTTTTGGCGTTGCTCGGTGAGTGACCTGGATCTCTGGAGTTTAAATACCTGTTCCTTGTCTCTCGTTAACCAGATGCAAATGTAATGGGCACGCGAGTGAGTGCGTGAAGAATGAGTTTGGGAAGCTGGTCTGCAACTGCAAACACAACACCTTTGGGGTCGACTGTGAAAAGTGTCTTCCTTTCTTCAATGACCGACCATGGAGGAGAGCGACGGCAGAGAGCGCCAATGAATGCTTGCGTATGTACAGCCATGCTTGAGGGGAAAAAATCTCTCATGGGTTGGGTCCCTTGCCTCTGTTGGCATCCAGAGGCTGGCCCTGCATGGTTTTAAGTTGTCTCAGTTGCAGTTAGCCAGTATTAAACACAGTTCTGGTGTTTTTCAGCAGAGATTTTGTGGAACTGCTGGTCATTCTGCTCCTATCCTATAGGAGCTTTCTGGTAGATCCCTGGAAAGGGCCATCTCCTTTCTGGAGAAGGATGGGAGTGACCTTTAGGAAACAGGTGTGCCGCAAAAATGTACAGGCTTGTACTTTATGGAACCCATAGAAAAAAACCTGCATTTAGTATGCTGGAATATAATTGGCCTTCAAAAAGCTCCTCATTTAGGATCTGCTGACTTCCTCTTGAATTTGGGTTATTAGTTTTTACAGTTACTTGTCGACTCTTTCATCCAATTTCGAGGCTGTTGCAACAGTTCTGGACTGCAAATGCAGATCTCTGTGACCAAATGCCAATTTATTTTGCTTGGTTTTGTGTCGCAGACCACAGCTCCTGGTAGTTTACTTTATGGGGAAGCTTTTTCAGACAGAAAAGCTTTCTTCCTGTCTGACCTCTGTGTGTGTTGATCGGTCCCAGCTGTCTGGTCAAGACCTGTGGCTTCCCTCAACAGGCCGGTGAAACCCGGATTTCCTGCTCCCTAGACAGAGGGGATTTGTAATCCAGGGGAGAAACTCTCCTTACAGTATGGAGCCAGCCTCGCTGTTATCTTCTCATGCTTGTTTGCATGGTTGAGATCAGTGTTGCCATGTGGAAGGGCGGCATTTCAGCTGCAAATGGCAGCCCAACGTGGAAGGAAGTGGGTTAGAAAATGCTGGTTTTCTTCTGGATGCAGATGAGAGTGGTCTCAAGGAGCCTGTTTCATCATTACAGCCTTGCTTCCCCCTCTCCACGTTCCACCACCACAAAAATGTGCTTTCCCCTTTTTCTTCTCATTGATGCACAAATGCCTTAGGGGGTCTGTGCATGGATCTCAGGGTGGTTAAAGGCTCCTACTCCAGCTCCCCTACAACTTAATATTGAGCTTTGCGTACCAGGTTTTGTGACTGTCAGGGTCGGATGGCCACACGTGCTGTTCACTGATGGTGCCCTTGTCTTTGCAGCTTGCGACTGCAATGGGAGGTCGCAGGAGTGCTACTTTGACCCTGAGCTGTACCGCTCGACAGGCCACGGGGGCCACTGCATGGGCTGCTCGGATAACACCGACGGTGCCCACTGCGAAAGGTGCAGGGATAGCTTCTATCGCCTGGGGAGCGAGGAGGGATGTTTGCCCTGCAGCTGCAACCCAGTTGGTAAGTAGTGGCAGCAAACACTTTTGCTTGCAAACTTCCATGCACAAAAGCTAGTTCTTTTCTCGGTTGTGCAGCTAATTGTAAACTACAGGGTAAAAAGAGGGGGGGTTTGTTTGTTTTTCTTTTGCTTTCTTTTTTTCCCCAGGTAGGAAATGGATTTTGGGTTGTATTTGGTTTAAATTATCCTTGGATTTAATTGGGGTTGGGGTGGCAGGGGCAGATGGTTCACCTCTGCAGCATTTCCTCCTTCAAAGGTGTTCTGAAATAGATTTTATTTTGGGATTTTTTTTTTTTTTTCCACTGCGTATGTGTTACCCTGGATGCTCCCAGTACTAAAGAGCTCATTTAAATTCTTAATAAACAAGATGATGTGAGCAGATATTTCTGGAAGTTCTTAATACTGGGGAATTGTAGTGAACTTCAGCTGCATCAGTTTCTCCTACTGAGTATCCAAGCACTATAAATACAAACCAGTGAAACCTGAAAAGGGGGGTGGGGGTGAGAAAAAACAAAGTAAACTCAAAATATGTAGTTAAATGCCTTTAAAAAAAAAAAAAAAGATTCTGGCAGGAGAAGAAATCTTTTGTCATCAAGGGAACCACTTGACCTATACGAGTGATCCCAGAACTACACCAGCCCGCAGCAAATAAGGGGGAAGGAGACAAAAGGGTAACAGATAGTAAGATATGATGTGAGGTTCCAAAATAGAGTAGCTGAAATAAGTAATTGCTTGCAGCATGCCCTAAAAGCAGCCAGTGAGAGGTCTGCCAGGGTACATCTCCTATCTAATTTGGTCAGAGAGTTGTACAGTTGTGAAATTTTTGACCAAGAAAGGCCTCTTTCTTCCTCTGTCTGCTCTCCCATGTCCTCGTGTCGGATCTTATTTTAAGAGGGATGAGGCTTGGTGTCAGCTGAGACAGTCGAGAAGAGGCAGGGAGGTGACTTCTCAGGTCTTTAAGGACAAATTTCAAAGGGCTTTATAACTTAGCCATCAGCTTGTATGCTGTGGCACACTGGCACCCAGGGCGTATTTGAAACTCCTGGATTGGTTTAGATTGCCTTTTTTTTGTCCAAGTACTGTTTTTTCCTAAATAATCATAAGTGGGACTGCAAAGGGGATTTGAACTTTGGCTGTATATGGTAAAGATTTTGTGAGTTCTTCTGTCCTGTCCAGCCTAATCATATAACTCTTCACTTTGCTATAATCTTCTGGTGTGGACTGAAGTGGAAAGAAGCAATTATTTCTGTATATTAAAATACCTTTCTCCTGGTAGTTAACTCTTACAGTGCTGACAACTCCTAGGCTACAAACTACACCAGTGCTTGGGAGAAAGCATTTTGTCCGCCGCAGATTAAAGAAACCTGCTGCTGCTTTTTGTGCAGGTCCGCTTGAACAGAGCAGTATTGAGGAAGACATCCGGCCACAAATGAGAGTTTTGCTGAAGAGTTTGTTAGGGTTAATAGTGGCACATGCAGCCTCACTTTGAGGAGGCGGTTTAGTCTTTAAATCCAACTTGGGAATCAAGGGAGGAAATTGGAGCTTGAAAGGGAGAGGTCAGGATCTCCCCTGGCAAAGGGGAGATGGTGATTAGGGAGAAAACAAGGGATTCGGGGAATAAAATCTCGGAAATGGTGCATTGCAGGGTAAAACAGGCATGGAATTAAGAGGCCTGCAAAGGTAACGTTGAGAACGAAACAGGCATAAGGACAAGAACGCAATTGGAAGTTAAAATTACATTTATGTATAAAAAGGTGGTTGGTAGGAATACTTAAAGCTGAATGTAGTTTGGAAGACTAGATAACGATTCATCTCTCTAGAGCTGCTAGGGGAGAAATCCCTGTGAACTCGAGGTAACCTGTCACTCATCGGCTTGAAGCTAGGCTTCCCACTTTCTTTTCCCATATTTCTTGCCCATTTTGTAAAGTTGAAAAAATTGCAGGCTAATAGGGCCGAGTGGTTCTGCTGACGTGCCTGGCCCTGCTCTCCCCGCAGGCTCCCTCAGCACGCAGTGCGACAGCTACGGCCAGTGCAGCTGCAAACCCGGCGTGATGGGAGAGAAGTGTGACCGGTGCCAGCCAGGTTTCCACTCCCTATCTGAAGCTGGGTGCAGGTAAGGAGGACTTTTTCCTCTAAAAGGAAAAACTAGGTGCCTGTTTAACGCGTTCTCTGTGTGGCTCTTAATGAGTTATCCTTTCTCCTGGCTCTTTCAGGCCCTGTTCTTGCAATCTGGCTGGCAGCACAGGGGAGTGCAACGTCGAGACAGGACGGTGTACGTGCAAGGACAATGTTGAAGGCTTCCACTGCGAGAGGTGAGCTTCTTTTCCGGTGGCTTTGTTTCAAGAATGAGAAGCATTTGAGCGATGGCCTGAGGTAAGCAGCAGGGAAATTAATTCTGTTTCCTTCGCATCTTCAGATGCAAACCTGGATTTTTCCATCTGGATTCCTCCAATCCAAGGGGCTGTACCCCCTGCTTCTGTTTTGGACACTCTTCAGTCTGCACCAACGCCGTCGGCTACAGTACCTACAGCATCACCTCCAGCTTCCAGTTTGGTAAAACTGAGCCTTCCTTTGTATCTCAAATTGAGCTGTAGACTCAAGTCAGAAGTGGTTAAAAAAACCTGCTCCTTCCTCTCTCTGTGCAAGACCGCAAACCTTGGGCAGGCAGGTCCAGGATCCCTCTTTTGGAAGTGGTGATTTGCTTCTGAAGTTACAGGGAGCTTCCATGTCTGCAGCTGGTTTGTTCAGCTGGGGAGGAGTGAATTCACAGCTCTGTCCTCGGGCACCCAGGACTAATGTACACCGTTCAGGTGCAAGTGGAAATTGCAAATGTAAACCTTCTATAGCTTGAGAGAGGTGCTGACAAGGAGGCATTTCCTCAGTTTTAGAACCAAATCAGCAGTTTCTGATTGAGAGGATTATAATCACTTTAGATTTGGGGTTCACATGGCTCTGAATAAAACATGGTTGTGTTTCTGATGGGTCTGTAAGCTCGGGAAAAAACTTTTTTCATACAGTCAGCTTCCTGTGTATGCATGTTTTCATGCTGCGTAGTCTGAGAAGAACATCTTTTTACTTAAAATTCCACTGGAGAACAGTTGGTACGAAGGCTGAAACTCGCATCAAGTTGTAGGTGACTGCAGGTTTTCCCATCCCTGCTTAAGCACTTTAGAAAACAAGACTTTGAACAAGTAGTTGTCATAGGGTTCAAAGTTCAGAGGGTTCAAGTCAGCGCTTGAGTTAGGGGCTTAAATTGGTAAGGTGATGTTTGCTATTTATGTTCTTCATGGCTACTTTCTGAAGTCTGTTAGTGCCAGTGTACAACTACAGATTAGTTATGTATGAGCAGTGTGCAGTATGACATGGGAAGTGTGTGCAAAGCGATGTCTTCAAAGGGTGTTAATTCTTGCACATTTGATTTTTTTCAGGAGAGGACGAGTGGCGTGCTGAGCAGCGCGATGGCTCGGAAGTCTTACTCCAGTGGAGTGCGGAGACCCAGGATATCTCTGTTATCTCGGACAGCTACTTCCCCATGTATTTTGTTGCGCCACGTAGGTCACTCGAAGTGAGGCTTTCTGTGCTGCTTGTCCCCTTTCTGTTCTGTCCCCTAATTGTAAGGATTTTTTCCCCTTTCAGGCAAGTTCTTGGGCAACCAGGTTTTGAGTTATGGGCAAAACCTGACCTTCTCCTTCCGCGTGGACAGACGGGACACACGCCTCTCCGCAGAGGACCTGGTGCTGGAAGGGGCTGGACTGAGAGTGTCAGTGCCGCTCATTGCCCAGGGCAACCCTTACCCCAGCGAGAACGCACTGATCTACACCTTCAGGTGAGAGGACTCTCCAGGTGCGGTGGGAGCAGCTGGGACCTAGCCTGTGGTGCCCCTGCCCTCTGAGCTCTTGAGAAAACAAACAGCATTAATTTTAGCTCAGAAGAGCAGTCTTATCAGGTTAATTTGAAGCTCGCTGTCTAGCAGCGTTGCGTAAGCATATGTGACTTATGTTGCAATAGCATACCGCTGTTGGAAAGGGTGCTTTAAAAGCGCACAGCTGTTAGCGTCTGAAAGCTTTGCTGATGATGCATGGCTCTTCTCCGTAGGCTCCACGAGGCTACAGATTATCCGTGGAGGCCTGCTCTTACGGCATTCGACTTCCAGAAGCTTCTCCACAACTTGACTTCCATCAAGATCCGTGGGACGTACAGTGAGAGAAGTAAGTTGCTGAGCAGAACGTCACCAAAGAGAGAGAGTCAGACTTATTTGTCTAGTGCTCGGGTTGCTTTATTGTAGGGCTCGGTCATAAATAGCTGCGGCAGCTTATTTGGCCAGGCCTATGCCGATTGCTTTTTACCTGGCCTTCCTGTGTAACAGCTTCTCCCAGGCCTTCTGAAGAGGATGTGGGGAAGAAAGGTGCTGCCTTTGAGAGTCTGGAAGCTGAGCACCCATCACCTGCGGATTCTTTGCTTCTAAGCTTGGGGGTTTTGCTGTCTTGCATAGCCAGTGTCTTCCAAATTGGTAGAAATACGTAGCACAGAGTCCTAAAGGACACAGAAGGAGATGTGTAGGGAATTTACAACATTTGGCCTCAGTTTCTGCTACACTGGGAATGGTTACATCCCCCCTGTTTCCTGGTCCTGCTTTGGCATGACAAATGGAAAGAACAAGGTCTTGAAAGCGCTGCCTGTGCTGAACTTGAGTGAAAGTTCCTCTTAACAAGGGTTTATAAAAATCAGACACAAATTAGGAGCAAAAAAAAATCTAGGTCCCTGGGTACTGTGACGTGAAGAAGAATTTTTGCAGAAAGATGCAAAGGGTGAATTTGCATTTGGGGAAGTTGGGAAAGCTGCAAGTGTTTTCAGTAGAGGTGGCTCATAAAGAGGAGTGTGGGGTTGTGACAGCGAGGGGGGGAAAGGTGTGCAGCAAGCCATCCCCTGAGTGCTGTAGCCACCGCTAATATGCGGGAGCTGAGCCTCTGCTCGGTGCTCTGGAGCTGCTGCAGTGGTACACACACTCTGCTGTAAGTTAAAAAACCAGTTATGTTGTGTCTGGGCTCTGTTCTGCTCCAGGAAAGGGGCAGGGAGGAGAGGGGGGAGCGCTCAAATGCCAGATGAAGGAATGGCTTGAGAGGAATAGCTGAAGAGTTTGCCCCAAGGCATGGTTTGCAGATGCTGTGTTAGAGACGGTGTATTAAAATTGCCAGAGAGATGGTCTGTCCTCCCTAGAAAGACAGGAATTGTTTTTGGTATTTGATTTGGAAATGGAAACCATGTGCATGCAAAATGTAACTTACTTTAACTGACCATATTTGCTCACGTGCTGTTCTCAGCATCCTGCTTTGTATTGTTATTTTCAACTTTCCTGCCCTGCTCATGCCCTTCGTGAGCTATATTGCATCTTTTCTCATCTGTCTAAACCTTCCTGGAGGATTTTGCTTCTTGATTCACCTTATCAGCTGCAAGCATCCACCTGTCTGTCTCTTGTACCATTCAGATACGTGTTTGGTGAAGCAGTGATGAGAGCCTTTGTGGTTACAAGCGTTTCCCCTCTCGGTGCTTTCTAGGTGCTGGCCACCTGGATGACGTTACCATCACAAGTGCTCGTCCTGGACCCGGCGTGCCCGTGGCCTGGGTGGAGAGCTGCTCCTGTCCAGCGGGATACGAGGGGCAGTTTTGTGAGCGCTGCTCGTCTGGGTACCGGCGAGAGACACCGAGCCTCGGGCCCTACAGCCCCTGCGTGCCTTGTGCTTGCAACGGGCACAGCGAGACATGCGAGCCTGAGACAGGTAAGAGGGGCTGATAAAACAGGGAGCAGCAAGAGGGCGGTTCTCCTTTCTGGGTTGGACAATGAAGCAAAAACCATGTTCCTCTCTTTCCAGGTATGTGCAATTGCAGGGATAACACGGCGGGGTCTCACTGTGAGAAGTGCCGCGATGGGTATTACGGAGATGCGACAGCGGGCACGGCCTCAGACTGCCAGCCCTGCCCGTGCCCAGGCAGCTCGAGCTGTGCCATCGTGCCCCGCACAAAGGAGGTTGTGTGCACCAGCTGCCAGGCTGGTACTACAGGTATGTTCCTATGTGAAAAGTCTTTTTTCTCTATACCCCACGTGCCTGTGGAAATGCGTCTCCTGCCAGTTCTGGGGCTCTGACCCACAGTGTGCAGCACTGAAAGTGGCTTGTCTTATGGTTCAAATCCTTCTCCCTTCCTCAGCCCTATTTTCTGTCCTGTGCGAGGCTCAGGGCTACCCATGTTCTTTGTGCCTGTTTCTTGAGAACAAAAGGGAAACAAAAGCTTAACCTGTGCAAAGTCTGAACATTTCTGTGCTACGTAGGTGAGCTGTGCTAGCTTCTAATAGAGCTCTGTTAATTGCAGGGTGTTGGGCAGAAAATAGTATAGATTTAAAAGAGCCAGGAAGGCCAGTCAGACAAATAAAATTAGAAGATGCAGTTTGTCAGCCAGAGAGGCACTATGGGATGCTTGCAGGGGAGGGCCAGTGCCCTCCCTAGGAAAAGCAGGAAGGCTGCAGTGACTCACAAACAGTGCCCAAAAAATACAAGACCAAATCTAATGCTCATCAGTTTTAGAGAGAAATACGTGAACGCGTACAGATCTTTTATTCTTGACGATAAACCATTGAAGTCTGAGCATGTAGTACCCAAGTTGTTAAGCAGAGACACTTGTTCTGCCTGCAAACAGCAAGGAAGCCTTAGGATGGTTGGCAGCCTCCATGCTTCTCTGCTGATTTTATGCTTGGCATGGCGGAGTCCAAAGTACAGAATACCTGTAAATGCTTGAAATGCTTAGAAAAACCCCTGACCAAGCACAGAGGCAGCTCATGGGGGTTCCTGTGAACCAAAGCGGAGTCCAGGGGTCCACGTTCCCTGCAGCTCAGGTGCCAGTACAAGCTCATCTTTACTTGTAGCTGTGTGATGGCACGAGAGTTCCTCCTGTCTCCTGCCACCCTCTTGGGATGTGAGGGAGAAGGTGAGGGAAAAGAGGGTTTGTGTGTGCAAGGACTGCCTAAGAAACGGTGCTTACAGCTGGCTGGGGAGGTCAAATCTGCAGTAAGTGTAGGGAGCTGCTGAGTTGGATGCTTCAGTGGCTGCCTGTGGAGGTTTGGCAGATCTCATCGGCAGTGAGGCTTCCTGGAGCAGTGATGCCCCCCAGAGCTCTACCTGCTTGGACTCTTAAATTAGCAACAAATTACAACAAATAGGTTTGGCTTAAAGGGATGGGAGGGAAAGGAGGAGCTGAAATAATTCATAATGCAAAGTTCCAGTGAAAAAGCAGCTTAAATTTAGAGATGGGGAGGGATTTGTGTGTCTTTTCATGCACCTTTCTGGCCCCAACAGAAGGGTGAAAGGGGAGGAAGCTGGAGAGTTTACTTTTCAGAAGGGTCAGCAAAGGGGGTTCCGAATGAGACGGCAGCAAAGGGCTTTCTGCTGCAGCACATGTGTTTGTCGCATCCCAGGCAAGAGGTGCGAGCTGTGTGATGACGCCTATTTTGGAGACCCGCTGGGCGAAAATGGTGCTGTGAGGCCTTGCCGCCTCTGCCAGTGCAATGACAACATCGATCCCAACGCCGTGGGGAACTGTGACCGCCAGACGGGCGAGTGCCTCAAGTGCATCTACAACACCGCTGGCTTCTACTGTGACCGCTGCAAGGATGGCTTCTTTGGGAACCCCCTGGCCCCTGATCCTGCCGACAAGTGCAGAGGTGAGACCCAGTTTCTCTTGCATTTAAAAATGGTTTTGTACCCAAGAGCTGATGTTTTCTGATGTGTTGTTGGGACACAGTGTCAGGCTGTTGTTCGTGCCCATCAGCAGCGATGCGTGGCTTTCTCCTGGTTTGGTGGTTCTAGCTTGCTAAAACGCTTGTGTTTGTGGGTGCTTACCACCATCGAAGCAAAAGCATTGTGCGATGCAGGGGCTGGGCTGCTGTGTGTTTTGGATACAGGCCCGTTTAGGGACCAGCTAGCAGAGTACCAACACCACAAGGGACTTCTAACTTCCTGTGTATTTCTCCATCCCTTTTATTTTTGCAGCATGTCACTGCAATCCCTACGGCACTGTGAATCAGCAGACGAGTTGCAATCAAGTGACCGGGCAGTGCGAGTGCCTGTCTCACGTCACCGGGAGGGACTGCAGCACCTGTGAGCCTGGCTTCTTCAACCTCCAGAGCGGACGTGGCTGTGAGAGGTGATGTTCACCTTGGCTCGGGGCAAAGAGCCTGGGTTTGGGTGGTCTATGCTTACCTTATGCAGGAATGTGATGTTTGTCACAAGTAATTGCTGTGCCTTGACGCTGATATGGGTGGGGAAGAGCAGCAGCCAAGGAGCATCTACGAAGGCTGTACGAAAAGCCTGACTTATAAATAGCTTTAAATCAGGGTTTTAAATAGAAAAGTGCCACATGACTGCGTGATCTTTGGTAGCAGGGGCTCCTGGGTTCCTTTTTTTAGTGCAGGCACCAAGTGACCTTGCATGGGTCAAAGGCTTGGCACCTCGCCGCCTGCATCTGTACGGCTAGAAAAGTGACTTTTGGCAAATGGAAGCGTTGACCTGTGCTCGCTAGGGCTCCTTCAGAGAGGCGCTTCACCCATGCCTCCCCTCTGTGTCGCCGCCTGACATGTGGCTGCCTCCCCCAGGTGCAACTGCCACTCGCTTGGCTCCACCAACGGCCAGTGTGACATCCGAACCGGGCAGTGCGAGTGCCAGCCTGGCGTCGCCGGCCAGCGTTGCGACAGATGCGAGGTCAACCACTTCGGCTTTGGCTCCGAAGGCTGTAAACGTAAGTCTGAGAGTCTGCAGCGAGGCAGGTGGGAAGGATATTGCACAACCAGCCTTGCCTTTGCTTTCCTCCCATCCCTGGGAAGGTACTTTCTCACCTCGCTCTTCATCATAACAGAATCTCAGCACTTTTATGTCCACAGCCTGCATGGTGAAATTTGATCTCTGTGCAATAGCTTATCCCCTTTTACTGTTTTTTTTAATTGGGGGTAGGAAGAACTCCAACTTATTAGATACCTTCTCTTCCATGTAAATACATTCTCTGGATCTTGTCCTGCAACAGTCCTGTTTTCTAATGTTAAATCTCTGCACAGCTACTCTGCACATGGCCTGAATATGCAGATTCTGTCTTGAGGAGCAACGGATCTTGTAAACATGATTGAAAAACAGGATGATCCAAACTCTCCTCCTCGATATCCCTAACTGTAAAGAGCAGAAAAATTAACTGCAGTTGGTTACAATGAAATGGGGTAGAAAATGATAATGCTTTGTGTGAGAGGCAATAGCAATGCTGTGAACACATGCAATGAATGTTGTGTCCAGCTTGACAGAGTGCCCTGCTATGCGTAGAAGTGCACCAATCGGGAGTGGGGCTCCAGCTGTGGGTTTGTGCCCCGTTGCTCTTGCAGACGTTTTGGGGTATTGAGGGTATGCTCTCACCCTGCGCGTTTAAGGGTATTTCTGCCTCTCCTCCAGTCTGACTGAGGTTTGACTTCCCTGCAGCCTGCGACTGTGATCCCGAGGGTTCGCGCTCCCTGCAGTGCCAGGAGAACGGTCGCTGCGAGTGCAAGGAAGGCTTTGTGGGGAGCCGCTGTGACCAGTGTGAAGAGAACTATTTCTACAACCGCTCCTGGCCGGGCTGCCAAGAGTGTCCAGCCTGTTACAGATTAGTGAAAGATAAGGTAAGGCCACAAACGCCACTGTTGGTACTGCTGGAGACGGTGGCACGTGCCTGCTTGTGCAGCGGCTTTTATGCCCATGGCTGGCTGATGCTTGCTGAAAGCAGAGAGGTTCAAGGTGCTTTGCTGTGTCGTAGCTGTGCTCTGTCCCTCTCGCGTAGGTGGCGGAGCAACGAGAGAGGCTGCAGGAGCTAGAAAATCTTATAGCAAATCTGGGTACGGGAGAAGAAACTGTAACCGATCAAGCCTTTGAAGAGAGGTTGAAGCAGGCAGAAAGAGATGTTATGAAGTTGCTCCAGGAAGCACAAAACAGCAAAGGTGAGTTGACCTGATCAGACATGTGAAATGTGCTCTTTACTTGATGTTCCCTTTCCTTTAGGACAGAGAGTGTTTTCTTTCAAGCCTATGCTGTGCATCAGGACAGACAGCTATTTCAGATAGCGCTGAGACAGTGTATGTTGTTATCAAAACAACGGTGGCTGTGCTTTTATCCCTGCTGTTCTCCCAGTGGTCCCTGTTGTATATGCAAAGGAAAGATCTGCCTCTAGCTCTGTACAGACGTGTTACCCTCTTATCCAGATGCAAAGGAGGTTTTTACTTTTTAAACAAGCAAAAGACTTTCCAGTATACTTATTTATTTATTTATTATCCTTATAAATTTGCTCAGATATCTTGAGATAAAGAACTTGCTATTGGGATATCGTCAGCGATCAGAATGAAGGCTTCAAAATCCTGCTGGCATGCTTAATTATCTCACCGTAGAGTGTATAAGGTTCTGAAAAATGCTGTTGTGGCCTGTAGGTATTTTTCCTGTTAAACTCTGCTTTAAAGGGATTCTTGTACTGTCACCTCTACCATAGGGTGTCTGAGCAGGACATTAAGCAGTGTGACAGTGGTTTGTCCTTAGGGTCTTTCTAATGTATAAGCTGACGTGTGTTTTGGGAGAAGAGCAACTTGAAGAAGAGTCTTGACTTTGCAGTTATAGATGTTCCCCTGGGAGCTGGTTCAGTGATTTCAGACCACTTTGGAAAAATCTTTCCCCTTTGTGTGAAGCTGGGAAAAAGATGATGCGCATCTAACGCTTGCATTTGCTTGGGAAGGTTCCTGCCAGTGGGAAAGATCACTGAAGCTCTTCTCAGTTTTAGCTGGGGTAGCTTTATGCTGCTTGCTTGGCATCCGTGCCTAGATAAAAGTCCTGTGTAGGTGCTAGGAGGGTGGGGATTGGAGAAAGATGAGGGAATGGATTGGGTTTTGTGGTGTTATTTTTTATCTTTCTTTCCACCTCTTGCAACCTAAATGCAAAAACCACCCTCGCAAAAATCTGCGCGCACCTGTAGCGCTCACTTCTGGTTTTCTACTTGATATGTAGTTTGTAGTATGCTTTTGAAACGTGTCAAATGTTCACGTTCAATACATAGGACGTGCTGCAAGTTCAAGGCAATGTATTGGGGAAAAGTCTTAATTTTGGAGGCCTGTGGGCTTCTGCTTGTACTTCACCTCTTAATAACGTTCTCACATTTCCAAAAGTAATTCCCCCGGTCATGAGGCACGTGTCTGTGCTTTATGACTCCATTATTAAGACAACGTTGTGAGGAGTTACCTGGTGGCCAAGAATTTAGGGAAGTTGCGGGGCTCATAGGTCCTACAGTTTGGAGAACCAAGGCTGGGTCCTGTATCCTGCCAGCTTTTGTCATTGGCGTCTGGCTCGGGAGTAGCCACCATTGCCCAAAGCGGGGATAGCATACAGCCCCATTATTACTCCATCTCTGCTTGCCTTCTAGGAATTAAGCTAAAGAGAATTTGCGAAGCAGATATTTCATACCTCTGGAGGAACAGCTCTGTTGTCTTTTTTTAGTCAATGATAGAGGTGAAACATGATTCTGACCACCAAATTCCCCATCAGAGTTGGTTCCAACATCCAGCAGGACTGTCTTATTAGTAGTTAATGACTTTTCATTTCTCATATTTGATGCACATTCTGATGATGACGAGTTTGGTTTCAAGCTGACAGACTTACGAAATGGCTTTGGTCCCCTTTCAATAAGGGATTAACCTACCACCACCTTGCCTGCAGTGGTAAGCTGCTGCTCCAACTTTTCTTCCTGCTGTAACTAATTTTGCTCTTTTGTATCGTGCATTTCAGACGTAGATCAGGGCCTCATGGATCGTCTTAAAGACATCAACAGCACGCTAGCGAGTCAGCTCAACAGGCTGAGGAACATCCAGGGCACAGTGCGGGAGACAGAGAACCTGGCAGAGCAAGCCCGGGTGCGGGTGGAGGACACAGAAGACCTGATCAGCTTAGCTTCCGATATGCTTGAGAAGGCAAAGATGGCAGCTGACAATGTGGTGAGTGTGCTGCCGAGATCCCACATGGTGAGAAGAGGACAGAGCCTTTCCTTTCTGTGCCCTCTGGGTGTGTTTCTCTGCTTGTTCTTTCTCTCTTATAGCAAATTTGCTATGGAGATACCTTCTTCCCTACTGAAGATCATGGAAAATAAATAAAGGAAGATCATTAGTGTCTGTCGTAGATTGTATCTTAGCCCCTGCTCAAAGAAACCAACTGTAAAAAAACAAATAAATATCAGCACCTTTGTTTTTAAGGGATAACCAGTGGTGGAAACTGCATGCGCTTAAGAAAAAAAAGTAGAGAAGTCGGAAGTAGGTTAGACACATCTCTAAGCATTTAGATCATGACAATAAATATTTAAAGCAAAGATGAATAAAGTATGAAAAAAGACCTTTAAGATTTTTCTTTTTTTTTCTTTTTTCCAGTCCATTACACCTCCGGAGTCAAGCGGGGACCCTAACAACATGACTCTATTGGCAGAAGAGGCCCGTAAGCTGGCTGAAAGGTAGGCTGTGGCAAGACATGCTCCTCACAGCCCACATCAGGGCCCTGCTCTTTGCTACAGGGGGAAGCAAAATTTAATTTGCTTGGTACAAAACACACACCCTTTGAGTAAGAGACTGGCACTGTGGGTGCACGCCTGTGTATCACTAGGGGCAAACATTAGATGTGAACGAGGGACATGTACAACAGTAGCGGTGCCTTTCAGCTGATCTTGTGGGCACTGCTGGAGTGGTGCCTTGGTTGCAGAGATGGTCTCAAACAGCATCTTCCATTGCGAACGTTTCAGCGTCTTCCATATGCAAATCTGGGTGAAGGCAGGAATATTAAGAGAGAATAAAATCTGAAATTGAGGATAGAAACCCCTGGCTGGCAATTCCAATGGCATTATTTTTCTTCTGTAATCTTCTCCAGACACAAAAAAGAAGCTGATGAGATTGTTCGCATAGCCAAGGCAGCAAATGATACTTCCACAGAAGCGTATCAACTGCTGCTGAAGACCCTGGCGGGAGAAAACCAAACTGCAAATGACATCAATGAGCTCAATCAGAAGTGAGTCAGTAACAGAAAACTGGTTTTATTTCCTCGCTTTAGAGCAGTGCTTAAAATTAAGACGCCTTCTGTAGTGTTGTATGCTTTGGGTTTTATGGGAGTTGTCCTTCAATTTCTTAGCCTCTCTAGTCTCTTAGTAAGTTCAGTTCTACGAAAAAAATCATAGTGTAACTGGATCCTTGGGGTTTTTTAGGTATAATCAAGCAAGGAATATTTCTCGAGACCTAGAGAAACAGGCCAACAGGGTGCTTGAGGAGGCAGAGGAAGCTGGAAACAAAGCCCTGCAGATCTACGCTAATCTCACCAGTCTGCCTACCGTGGATTCCGCGGGGCTAGAGGTACGTGCGGGAAGCATTATGCGTAGTGTTTTCTAAAGATCAGTGAGGACAAGCATTGTGGCAGTGTGCTAGGTTGCTGACGGTGGTGGGTTAACTCTGGCTGGATGCCAGGTGCCCACCAAGCTGCTCTGTCTCCCCCCTTCTCAGCCGGACACGGGATTAAAAACATAATGAAAGGCTCATGGGTTGAGATAAGGACGGGGAGAGATCATTCACCAATTACCATCACGGGCAAAACAGACTTGACTTGGGGAAATTAGTTTAATTTATTACCAATCAAATCAGAGTAGGATAATGAGAAATGAAACCAAATCTTAAAACACTTTCCCCCCACCCCTCCCTTCTTCCCGGGCTCAACTTCACTCCTGATTTTCTCTTACCTCTTCCCCTGGAGCGGCACAGGGGGACGGGGAATGGGGGTTGCGGTCAGTTCATCGCACGTAGTTTCTGCCGCTTCTTTCCTCCTCACACTCTTCCCCTGCTCCAGTGTGGGGTCTCTCCCACGGGAGGCAGACCTCTATGAACTTCTCCAACGTGGGTTCTTCCCACGGGCTGCAGTTCTTCACGAAGTGCTCCAGCGTGGGTCCTTTCCACGGGGTGCAGTCCTTCAGGAACAGACTGCTCCAGCGTGGGTCCCCCGCGGGGTCACAAGCCCTGCCAGCAAACCTGCTCCAGCGTGGGCTCCTCTCTCCACGGGTCCACAGGTCCTGCCAGGAGCCTGCTGCAGCACAGGCTTCCCACGGGGTCACAGCCTCCTTCGGGCATCCACCTCCTCCAGTGTGGGGTCCTTCACGGGCTGCAGGTGGATTTCTGCTCCACCGTGGACCTCCGTGGGCTGCAGGGGAATCTCTGCCCCAGCACCTCGAGCACCTCCTCCCCCTCCTTCTTCCCTGATCTTAGTGTCTGCGGAGTTATTTCTCTCACGTATTCTCACTCCTCTCTTCTCCAGCTGCTGTTGCACAGTTGTTTTTCCCCTTTCTTAAATATGTTATTCCAGAGGCGCTACCACCATCGCTGATGGGCTCGGCCTTGGCCAGCGGTGCGGTCTGTCTTGGAGCCGGCTGGCGTTGGCTCTGTCGGACATAGGGGAAGTTTCTAGCAGCTTCTCACAGAAGCCACCCCTGTAGCCCCTGCCACTACCAAAACCTTGCCACACAAACCCAATGCACTGACATACCTTGCATGTGCTCTGCTATATTTCTCTGCATAAGAACAGTCTGTGGAATTTTTGTCCATCTAGGCATAATCCAGACTTCGGTATTTCAGCTTTTATGCTGGAGACTTGCATGCAGGAAACTACGTACATAAACGCCCACCTGCCTCAATCTCTGAAGGACAAAAAACAGTGAAATGTTTGCCAAACATCTTGGCTTGAACCAAGAAATGCGAAGATTTCAGTTCCCTCTGAAGTCTGCAGAACTGCTCCCTCTCCTGTGCTCACTAGTAGTGCAGTAGATTCTCTTGAGTATGAAACTGTTCGCATCCTCTGTCCTTTGTTGCATTGACCCGTCTGATATTCAGAGCTTTGAAGGCAAAGTTACAACTGTAGTTGTAAGAGATGGGAACCCATCACAGCTTCTGCCTGTTTGACCGTGTTTTGCCACCTGTTCAGAAATCCTTTAACATTCAGGAATCTGCCTTTGTTTCTGATTTCCGCCTGCAGAATGAAGCAAATAAGATCAAGAAGGAAGCGGAGGAGTTAGATCAGCTAATTGCCAGAAAGCTGAAAGATTACGAGGACTTGAGAGAAGACATGAAAGGAAAGGAGCTAGAAGTAAAGAACCTCTTGGAGAAAGGGAAGACAGAGCAGCAGGTCAGTTCTGTTTTGTGCAGGCTTTTGTTCCCTGGAAAAAACAAAGGAAAACAAGTAATTGGCCAGATATGAAAGATTTGGTCTTATCCAGTCTTATCTTAGCGCTGCTTGTTACTTACAAGAATACTGAAGAATGGTCCCGGAAAGGAAATGCAAAAGGCTGGTAAAAGCAATGGCGTTGAGGCTGTATGGGAGAATAGGGGATGTTTGCCAGTTGTGGTGTCGTCTTTGTACTCAGAACAGTATTCCAAAAGTACCTAAATTCACCTGGTTTCGGAGGAAGCATTGCCACTGAGGGGTGAACACTGTTCTGTATGGCGTTGGTGTTTCAGGCTGGGCGATGCTTTTTGATACACCTAAATGGTTGTTCTTCAAAAGGTAAGAATATGTTGATACGCATCATGTCTCCTTAGACTGCAGACCAGCTCTTGGCTCGAGCAGATGCAGCGAAAGCCCTGGCTGAAGAAGCTGCTCGGAAGGGCAATGGCACATTACAGGAAGCTAATACCATTCTCAGCAACCTGAAAGGTAAAGAGAAAGCACTTGCAGTGAATCCTTCAATTTCTGTGTGACAAGTCACTTGGCGGTAGGCTCTCTTGGTTAAACGGTCCACGCTATTGCCAGTACCTGAGTGTTGGGTGGGTTCTTTTGGGTTTTTTTTTTAATAGAAAAAAATAGAAGTGTTTTCAGTGACTAGAAATATCCTTTTTGTTTAAGTTCCTTACTCAGCATCAGAAGATGTATAATAGGGAGAGCTGCAAGCATATACCCCCCCACACCCCAGTTTGCTCTTCATCCCTCTAATGTCAACGTGGCAAAGCCTGGGTAGCTTGGTCAAAGCAGCATCCCAAGGCTCTTCTGGAGCAAGTGACAAGACTCTGTTTTGCCCTTTCTTAGATTTTGATAAGCGGGTGAATGATAACAAGACAGCAGCCGAGGAGGCGCTGAAAAAGATTCCTGCCATTACCCAAACCATTGCTGAAGCCAACAATAAGACGCGCCAGGCGGAGCTGGCGCTTGGCAATGCTGCTGCTGATGCCCGCGAAGCCAAGACTAAAGCAGATGATGCTGAGAAAATCGCCGGTTCTGTTCAGAAGGTGAGTCCTTTGTGGTTCTGGAGCCACTCCCCGTGATATTGGTGTGTGACTGTATAACCTCCTCTGATCCAGTATTTCCTGGTGAGCCCTGCGTGCTTTATGCTGTATTCCCCACTAGGGAATGCAAAATGTGGCATGATAGGAAATCGGTGCATTTTGAACAGGATTGAAGGAAGTTCTGCACCTTCACCACCTTTTTCCATCCTGTTCCCCTTGTTGGCTGTAGAGTGCTGCTGCTACCAAAGCCGAAGCTGACAAGACTTTCGCTGATGTGACGGGGCTGGCCAGAGAAGTGGACGACATGATGAAGCAACTACAGGATGCAGAAAAAGATCTGAAGCAGAAGCAGGATGATGCTGAGCAGGATATGATGATGGCAGGCATGGTAGGTAACGCTGGCAGGTGGCAGCAGTGGCAAGAAGCTGCATTCTCCCTGCCGTCCTGGTGATGCAGGCTTTTCTCCTGCTGTCCTCTTGCAAAGACAGCACTGGGTCCACCCAGTATTCAATCGCTTCCAAGTTTTAAGTGGGATTGGAAACATGAGACAAGCAAAGGCACTCCTCTGGTGGTATTAGCATAGGTTTCCTGCTGGAATTTGAGAGCCAGTTTTCTTAATGCAACACTTTGATTTTAACTGAAACCTGACTGTAGCCCTACTGAGTCTGTTCTGACTTTTCCTGCTAAGTCCTTCTCAGTTACCAGGGATCCCCATCGTGAAATAATCAGAAAACTCATTATTTGAAGGTTGTCAGTCTTTGGCAGCACTGCGATAAAGATCTCAGCACAGGGGTGTTACCCTGGAGAGAGGAGCCAGGGGTGTGTGTGAATAACTGCTTGGGCAGAACTGAAAAGGAGAGGCAATGGTTTCATAATCCCCACAGCCTTTTTGTGCTCTCATTTTTTTATACCCTGCAGGCCTCACAGGCTGCCCAGGAGGCAGAAGACCGTGCAAGAAAAGCAAAGAACTCTGTGAACAGCTTGCTTGCCACCGTTAATGACCTGCTGGATAAATTAGGTAAGACTGTCCTTAACGTGCCTTATGCCTTTGAGTGTTTTCCTGCTACCTGACATGGCAGTGCTGGCAGCTGGCGTGGTGTGCTGGCTTTCCTGTCGGTGCTGTGCCAGAAATCAAATGGGTCTGTTCACTTCTAGACATGGAGTTTGCGTGTTTTCAGCAAGGGTTTTTTTTTGTTTTTTCCCCCTGTGGTGGCCTTAAAGCTTGTTGTGCAGCGTTCGGTACTGCTTTTCTGTGAGCTGAGGACCATTGTTGAGGCAGTGAAGGTGTAACGCGTTTGCTTGGTCCTGTGTTAAACACTGTTTCTAATGCAGAGATGTCCCGATGGATACCTCAGTCTGGGTGTGGGCTCAGCTATGTAAGCACCCAAAAACAGCATGTCAGAGGTTTGTTTTTTTTTTTTTTAATGGACCTCAGTGTTTGCTTCTGGCTTTTCAGGGCAACTGGAGACAGTGGACTTGAACAAACTGAATGAGATTGAGGGTACCCTGAACAGTGCCAAAGAATGGATGAAAGATAGCGACCTGGACCAGAAAGTGTCTTTCCTTGAGAGAGAAGCCAGGAAGCAAGATGATGCGATACAGGCCTACAACAGGGACATCGAAGAGATCCTGAAGGACATTAGCAACCTGGAAGACATCAAGAAGACCTTGCCATCTGGCTGTTTCAACACCCCGTCCATTGAGAAACCCTAAGGGTGCGCTGGGGGTGGGGGTTATTCCTCCGGTGAGCGGTGGAGCGGTGGGTTGGCTATGGAGTGCCTTAACACACATTACCTTCTTCAAATCCCCAACTCTTCGCTGCTCGCAGCCACTGTTTTCTTTTCAAATCAGGATAAGTTGAAAGTTTTTTTTTTTTTAAGAGAAGCAAATTAAATATCCGTCTTTGGGCATCAAAGGGGTTTTTTTATATAAATTGTCTTCCTGAGCACTCCGCCTTTGCCCCTTTCTCAGACACAGTTTCCCTTTGATTAGCGCAAGGATGAGAGATGCTCTGGACTCTTTTTACTGTGGTTCAGAAATAACCATGTGAGCTGTATACAGCAAGGCAAAACTAACCCTACTTTCTCTCCTCTCTTCTCCTCTTCACTGTAAAATCCTTGGTCCTGGAGCTCTCTGTCCCTATGAAGGAAGGGGATGGCTACCAAAGTATTACTGTAACGGCCAGTATAGCTGCACTCATTCAGATCCCTCTTCCCAACTTCTAACCCTGTGAATTTATTTTTTTTTTTATCGTTACCTAGTGGCCAATCGACAGCGTTGGTAGCCTTTGACAAAATAGCCGAAGCCTCTTTCTGAAATGCTTTCTGTGATGGTGCATCACTCTGAGAAAAACGCAGCCTCTGAGAGGAGCTCTTTGAGAAGATGGGATACTGGTGGAGTGGTGGGTCTTTACTGGTGGAGTGGTAGGTCTTGCCAGCCCCGCTCCTGGTCTGTGGAGAAGTTTTGGGTCCGGTCTGTAAGCAGCTGCCTGCCAGGTAGTCCAGGCTGGGGAGTGCGGAAGCCATCAGCTGCGTTCCCATCTGTAGGTGTTGCTATCAAATTGCCAGAGGATCTTTTTTTTTTTTTTTGGCTACGAATGTCTAATTGACAGATTAGTTTGTTCAAACAGGAAAAGTCTTGCTGAAGAGGAGAGCTGCCGTCCGGAGAGCTCTGACAGCTGCACTGGCCTTCATGCTGAATGTCTTTGGGTGGGGAAGGAAGGGGGCATGCAAGTGGAAATGAAAAGGTCTTTCTCCCCATCTTCCTGGAGGAGGACAGTGGCATTTTTGTATCTCCCGGCATTGCTCTCGCCTTTTGCCTGTTTTGAACGTGGCAGAAAGAGCTGGCATTTACCAGTGCCCTCCTTTCTTTTTGCCTACTGATCTCCCGGTCACCGTGAAGCCGCTGCAGCACAGGGACTTCAGGCCAGGCTCGGGTGGCAATTCTGCATTTCACACCGCTGCTGCCACCTCCCCGGCAGGCTCCATCCCCAGGTAGTGTCTCCCAGCTGCTTACTGGTGCTGGGTGGGAGCGGTGGGGAGCCCTTCACTCCTCCTCTGGCCCTCCTCTGAGATGAGAGCATCCTCTGCGGCTGCCTCCTTGCCTCCAGCCTGGCATCCCCCCCCCGCCCCCTCCTTGAGATCCAGTATATAGCTATCCTTAAACACTATGCAACTTCGTACGTTTGCGTAGCGGGGAAGAAATTATCTGACACACACTGGTGCTATTAATTATTTCAAATTTATATTTTTTGTGTGAATGTGATTTTTTTTTTTTTCCGTTTTTTTATCATGATTATAGTGTGAGGAAGTCTCTCATGTGTGCGTATGTGTGTGTAAATATACTCAGCCATATTTCCAGAGTGGCACAGCCTGGCCTCCTCTATGTGCTTTCCCTTATAGCCATCGGGGCGCGTGCACCGTGTATCGCTTCTTTCCGTATTATTCCCTTAGAGCTCAGTATTTCTCCTAGCTGGGCTCCTGCTTTCTGCCCTCTCCCTTATCCTCAGCACCCGTATGGGCATCAGCAAAACCGTTTTGCCCCTTGAGTGGGTGCTGTCTAGCCCTCCCTCCAAAGCCAGCCCTGATGCGTGGTGTTCACAGCACCCCATTTTGTGTCCCTTGTCCCTGGGGACATCGTGCCAGGAGGAGAGTAGGGGCTGTGGCTTTGCAGCTGGGCTGTGAGGAGCTGTAGCACTGTCAGGAGACCGGACCCAGCGTTGAGGTGGTCAGAAAGCTGGATTTAGGGACGTCTTGATACCACTGTGCGAGGCGGGAGGCTTGGTGCACCCTCGGGAACGGCGCTGCTGGGCGGGGGGTGTTCCCCGCAAACCCCGTATTGCTCTTGTACCCCTTCTCTTGGAGATTCTTACCACTTACCAGCTTGGGATTTCCCCCTGCCTGCAAACATAACTAATACCTGGAGGAGAGCTTACCTGTGCTCACCCACGCCTGTGGGACGTTGAGGTCAGTGTCTTGGCCGGCTGCTCTGGTCAGATGGCTGGCTGTAACCGCGTCACCTCTCTGCCAAGGCTGTGAGAAGAGCAGATGCGAAGATGCGCGCACGCCCTGGCTGACCTCAGGCCTAAGGTTTCCTGCTTTCTTCTCTTTTTTTTTTTTTCTTAAGCTGTTTTTAACAGAATTTTATTTTTAAATAAAAAAAAAAATCTTTATAAGCGATCTCTTAATCACTACTGCATTACAGCCATTATTCATTGTATAAGTCCAGTTATTTCTTTACGTAATGTGATGATGCGACAGCTGCTGGTGGAGTGCTGGATGTCACGGGCAACGCGTGACAATCCCTTCATCACCTTATTCCTGACTGTGGCCCCCTCAGTACGTGCCTTCACTCCAGCTTTTTGCCTTAATCTGTGGTCTTGCTGTCTGGGGCGGTGAACAAAATGCAACACTTGCAGTTTTTATGTATAAAACAGTATTTCTTATTTATAATAAAGTCTGAATATTTGTAACCCCTTATACCTTGGCATTCTTTTGAGTGTTGCTTTTTTTTGGGGGGTGGTTGTTGGTGGGAATGTGTCTCAGTTGTAAGATTTGCCTTTTGCTTAATTAAGCAGATGAGCTAGATCAGGGTGGGAGAAAGGGAAAAGTAATTTGGAAACTCATGTGGTGGGCTCTAGATAGCCCCGGTGATTATGGTTTCTCCCCGTGTCCACTGCTCCATTGCCATGGCTACAATGAATTTTATGGTGCTGGTTTTCCAGGCCTTAAAAAAATAAGATTATATTGTTGGTGCTGGTGCTATTGGAGCTGCACCGTCCTCCTGGAAAGCCCTGGGGGACTGGGTGGGTGTTTCTTCACAATGTAAAGGTAAAATCCTGCCTGCTTTCAGCTGAGCACATGAAACAGGATGGGGCTCCTGGGAATTAAAAACCCTAAATAAAGAAGGTGAAATTTCTCTGCCGGGAACTGCCGTAAATCTGGATACTGCGTTGTTTTGTGAGTCCTGTCTGCCAGAGCCCAGGATATATTTTATTCCTGAATTAAGTTTTTAATGTCAGGACAGATTACACTTCTCCAATCACACCCGTCTTACAGCTGCAGACTGGATTTCTTTTATTTTTCTCCGCAGAGGAAAATGCACACGTCTCATTAACTTCCATCAGAGCTAATCCCTTCTCAACTGGTAAGTTCTTTTCATTCTTTTTTATATTTTGGTTTGCCTAGCTTCAGCTTTTTGTTCTTCAACTATAATTGCCACTAATGCATTTGTTTTCTAAAATGCCCTATTTTTTTTGCCAACATCGCTGCTGAGCAAATCCCAACTGGTAAAATGTGTCTGTCGTTTCAGCTGGACCATAGGTAGCACTCGGGGAGCGGAGAATCAGGCGGTGGGGTGGTGCTGGTCTTGCGTGGGCTGTAGCTTGACGTGGAGCCTCCTCACCATTTTCGTGCTAAAATATTCAGCTCCGGAAGCAAGTCTGGTTTATTTTACTTTATCTTCAGGTCACACAGCATCAGCGCTTGTCCTGTGAAGCCCGGGCGAAATCCCAAATTAAGGTGAAGCTGTTGGCTTCTGTACGTTTATGCCGACTCTCTGAAACACAGGTATCGCGCTGGTCTGAAACAGCCAAAATCTCTAGGAGGTTTTTTGAGGGCGATACGTGCTACTATCCGCCGCAGGGAGGAGCAGACCCAAGGGAGCACGAGCCCCGCTGCGTCCAGCTCACTGAAGTGTTTTGATGCTTTGAAGTCCAGGTAGAAACACCCTCTTCGGATATTCTCTGCTCAGCGTGGGCTGAGCTTGACCTCGAGGAGGAAGAGGAGGGACCTTGCTGAGGAGCGACTGAGCCATACTCTGGTGGGGTGGTTTTCTCCTCTGATTTCCAGTGGCTTTTCTCGCCGTCCCAAGTTGAAGCTCCATCATCTCTCACGAGCTCTCTGGAGAAGCCGAGAGGCTGGCAGTGGGCAAGGGGGGCAGGGGGCAACGGGGAGGACGTGGACAGAGCAGCACCGGTTATCAGCCGGGGTCTGTAGTTGGGGTAAAAATCGTTGGGGTGCTTCTCCCAGCAAAGTGGGAGAGTGCCGCTTGAGGAGCGGGGCTTGGAGGTCGAGGGCTTCATTGAGGTTGGGGCCTCATGGGCTGCTCCGTGGAGGCTGAAGTTCAGAGGACCTGACCTTGTGGGGCTGCTGAGCCAGGTTTTCTCGCTTTGGGGTGGGTGAGGTATTGGCAGGAGTTAGTAAGAGCTGGGAGCAACTGCCTGGAGGAGGCAGCTCTGGAGATGCCACTTGGATCTGATGAAGAAGAGGACAGACAGTTGTTGAGCGCTGAGCTGGTGCTGCCCTGCACTCCCCAGCTACAGCTGTGACATCTTGGACCACGTTCTCATTAGTCTTTCTAGTTAGCCATTGGAGAGTGTCTTCAGCATCCCCCCATCCCAAGAAACATCAGGGATGCCACGTAAAAAAATCCCAGCGAAGCCCAGCAGCCACCACCGCAGGGCACGGCGGCAGAGAGGGGAAGGCGGTGGGACGCTGCTGCCTTCCTCCCTCATCTCTGTCTGTCTCACCCCCTCGCTGGTACGGGCAGGGCACAGGCGAGGCAAGGCCAGACACGACAGCACTTCCTTGCTGCGCCACCGCCATCGCCGCTGCCCGGCCCTGCCCTGCTTGCTCACCGCCGCCCTGACCGGGGCAAGGCTGCTTTCCCCGGTGTCCCGCCGCCTGCCTCTGCCCGTCCTGCCAGGGCTGTCCCCAGCTGTCTCACTGCGCCTCTAGAGCCAAAACCAGCCGTAAAACCAGACCGTGCCAGAAGGCCGTGTCTCCTGAAGGAAGCCCGTGTGTTCCTGAGCAAGGAGGAGACAGGTATATACCTATTTTTGTTTTTAAAGGCTCAACCAGTATCATTGTGCTTTAAATCCTGGGTGATAAAACAGATTCTCTGCCTGGGAATAGTGCTGTATCAGGGAAAAACCTCCGCCCCGGCACAGGGAAGGCAGTCGGCATGCTGGCCCCAAGCCTGCTTTGAGAAGCCCAGGATTGGGCTGCCAATTTGGTATTCTGCCAATACCATCTGCCAGAGGAGAGGCTGAAGTCCAGGCTTTATCGCTGCGCGTTTGGCGATACCGGCGCGGCAGGACCCCCCATCTTCCACGCCAAGGTTGCAGGATAAAGGTCTGCTGCCGGACTGGAGGAGAAACTCCTCAGGCTCGAAGAGGCTGGCGCTGAGCCGGGTGCACGCACGCGGTGGGTGGGCAAGGGAATGGAAAATAGCTCGAGAGAAGCCACTTCTCAACAAACCCTGAAGGAGAAGCGAGGCCGCCCGCAGAAGCAGCCCGGGAGCGGCGTCGCAGGAGGATGCTGCAGCTCAGAAGGTCTCTTGTGGAAGGTGGTCTGGGGGTGCCGGGGGTGAGCGTGGCTGCAAGGACACGTACAACACCCTGGTGTCGTTTATCTGTGATGAGCCACCAAAATGGCTTTCACGCATCCATCACTTGCCATCGGCAACCATCTGCAAAATTCAGGTTGTTATGTGGATCCAGACTATCTTTGGAGTGATTAATTCTGCCGTGGCCACGTCCTCATAAACGTGCCAGCCGCAGGGGTGGTCTCCCTGCCGCAGCAGCTTTCTTAGCCCCGTTACGAAGAATGAGCGTAGGACGTCTTCAGAAGGACAACTCTTACGTTGCAGACTAAAAGACCCAGGTTCTCCACCGAAGAAATGCTGGTTCGTTGCAACGTCTGATGAATGCTGCTGGTCTTCGTGCCTCCCGTCGCTTCCGCTCGCTCTAAAAGGTAACATTTCTCTTAACCGTGCTTACGTGAGACCTTTTCTAACTGCTGCTGCCGTAGCGATGGGTTGCGATGGGCAACGTTTGCTCCGTGGAGGGCGGTGGGCACCAGTTTGTTCCAGATTTGGTGTGTTTAGTAAATCAGGGCCCCGGAAAATGTCTTTTTGGGAAGCCTCACGCGCGCATTCATGCGGTTTTCAGAGGTGATCTTGAAGGATGCTGGAGGATGACGAGGTAAGAGTAACCTAAGTAAATACGCAGAAATGACTGGAGAGAGAGCTGTGTCAGTGCCTTGTTTGCAGAAGGAAGTAAGAGGTGGGGTGATAACGGCGAGATGGAAGGGATAACACGGAGGAGCCAGATAAGGGAAAAGCTTCCTGATGGTGAGAGCTGCCCTTCCAAGAGAGAAATCGGCCGAGGACTCAGGCTGGGCAAGGTCCAAGGGAACCGCTGTACCGACAACGCTGCTGGAGGAGCCGAGTTTCCCAAGCAGGGAGCTGTCAGCGGGTAGGAAGGACGCAGCAGAGGTGTTCGGGGCAAGTGATGTACTTTAGAGCAGAAGGGATTAAGTGTGTTTCGTTAGAGGAATAAGCAGACCCCCTAAGAACTGCCAAATTGGTGGGAACACTACAGGTGTTTTTGTCTTGCTTCTTAAAAAAAAATAATAAAAAAAAAAATAAAAATCAGGTAAGACAACCTTGGGTGCCAAAACCCAACGTGCCACCAGCACGTTCATGAAGCTGGGTTCCTTGTTGTGAACTATGTTAAGATCCAGCATGTGAAATTAAAAGGAAACAGCCTGTTTATGAAAGGTAGTTGAGTCAATCAGCGGAGACAGGTAAGCTTGGCAAAGGGAGGTGCAAAGTTGTGGGGAATTCGGGCTGGTTGCACCCATGAGATCACCAGGAGCCGTAGAGGAAAGCCCTCTGAGTCAGCTCCAGGTGCGCGAGTGTCTGGAGGCTGTTGGGCAGCGTAAGAGGCTCGGATGAGGACCTAAATGTTAATCACCCTGGGTTCGTTAGCTCTGAAACGAGCAGCGCGTCAGCACCGTTGTTTCTTGGGTTGAGTTTCAGTCCCTAATGCAGAAGGTGACCCAAAAGGCAACTTGTGTCTTAGACTGGGGGCAAATTCGTTAGGTGTCTTCATTCTGTCTAAAGGTGCTTATGGACCACTCACGGTCACTTGTGACAGTCGGTGTCCCCTGGCAGTAAGCAGGGGAAGATGCTGTGATGCAGCACAAGATCCATCCTTCCTTGTGATCCTCTGGTGGGCCACTTTTCCAGGTCAGGTGGTATTGTGCCAGTGTCTCCCTTATCCTGACGGATGCAGGACTAGGAGGACCGCTGCCTCCAGATTTCTCTCTTCCCCTGTAGAAGTAGTCGTGTCCTCCTCCAAGGCAAAGACAAGGAGCAAGGTGGAGTTGTCCTTCATGTCTTGTGTGGCTCGTTGGCTGCCCTTGAGACCAAAATGCTGATGGACCTGGGGCTGTGGAACCTGGGATCCTCATCCCGGCCCCATCAGCGACCTCAGGCAACCCTTTTCCCCTCTCTGTCTGTGCTCCTCACCCTCTTTCTAGCATAAAAGTGGTTGTACTAGGGTCAGGCTAAGGACCCATCTAACCTCATTTTCTGCCTCAGGAGCAAAAGCAAACGTGCGTGATGATTCCCAGCCTCCACCCCATTTCCAAGTCTGGGGATTTCCTGAACCTGACACTTGTAAATCCCCATAGATCTGCTTTCTGAGTACGTGTCCAAGCTGTCCTCAAGTTCTTTTTGCATCCCCAGCAGCCCTTGGCTCCGAGTCCTGCTAGTCACCTCTTCGGGCTGGTTTTGAGCCCTGCTCTTGCGGGCTGGTTGCCTGGACCTGGCTCATGAGCAGGAGGTCCCCATCCACCCTCCCCAGGCTTCCCGTGAGCTCATCGTGTTTCATTTAGCTCCTGCAAGCCGCCTGCGTGCCCGGGCAGCCCGGCTCTCCCCAGCCAGCACCGGTGCCCTGCCCGTGGAGGCAGCGACAGCGGGCAGGATGGAGCTGGGCGAGCGGGATGGGCAGGAGGGGTATCTGCAGGGGCTGCGGCTATGGTTTATTTTTTCCCCCGTGAGCTAGCACCCCAGGAGGGTGCAGGCAGGAGGTCCTCGGGGTGCTGCGCCCTATCGAGGCATCTCTCTTGATGGCGCGGGGCAGGCGCGTGTGCAGGCTCCTGTCTGCGCTCCCTGGGCTGGGCTCTCCTTGCTCGGGGTGAGTCAGCCCACGGCACACGCGCTCTTCCTGTTGGGAGTGACTCAGGTGGAGCAGCCGATAAAAACCACTCGGAAAAAAAGCAATTCAGCTCGTCGCGAGCCCGCTCGTCGCCTGCCGGGAGTGGGTGCCTTGTGCTCCCCGGCACAAGAAATGGCTGGGTGCTGGCTCCTGCCCTTCTGCTGCCTCGCGGCGTCTCTCCTGTCCGCAGCCCGGAGCACCAACAGAGGAGAAGGTGAGGCTTCGGGAAGGTTGACTGTTCCTGATTTGCGCTGACGCGCAATCCCGCTGGCGGCTTCGCTCGCAACGCTGCCCCGGTGCCAGAGAGTCCCGGCAACTGAGAGCCGGCTGGGTGCCGCAGCACCCTGCTAGGGTGCTCTCCCCCTCCTGACTTTGGGATTAAAATTGGACCTGTAGGTGCTTCTCCTTACGTTTCCTCCGGGGTTTAATATCCCGTGAGCATTTAGACTTTGTTTTTTACTGGCATCCCCTTTTAATAACTTATTTATGTGCAATTACCTCATTGCTTTTTGTATAGAACCTTGCTGCTTGGGTGGGATTCGGGCATGAGCACGAGCATCGCCCAGGGAGTGGGTAGCTTATCTGCCCGCCACTGCTGTAACTAAAACCTTCCCTACGCCCGAGGAAGAGCTGGAAGATCCAGGATCCGGTTTGCTGTAGCAACACGTACGGCGTTTGTATTTTGTGCGAGTCCGGGCTTACGAGGTGCCCACGGCCCCGCTGCACCCCGTGCGAGGCGGCGAGTCTCCCGCAGTACACAGACCAGCGGCGAGCTTTAAAAATCCAGAGGATCCTCTGGCATATGCAATCCTAGTGGAGAGCGCAAGGCAGGGACATTTAAATGCATTCAGCCCAGTAGTAACTCAGTCTCGGGGTGTCAGTTGGATCGGTGTGTAGTCTGGAGGTGGGTATGTTTGGCCAAAATTGGGTCTTTACATGTATTCTGTAAATACTGAGCGACATTGATTTTTTTTTTGTCTGCAGTACTGGTGTTCTGCAATACGCTTGCTGGGTTTGAATTGGTCCTTTATCAGTTTTCCTTTAAGTGCAATGCAATGTGATGGGGGGGAAAAAAGTGCTGAATATGTGTGCTTTGGTTTTGTGTTTTTTTTTTTTTTTTTTAAAAGCCACCTGATTTGCTTTATATGCTACTTAGATAATTATTACAACAGCCTTAATTGCATGTAAGCTTTAAAATACCAATGTAGACTCCCCCCTGCTCCGGCCCTTCTTGGCAGTGGAAAATTAACTTGTAGGCAACCGCTGCTTTTCCATGGACTCTTGAACCTATTTCTGCACGTATGTAAAAGCGACAGTCGGTAACCAGCCCCGCTTTTAAGCTGCAGCAGACTTTCCGAGTTGGTTCGGTGACATAAGTTAGTCTCTCTTGCTGTTACTCCGCTAGACGCCTGCTTGTAATTAGCACACGTAATCCCGTTTTGCTTGCAAATGAACTGCTTGAGTCAAATTGGGTTCACGTACGATCTGGTCCAGCGGCAGAGGATGGAGCGCTTGTACTCTGTCCCGTGCAGAGCCTTGCCCAAGCAAGCGTGCGTTTGCCTTGGTGGTGTGTGCCTGCACGTGATGGCTGAAGGGATCTCCGGGGGTTCGGGGAAGAGTTGGGGTGTGGAGGTCAGAGCTCCACCGTGCCAATGAGGTGTTGGAAAGGAGAAGACACCAAATGGCAGCTTTTGGCTCCTGGTGCGTGGTCTCTCCCTGCCAATGCTGGAATCCCAGGAGGTGCAGGCTTCCTGCAGCAAGAAAGCTGTGGAATCGAGCGATGGGGTAACCCAGGACTTGGGGGAGCGGATGGGACAGCCTTCTGGGTCACGGTCCCAAAAGCACGGAGCGGGGAATGGCTTGTGTTGTCGTGGAGGCTTCGTTGCATGCAAAGCTCTGTTGATCTCTTGACGGAAGGAGTAGTCTTCGCAGACCGGCTCGTATGTACGGGGCAATCGGATCAGCTCCTCGCAGACGCAGGGCCAACCGCATTTTCTGGTTTTGTGAATTTAAGAAGACAATTTAAGAGGTCTGAAGCTGCCTGCCTCCTTCTCCAAGCCTTTCTGATGCGGGAATTTGTCTCGGCACAGCAAACAAGTCTTTTTCACACCTTATTCTGCTGGGTGGGCGTTGGGAAAACAATGTCCTGCTGGATGTGTGCCCTGGACCTCCTCCATCCTGATACAGTGCTGAAGAAATGCAGCTGCAAAGCTTCTCCTCTGTGGAGCTTGTTCTTCCCCACAGCTGCCTGAGAACGGGATGATCTCAAGGCAGAGCCTCAGGGCATCTTGATACAAAGAGGATCCTGTCCTCAGTTGGTCCTCATCTCCCAGCAGCTCTGGCATGCTCCATCTCGTTAGCAACTCCAGTGCCTCCCTCTCGGTAGAGATTAACCTGCCTGAGCTCTCAGGTTTCCAGGAGAAGACCAGCAAGAGGGTCAACTATGCCGGTGAGGTGGTGGCACTCATCTGCAACAGCATCTTAAATGGCTTCGGATTAGCGAGACCTGAATCGGTGCCAGGGCTGGAGAGCAAGACCTGAAAAAAGGTTTGCGTTCCCTCGGGGAATGGTGCTCATGCCTGCAATTTAGCAACCCAGAAAACCCTCCGGATTCCACAGACGCAGGGTGATGCGTGGGTTTTTACAGCTTTAGTGTGGAGGGATGGGGGGCGGGACGGACCCCAAGCAGTCCCGCTGTGAAGGTCAGCACAAATACCTTGAGAAAGTCCCGCGCTGCTGCTCTCGGTGGGTTGTTTGCATTGTCTCTGCCCTTTGGTCACTGGTGGTGTCCACTGAGGCTCTAGATGCTTTCTCAACCCATAAGAGGCAGGACTTCTGCGCCCGCAGGTCCCTTCCCAGCAGGCTGGGGTGGCACCAGCTGGATCTCCGTCTCCTGGCAGCCAGGCTGCAAGGGAAGAACCGCGTTTGCCGGAGCTGGAAAGATCTCTCTCCCTGTTTGCTGGCAGATGAGGTCATCTCTCTTTTTGGCAGCAGGCTTGGCTGCCGCTTGCTGAGTGCCTTCGTCTGGTATGCGGGTGTTAACGGGTGTGTGCGAGGGTGGCGGGTGGTGCCCAGCTGTGAGCGCTGGGCGCTGCGTGCTTGGGTGGTGAGCGCAGGAGCCTTCGCCTGGTCCCGGGAATCACAGATGTGGAGGACAGGGACCTTGTATCCTCAGGCTAAGCTGTGCCAGAAGAGCGCTGGGAAGGAGGATCCTCCATGTGTATCAAGTACAACTTGCTGTCCACATCCACGCTGCAGGTTTCTGCTTGCTCTTGGATTTCCTCCACCTCCCCATGCTGTCGGAGGTGACTTGAGCTGGGGATGGGCAGCTGGGGACCGCTCTTCATATGCCAAGGAGGTCAGCAGTGAGCAGAGTTTCTCAGGTTGAGGGAGGCTGAGGAACCCATGGCAGCATTGGGATGGTTTGGAGCAGCTCGTCAGCAGGCTCCGCACCTCTGTGGGTCCTGATTTTTCCCCTCAGGTTGTTTCTTTCTCCTGCCCGTTATTGCCAACCGTTCTCTCAACCGCATCTGCTCTCCTCGGTGGCACTGAGAGACTTGTCTGAAATAAAGGTCCTCAGGCTTAAACACTCCAGCACTGGCCACTGAGGGCTTGAGAAGTAGATGGGAGGTGGCTTTGAGAGAGCACCTGGGCAAGGCAATGAAGAGTGCTGGAGCAGGGATGTCCGGGGAGATATCTGCCAGTGTGCTCTCCAGAGGTCCCGTCTGTGCTGCCTGTAGTGGGACGCTAAATCTCATGCCTGTCCTTCCTGGCATCCGTCATGCAGCGATGTGGGCAGCTGCAGCTTTTCTTCCTGGGGAGGGTGGGGTGAGATGACCTGTGTAAATCCTGACAAAACCTGATTTTTTTTTTTTTTTTTAACCTGCCTCTTGGCTGGCACACTTCCACCGAGCTCCTCCGATCACAAACCACTCCTCATCACCCCCACTCTTGGTCGGGAGGACACTGGCATCACAGACATAGATGGAGGGACCTGGTGGCAGTTGGTTGAGCTTTCCCGGCTGGTCTTGCTCCTGGTGAGAGGCCGGGTGAAACCAAACACAACCGCCGGGATCTTTCCCTTTTCCCTGAAGTCACCAGTAAAGTTCCCCATGTTTTTATCAGGATAAGGTTTGGGGTTTTGTTTGCCAACTCTGCTTACTCAATGACCTCGTTGTGTTGGAAGGCCTCTGAAAGGATGGAGAACATCCCTGGCTGTGCTGCGCTGCGGAGCGGGACTGCTTGGCTTGGGGGGGTTTGTCTGTCCTGAGCTGTGTTGGCAGTGAAACCTGACAACGCTCCAAAGCGTGGGGATGCGGAGCGTGGCACGGGCCTCGGTGGCACGTGGGTGGCTGACGGACGCAGATGTGTGGGGACAAGGGCAGAGATGTGGGGACAGGGCTCGTTATTAGAGCAAGAGGAGGAGGTTTGCATCGCCTGGGCTTGTTCCTTGGGCGTCAGGATGGGTTTACAGCTTTGTAGCTGGTGCCCTTATCTCTAAGCACCATTTGAGATGTCTCTCTCCTCTCCCCAGTCTGCGACTGCAACGGGATGTCCAGGCAGTGCATCTTCGACCGGCACCTCCTGAGGGAGACGGGGAAGGGGTACCGCTGCCTCGGCTGCCTGGGCAACACGGAGGGCGCCCGCTGCGAGCGCTGCAAGGAGGGCTTCTTCCGCCCGCGGGAGGAGGGCTGCTGCCTGCCCTGCCGCTGCCACCCCCAGGGTACGTGGGGTGCCGACTGGGAGGGGACAGGGTTGGGTCAGGGGCACAGAGGGGCTTAAAGCGCCTGCTGCCCTGCGTCTCCCTCGGTCCTGCTGAGCACGTGGGCTGGGTCAGGCTCTGGGTCCCTACACACCAGACCAGAGCATCGCAGGAGGAGCGAGCGGGGCCAGCTTGGCTCCAGGTGGGATTGTCTGGGGAGGTGCCAGACCCCAGCGCTGTGTGGCTGCACCGTAAGTCGTAGGAGCTTCTCCTTCTTCTGGGCACTTCACTGCTTGGTGTTGGGTGTTTTGAACCCCTCAGCAGCTCCAGGCTGCAGCCAGGCTTCAAAACCCACCTGCGCCCCGAAATAATCACAGACTCAAAGAATGGGTTGGGTTGGGAGGGACCTTCAAAGATTGTCTAGTCCAACCCTCCTGCCATGGGCGAGGACACCTTTCACTAGATCAGGTTGCTCAAAGCCCCGTCCAACCTGACCTTCAACACTTCCAATGATGGGGCATCCACACCTTCTCTGGGTGAACTGTTCCAGTGTCCCACCACCCTCATCATAAAACATTCCTTCCTGATGTCCGATCCAAACCTACCCTCTTTCAGTTTAAAATTATTGCCCCTTGTCCTGTTACTATAGGCCCTGGTAAAAGGTGTCTCCATCTTTGCACCACCTCCCCTCCCAAGGTGCAATGCTGTGAACTCAGGAATTATCCTTTCACTTTCATGATGCAATTAAAAACCTTTGTGGCGCTTGCCTTTATATATTGAGCCCCCGTTATATGTTGAAAGGTCTTCAATAAGGTACCCCTGTAGCCTTCTCTTCTCCAGGCTGAGCAACCCCAAGTCTCTCAGCCTTTCTCCATAGCAGAGCTGTTCCAGCCCTCTGACCATTTTCGTGGCCTCCTCTGGACCTGCTCTAAGAGGTCCATGTCTTGTGCTGGGGACCCCAGAGCTGGATGCAGTGCTCCAGGGTGGGTCTCATGAGAGCGGAGTAGAGGGTAAGCATGCCCTCCCTCGTCCTGCTGGCCACGCTGCTGGTGATGCACGTAGGACACGACTGGCTTTCTGGGCTGCAAGTGCACGTTGCCGGCTCACGTCCAACTTTTCATCCACCGGTACCCCCAAGTCCTTCTCCGCAGGGCTGCTCTCCATCTATTCATCCAACCTCCATCCCCCAGTCTGTACTGATGTTGGGAACGCCCTGACCCAGCTGCAGGACCTTGCACTTAACCTTGTTGAACTTCATGAGGTTCACACTAGCCCAGTTCTCCAGTCTGTCAAGGTCCCTCTGGATGGCATTCCTTCCCTCCAACTTCACCATCAGCAATCCCTGCCTTGCCGAGAGGGACCCTGCTCCGCTCTGGCCTGAATTTGGTGGGTGGCCATGAACCCGCTGATGACCGCCGGGAGCTGCTTGCCCCTCCCAGCTGCCACCCTTATCTCAAGGATGGCGGCCAAACCCCAATGCGGGGAGCGGTGGCTTTTTCTGGCTTCATGAGTCAGGCTGATGCTTCCTGGGTGTCGCAATGTTGTGTGGCCTCCACAGAGGCTTTTAATTGCGTCGTAAAAGCGAAAGGGTAATTCCCGAGTTCAGGGCGTTTCGCCTCGGGAGGGGAGGTGGTGCAGAGTGCCGCGGCGTTTGGGGACGGACAGGAGGCTTCAGCCTCTCCAGCATCTCTGGAGGCTTTCTGCAGGTTGCAGTGCTATGAGATGGGATTTCTAGCTCTGGGGTGTTTTGTGTGTGTCTTCTGCTGGTTACAGAGTAGATGTGATGACTCCTTCATCCTCATCAGGCTTTGGCTTGCTCTGCAATAGGTAGCTCTTGCACCGAGGTGCTGTAGATGTTGAAATGCCTGTTGGTCTCTGTCAGTGCAGGACGATAACTAGAAGCACCACCTGCGCTTAAAAAAGTAGGGGGCAAGAAGACAGAGCAATAGACTTTGAGGTGGTGGGAGGGCGAATATCCCCATGGGTGCTCTCTGCACTGGGGTGCAGGGAGGGCCCAGCGGCCGGACGGCCACCCGTGGCTCTGGCACCCTCTCCCCTCGGTGCCTGCACGTGCGCAGCGGTAGGTCAGAAATGACAGAGCCTACCACGGCCCTCGGCCCCATAAGGTCCTTGTGGTGGCACTGAAATCAAGTTGCACAGATGTCTACTAGCAGAGGGTCCAGCAAAGAAGAACTAATTCTCCACTTGGTTTGTGTGCCCTGGAGTCCATCTTGTCCTTCGCGATGACCTTTACAGTAGGGAAGATGATCCTTGTCTTGGGCATCTGGTCAATGCCTGCTGGGATTTATCTCCTCCAAGTCTCCTGCATCAGTCGGGAAGGCTGGAGCAACTTTAACAGCCAAACCTGTTGTCTCAGCCCTGTGCTGGGACCTCAAGGGGGGACCTGTCACTGAGGTCGGGTTGCTGCTGCAATGACGGTGTGGTGCTTTGCTCCCCTGTCCCACTGGCAGCATCGCCGGGAGGGCGTGGGGACATGCCCATCCGAACCTCTCCTTCCCCTCTTTCCACAGGCGCCCTCGGCCCGCGGTGCAACAGCGACGGCCGGTGCAGCTGCAAGCCTGGCGTGATGGGCAAGAAGTGCGACCAGTGCCAGCCGGGCTTCGAGTCCCTCTCCGAGGCTGGGTGCCGGAGGAGCGGGCAGTAAGTGCTGGCGACCATCATTGGCATGGGGACAGCTGGAGGGCCAGCCTCCAGAGCTCTCCCAGCGGCTGTAAAGAACGCGTGCCGGCTGAAAACACCTCGTGCAGGGGCAGAGGCGGTTTGTTTTGTGACAGCACACCGATAGCCCTAAGCTCACCTCGTTGCTGTTTTGGGAGAGAGCAGGCTTGAGCGGGGCTGGACCTCCCTTCCGGCTCCCAGAGCTCGCTGTCATGCAATAGCGTCAAAATCAGAGCTTAACCATGCTCTGAGGCGATTGCTTTATTATCCAGATAACACCAAGCAGGCACCAGCCAGGCTAGACGATGTAAGATAAAACCTGCCCACCCGTGGGTCTGCCCGGTGTTGGTGCCACTTACAAGGACTGTCCCCACGCAAAGACGTACATACAAAAATCAACCCTTTCCTTTGCATGAAGCCCCTTTTAAACACCTTAAGTGTTGAAGTGTTTCTGGTTTGGCTTCCTCAGTGCTGCGTCCTCTTCTTCCTCGCTTCACCCCACCGTTGCTCCTTCAGGCCCCCCAGCAGGAAAAGGGTGGGGGTGAGGGCTGCTGCCGCGCCGCCGTGCCTGGCCTCCTGCCCGAGCCTCCCCGGGCTGTTGCTGCCTGGTGGAGCTCAGCCAGGGTCTATTCATCTCAGCAGAGCTTCGCTTTGCTCTTGTAGGTGGGTCTTGCTGAAGAGAGGCACCCGGGATGGTTGCAAGCTGGTGCGCTGGGGTGTCCCGGGCAGTAGCGTTGGGCACCGTCAGCCTGGCATCCGTACTGCTGCAGCTGGATTACTTACAGAGATGGCTCTGCTGATTATTTTTCCCTGTCTAGCATGGGACTGGTAGCGGGGAGTGTGTGTGTGTGCGTTTCTCCTCTGTCTTGTATAACAGCTGGGGGCACTGAGCTCCCGGGTGGAGCTGGAAATCCAGATGGAGCTTCCCGCTGTCCCTGTTGCAGGAGCCTGCAGTGTGAGTGCGACCCGGCTGGCAGCGCGGGGGGCTGCCTCTCCGGCCGCTGTGTCTGCAAGGCGAGCGTTACTGGAGAGCGGTGCGAGAGGTGGGTGTCAGGAGGACTTGCCGAGCCCCTGCGTGGCATGTCCTCCATCTCCCTGGCAGTTGCATCCCTGGCAGTGCCCGCATGCCCGTCTCGCCATCCCAGCCTGGTGGTGACCTCGAACCGTGGCGATGGCTGTGTTGCGCGGCTGTTGTTAGAGAACTGCTTGTATTGACCAGGAACAGGAGAAAACAGACTTGAATGTTGTCACCTTCTTGCGTTTTCCCAGGTGCAAGCGAAACTTCTATAACCTGGATGCCAGAAACCCCGCGGGATGCTCCCCCTGCTTTTGCTACGGGCACTCAGCTGCATGTGTCAGCGCAGACAACCACAGCGTCTACAACATCACCTCCACCTTCCAGCAAGGTGAAGCCCAAGCGGGACAGCCCTGTGGCTCCTGGGGGGGTTTGCCACCCCTTCTCTTTGACGTGCTGGAGGAGCCACCTGGTTCGCAGTCCTGCTGGGAGTCCCTGTGCTTTGATGGGTGGGGTGGCTTGATCGTAGGGTGCAAGGGTGGGGGGGAGCATAGGCTTGCTTCATCATGTCTTTCCTGACGCTTGGGAGAAAAGCCCCCTGCCCAGCCTGGCTTATTTCCAGATGTATCAGCACAGGCATATCTGTGCTGCCCCCTCGGAGGTCAAGGGGTGGGAAGCCAGGGGTTTTGATAAGGCACAGCTCCAGAAATATGCTGAAGTCTGGGAAACACCTTCCCTGTCCCCGCTGACCGCTCCTTGTTGGCACTGCAGGTGCTGAAGGCTGGCGAGGTGTCCACGAAAGCGGCTCCCCAGCCCAGCTCCAGTGGTCCCCGCGCCATCAGGATGCCTTCATAGCGGCGAGGAGATCGGAGCCGATATACTTCATGGCGCCAGGTAGGTGCGGGATGGGTGAGGGGAAGAGGTGATGGTGTCCCCTTTGCTTGGTCTGATCCCGTGAACCGAGCCTTTAGGAGGAAGGCAAGATTTTAAGCCTTTAATTTTTCTCCCCTCCTTCCCTGTGCAGCGAAATTCCTCGGGAACCAGCAGCTGAGCTACGGCCAGACGCTCTCCTTCGATTACCGCCTGGACCGAGGGGGACGCCAGCCATCTCCGCACGACGTGGTCCTGGAAGGAGATGGCCTGAGAGTCACTGCCCCCTTCTTGCCCCAGGGGAAGGTCCTGCCCTGCGGTATCAGCCAGACGTACACGTTCAGGTAAAGGGGGATGCTGGGGTGTTTGGGGCAAGGTGAGCGAGAAAAGCTGCGGCTTCAGGGAGCTCCTGGATTCAGCTGTGATCCCTTGGAGGTGGCAAATGGTTGCCTGGTTTGGGCTGGATGTGTCTCCAGTGCTTCTCTCCTGGATGAGGAGGTCACTTTGTGAGAGGGGCAGCAGAAAATCTGGCTGGAGGTTGGGCTGGGTACTTTGCTCGGGGTCAGTCGCATGGGTGAAGGTTGTTCCCCAAAGCCTTGAGCTCAGGAGGGAGATGGGTGAAGGCTGCAGCACTTTCTTGATGAGGCATCTCATTTTCTTGAAACCGGTTCCGCTTCTCCCCCCTCCCACGGTTAGGTTGGACGAGCACCCAAGCAGCAAGTGGAGCCCGAGGCTGAATCACTTTGAATATCGCAGGCTGCTGGGAAACCTGACAGCTCTCTGGATCCGAGCCACCTTTGGGGAGTACAGTAAGTGGGGGGAGAGCTTGCAAGCACAAGGTTGGCTTCTCCTCGTTGCTGGAGATGCCGAGTCTCCAGACGGACACACCTTTGCTAAAAGGTATTAAAAAAAAATAATTATAGTAATAAAAAACAGTGCCCTAAGATGGGCAAAATGAAATCATGACAGGATTGAGCAGGATGGCAACAGTGGGGACAGCAAAGCCTCGGCTCCGGTCCATCCGCCTGTGGGTGCTGTAGTGAAACATGCGACCTGTGCAGGACCCGGGTGGGGGGGACTTGCAGGCGGAGCTGCTGGCCCCGCGGGTGACCGGCTGTATCTCCCTCCAGGCACCAGCTACATCGACAACGTCACCCTGGTGTCGGCGCAGCCCGTCGCCGGAGACCCCGCTCCCTGGGTGGAGCGCTGCGAGTGCCCGGCGGGGTACCGGGGGCAGTTCTGCGAGAGGTGTGCCCCTGGCTACCGCAGAGATGCCACCGGCCTGGGGCCGTTCAGCATCTGCGTGCCGTGCAACTGCCAGGGGGGAGGAATTTGTGATCCCGACACCGGTAAGAGAAGCCACCACCGCGTTGAGCTTGTAAGGCATCAGGGATCGCAGGGCGGCTGTCTGCCTCCCGAGAATTGAGCTACAGGGGTGTGTGGGGGCCACTGAGTGGGGCGAGATCCCTGGCTTGTGGGGCTGGAGTGCAGGGAACATCACGGATAAAAATCCCTAAAGTCTAGAAGCATTGTGGCCAAAAATAGGGGGAAGATGCGTTGGGGTCAAATTGGGCTTAGATGATGCTCACTGGAGAGAGAAAAAACATCTCCTACTGCTTGGATAGCATTGAAAACTTTTCTTCTGACTTTTTATTTTAAAAATAATTGTGGTGTCAGTAGATATCAGTGATGTAAACATGTTTTACTATCCGTCTTGTTAAAATAGCCCGCAGTGTTGCCATGTAAATTCAAAGCAACGCAAAGTTAATCTGTCACTATTTTCCAAGTCTGAATTGGGATTGAATTTCCAAATACCTGAGTATTGATCAGGAGGCACAAAAGGCCACGTGGGGCTCCTCGGGAGCTATACGAGCTGTGAAAAATGAGATCCAGCCACCTTTGGGTGGTGGTGGCCAGCCCTCCATGCCATGGGATGGGCTCCTCTGTGGGGTCTCGCTGGGATCCCGTTGCAGGAGCAGGACACAGTCCTTCCCGCGTGGTGACGGACTGATGGGCAGAGAAATGAAGAGCATATGGGCAGGCGAGGGGGAATCACAAGGGCTCCGGTGGCGGATGCTGGACCACGGGTGCTTGTGCTGCAGTGGGTGGCATGGCCACAAGCGAAGGGTGGCCCAGAGGTGGAGTGGTGGAGGGTGTCCCACTGGGGGTCAGAGGAAACTACCCTCAGCCCTTTCCTTCCTCCTTCAGGTGAATGCTACTCGGGAGACGAAAATGTGGGCAATAGTGTCAGCTGCCCCTTCGGCTTCTACCGAGACCCCCGGCAGCCACACGGCTGCAGGGCATGCCCCTGCGGCAAGGGCCAAGGCTGCTCCGTGGTGCCGGGCGGTGAGGAGATCATTTGTGACCACTGCCCTCCTGGAGCTGCCGGTAATGCCCTTCTCCAGTTCGCTTCTGCGCTGCCTTTCCCCGGAGTTTCAACCCGCTGTACGGGGAGATGCAGGCGTTAGCAGGCTAGGATGCTCGGAGACGGGCGGATCATCCCATCTTCTCAGCCCAGCTTGCCTATGGCATTACTGCTCCTGCCTGTAAAGGGCTGTGTAAACATGCATTGCCCTGCCCCAGGAAAGGTTCTCATCTAAAGGGATAAGATGGATGGAAAAAGGATGGGTGGGGAGGGAGAGGAACAGAAAAATAGGAAAAAACCAAATAGGAAACGAACTTGCCCAAGGTCAGTCATTGCACCCAGCTTTTGAGAGCCTGCCCAGAGCATCGTGTGTTGGAGAGAAGAGTAGAGATGCTGTTGTGCCAGCCCCAATGGGGCCAAATGCCCCCACTTCTGTGGGGCAGAGGGAGCAAGGCAGCCTCTGCCTTTTGGGCAAGAGCATGAGCTTAGCCCCGTCCCTCTTTTCCCAGGGGCCAACTGTGAGTACTGTGCCGATGGCTATTTTGGAGACCCAGTGGCTTCCCGGCCCTGCCAGCCGTGCCAGTGCAACGGCAACGTGGAGCCCAATGCCGTGGGGAACTGCGACCGCCGGACGGGCGAGTGCCTCAAGTGCATCTACAACACCGCTGGCTTCTACTGTGACCGCTGCAAAGACGGCTTCTTTGGGAACCCCCTGGCCCCTGATCCTGCCGACAAGTGCAGAGGTGAGAGCTGGGCACTGTTTGAGCTGGGGATGAGTAAGAAAATCCATGCCAGAGCACGGGGTGGCTTGATGGGAAAGGGGATGCTGCAAAAGCCGAGGCTGGAAAGCGGGAGCGGAGAGCAGGAACCAGAGCACAAATGGTGGGAGAAAAGCTGGGGGAGATGGTGGATGGAAGGGTGGACATGCTGAGACTCGAGGTGGGGACAGGCTCCTCTGAGCCTGTGCCGCTCTGACCTGCAGCCTGCGCCTGCGATTCAGCCGGTGCCGAGCCCTTGAAGTGCGGGAGTGATGGGAGCTGCATCTGCAAGCCCGGCTTTGAGGGTCCCAGCTGCGAAGAGAGCGAGTGCCCGGCTTGCTATGGCCAGGTGAAAGCCCAGGTGAGCATCTCTGCCGGCCCTGGGGCCACTGAGCAGCAAGGGGTGCAGAGATAAGCTTACCCTCAAGCATCTCCTCCTGGTGCGAGTGAGAAGCCATTTTTCCATGCTGCACCTCAACTTTGGGTTTGTACCTGATTCAACCAATAAAAAACCAATGACCCAGAGCTGCTGGCCCACTGTGCCCCATCCAAAAATGAGCCCTTGCTTTGCTCTCCATCCTCTGGCTGGACTGTGGACCTGGTTCCCACCCTGGTCTTTCCACCGTGGGTTTGGCATCCTGCTGGCTGATGTCCTGGTCTGCTCTGGTTGCAGGTGGACCTGTACCTGCAGCAGCTGGCGGAGCTGGAGCTGCTGTTCTCGGAGGTGCAAGCTGGCGGTGGGGCCGAGAGCCAGGAGCTGGAAGGAAGGATGCAGCTGGCCGAGGAGACACTGCGGACCATCCTCGGGGAAGCTCTGAGCCTGCAAGGTACCACCTGCCCACTGCCTTTGGATGGGGCCGTCTGTGCTGTATCAGAGGAGGGTTTTGCTGCCTGTGCTTAGCGATGAGTTTCTCTTCAGCCTTCCTCTTTCCTCACCAGCCTCTGACAGGTCTCTGGAAAACCGTGTGGCCAGGATGAAGGGACAAGGGTCCAGCTCCCAGAGCCGCTTGGATGAGATCAAGGCAACGGTGGAGAGGCTGAGGTCTCTCGGGAGCCAGTACGAGAGGCAGGTGCAGGACGCCCGGCGGCTGCTGGAGAGAGCTAGGCTGGACCTGGACCGCAGTGGAGCCGCTCTGCGTCGGGTGGTAAGAGCATCCTTCTGCGATGCACTCCTAACCTAGCCCAGGGCTGAAAAATATCTATGAAGAAATTAAGAATTTAACGTATTCCAGTTATTACGTTTGTTTTGTGAGTGCAGAAGATATTCTGGTGGCCCTTTCTGTAGGGCTGGGACCTGGAGAGGTGCTGGCAGGGGCCTTTGGGGGGCTGTGGAGGTTTAACGTGCTGCAGTTGCCTCTTTCATTGCTGAATCGGATGGAGGGCAGGGAAGAGCACTCACGCCTCTCTTCCTCCTTCCTCAGACCATTCCTAATTCAAACCTTCCTGGGGGCTCGAACCAGTTCTTGATGCTGGCCCAGGAGGCTCTAAGACTGGCCAACAGGTGAGTCGCTCCCGCCGTCGGCCGAGAGAGAGGGGAGGGGGACTGAGATCCTGCTGGGCACCCAGAGGGTCCTTTTTGGGGGTCCTTGCCTAGCCATCGGGCTGCAGCTGCCACAACCTCTGTGCCAGCCCTGGAGCAGGGGAAGATGTAGCTGCTGGGCTGGCTTCGCTGCCCTATAGAGTGTCCTTGCTTGCCTTTGAGGGTGGTCTTGGGTGTGTTTTAGAAGCATCTTTGGGGGCAGAGTTTGGCCCATGGGTGTTCGGTTGGAACAGGCAGCATCTGCCTCCCCGCCTTGGGAGATGCAGGAGGGACAAGCAAAATATGGGTCACCGTCTCAAACACGCGGCATTTCCTGGGAGGGTGTGATCCAGTATCGCTGAATACAACGGTAAAGGAAGTTGGTGGAGAAAACTCAGGTGGGAAAACTTTCTCACGAGCCCGCCCCCCGTGCTTTGCAGCCACGCGCAAGCCGCCAACACCATTGAGCAAGCCACGAAGGCGGCGCGGGAGGACGCGCGGCAGGCGCTGGAGCTGGTGCGCGCAGCCGCCGGCGGAGAGGCGGCCGCCTCCGGCTCCCTGCGAGGGCTGCTCGGGAAGTGAGTGGAGGCTGCCTTTGCCTGCGTGTCGCGGGGGGACATGGGAGGGAGGAGGAGGGTGGCCAAGCGTCCGTGTTCCCTTCCCTGCCTCCCCAGCTGAGTTGCAGAAACGTGTGGTTGGAGGCAGGGCAGGTAGGGCTTCGCCCGGACTTGGGTCGCTGCCACGTCTGAGCGGTGGAGATGGAGGGCTGGCAGCTCTGCGGAGCATCTGCTTCCCACCCCGCAAACCGTGATGCTTCCTGGGTGCCTGCCCGCAGCTGGGGCAGGGGGTTTAACGTGGTGTGTGTGCGAACCGGCGCCCGGGAGTGACCCTGTGCCCAGCTCAAATCTGGGCTGGGTTTAGCCCGAGGGTAGATTTAGCCCCACGTTGTCTGGTCGGGCTGGAGCCTCTCCAGAGCCCACCACGGTGCTGGGACTTTGCACACCACTGGTGGGGTGCGAGCAACGGCCCCGAACAAAGTTAAGGAGCTGAATGGGGATGCGCAGGAGGAAACATCCAGTGGTAGTGCAGGGGTTAGCAGAGCCACTGCGGAGCCTGTGAGGGTTCAGCTGTTGTGAAACACCTTTGGATTTTGGAGCGTGAGCAAGGAGCCAGTGGATGCCTCACTTGGCAGAGAGACTGGGATGTGGGGGATGTTGGCAATTAGCTTTCCCCACGTGATAAATCTCTGTGGGGCCCCGGAGAGGGCTCGGGGAGCGTGAACAATCAATGTAAGAAGCAGCATTAATGCTGTGGCGGGGTTTGGCAGCTTGGCTGGTACCGTGCTTTTCAACCTCGCATCCACGCAGGTACAAGGAGCTGAAGTCGCTGGCTGGAGGCCTGAAGGCTGAGGCCGACGGCATGGCCTCCGAGGCAGACAAGGCTTATCAGGGCAGCCTGGTGCTCCTCAACTCCCTGTCCCGCTTGACGAAGACCGACATCGGCTCCTTTGAGGTGAGGGTTTTGTGCCTGTGGGATCAGGAATTCCCCTTCCGCTCTCCTCTACAGCCTCTCTGCCGGCAGCTCAGCCCCTCCCAGGGCTCTGTCTCCACTGGGGAGCCATCGGATGTGCATCTTCCCACCCTTCTTCCCCCGTAGCTGGCCATGGCACAAGGAGCAAGAGACAAGCATGTTGCTGCTTGCTGTGGTTCCCGGGGAGATGCTTGGACCCCCAAGCAGTCATCACATCTGTGTTTCAGGGGGAATCAACCCGGCTGAAGCAGGATGCCAGCGCTCTCCTGAGCCTGGTGGACACCTACATGGCACAGTACAGGCAACTGCAGAGCCGCACGGGGCGCTGGGAGGAAGAAATCAAGCAGCTGCTGCGGAGGGGAGAGGGCGAGAGAGCGGTAAGAGGTTGGCTGGGGGGCTGTGGCTTCAGTCGTCTTCAGCATGAGCAGGAGCCCCGGTGGGATGCCCGTGGCACCACCGCTACTACGCGCTGTCCTGGCCTGTTCGCCTTCCTTAGAAACACAGCCACTTGGGGTTGGTCTTCTGGAGCCGGTGGGAGACCTCTCCGTGTGCATGGAGCTGCTGGTGCGGGGTCTTACCAGCACACCTCCTCCATGTGAAGCAGTTTGAAGACCTGCTCCTGGAAAGATTAGAGCTAAGATGACTCACGGTGGCTGGAGCTGGTTGAGGGACTGTCTGATGGTCCCATATCGTGTCCTTCATCTGCCCGTTGTGTCCCTTTGGCCTGTCGCAGACGCTGACGCAGCTGCTGTCCCGAGCCAACCTCGCCAGGAGCACAGCCCTACAAGCCGTGAGTGCTGGCAACACCACCTTCTACGAGGTGGAACAGATCCTGAAGAGCCTCCGGGGTAACGTCCTAGAAACCCTTCCTTTCCCCTCCCTTGTGGGATCTCACAAAGGTAGCGCAGCTTCATTTCCACATGTGTTTCAGAGTTTAACCTGCAAGCAGACGACAAGAGAAGGGAAGCTGAAGACGCCATGAAGAGGCTGCCAATCATCAGCAGCATGGTCGCAAGTGCCAGGGAGAAGACAGACCGAGCTGAAGCGATCCTGGGCAGCGCTGCTTCCGAATCCAAGGCGGCCAGCAGCACGGCAGGGGAAGCGAAGGAGATCACCATGGGGATCCAGCAGGTGAGGGCAAGCCCTGGTGCTATTGCCGGCAGAAAAGGGTTTGGAAGGGAAAACCATGAAAGAAGAGGAGATGGTTGGCAACTCCAACAGGTCTTCATGGTGGACCTGATGCGTTGACTTTTGGACCTGATGTGCGGACGTTTTGGCTGACGTTTCTCTATAGCGGATCCTGCAGAGATAACAGAGTTGGCTGTAGATGAGTGGGTGCATGGGGATCTCTGCAGGCATGTTTGTCCCATGAGGATCTCTGTGGCATCTCTCTGTAGCCGCCTTTTGGTGACCGAGGGGATTTTTCACCTCCATAGTTGCCAGCAGGCTTGTGAACTCACAGACTTGGCGTTGGTGGCTTCGACTCCCAGACTGCATATTGTAATTCCCAAGGGATTCACTGATGTCTGCAGGAGGGGTTGAGCCGTAATCATAGAAACAACTGTCTGGAGCAACTGGTGGGAGCACATGAAGGATGCAGGACAGCCTGCAATAATTTTGGGTCCCTGTGGAAGGAACCAGTTTCCACCAGCTCCACGCCCCAGTGCACCCAGACCGATTTTGGCTGTGCTCTGCCCCTCTGAAAGTCCCTTTGCCTTCCCTAGGAGATCACACGGCTGAAGGTGGAAGCCAACAAGACGGCCGACGGCGTCCTCGCCCTAGAGAAGGCAGTGGCCACCCTGCAGCGTGAGGCCAAGGAAGTGGATGGCGAATTTGAGAGGAAGCTCTCGGAGGTTGAGGCGGATGCTGCTGTGATACAGGAGGTGGGTCCTGATCTCCCGCACCTTGCCCCCTTCTGTGTTGGCGTTTGGGCAAGACTTGGCCTTACAGCTGCCACCTTGCCTTCTTCAGACAGCTCAGGAAGCTCAGAGGGTCCACGCCAAGGCTGGCCGGGCAGGGGTGGTCGTGCAGGAGACCTTGAGTGCCCTGGAAGAGCTGCTGCGTCTGATGAGTAGGTTTTGCGCCGCTGCTGTGGGGCGTGGAGGGAGACAGAGCCCTGCTGGGTTCTAGGCAGAGGTGCTGGGAGTTGCATCAGAAGCTGCCTTAGATGATGCCTGCAAACAGGTTGGGCAGCATGCTGGAGCTCCTGAAGTATCTAGAAAGATCGGGTCCTCAGCCTCCATCCATGGTTCCCTCTTCCTTGTTTTCTTCCTGTACAACAGACCAGCCTGGTGCTGTGGATGAAGACGGCCTGAAGCAGCTCGAGATGAATTTTAGCAAAGCCAAAACCAGAAGCAACCAGCTGAAGGATGAGATGTCGGAGCTGGAGCAGACGGCCGCGCTGCAGAAGGCCCGGGTGCAGACACTGGAGAGCAGCATTGATGAGATCCTGGCGGATATTAAGAACCTGGAGGATATCCAGAGGAATCTTCCTCCAGGCTGCTACAACACAAAAGCCATTGAATTGCCGTGAGTGAGCTCTGGAAAGGCTGCAGCACCTGCCAGGCTGAAGGCAGGAGAGCCTGGCCCAGCCTCCCTCCCCAAACCCGGCAGGACTGGCTGCGTTTGTGTTGGACTGATCCTTACCCTCAAGTTCAGCGTGGCGGCTGAAGTTCCCATCGTCACGCTGGCCCTAAGAGTCCCTGATTTTTCAAAGCAATCCGTCCCTCGGTCACGGGAGGAGGGAGACGCTTGGTTCCGTGAAGGTGCTACTGGCTGAAGAACAGCCCATTCCTACAACATTTCTCTGAGGTGCAGGTGGGGGTTGCTTGCTGTCAACCTTGGGAGTTTGCACGGTTCAGAGCCTGAAGTTCATGGCTGAGAGGTTCTCCACCCCCTGTGGATCCCCTCTCCTGATCCGGCACACACGGAAGGACCAGAGTCTCTGTCCTCACTTTTGACGCTGCCACCACCACCTCCTCCTCATGTTCTCCGTGGGGTCTTCCTCGCCTTTAGTAGCTCCGGAGAAGGGAGCAAGCAGCGTGAAGAGGCAGCTGGGAGAGATGAGTTTTGAGCCGTGGCACCGATGATGCTTCACGTGGCGTTCTCATCCCAGCCTCCCCGGTCCTCACCTTGCCGGAGTGGTGCTAGTGTGGTTTTGCTGTGGCTTAGAGATTTGGCATCAGACGCCACTGACGACCCTTTTCGTAAAGCTGCAGGTTTTCCACGGTGCTTCTCAGTGAGGTGGTGACTGTTTTGCTAAAGGTGTGGGGTAAAAAAGCTGCCAGCTGCCTTTGAGCTCACAGTGGTGTGCTGGATGGAGGAAGAGGGGAATCCCAGGCTAGCAGAGAGAACTGCTGGGGCTCCTGAAGTGGAAAGTCTTTCCTGTTCCACCTGCTCCCTTCAGCCAGGAGGAGAGGGTCCCCTTTCTTTCTTCCACACTTCTTTTCAAGTCCCCAAAACCCCCGAGGGATGGCTTTCTCGTCAAAGCTCCTCCTGGGCAAGCATAGGTCTCCTTACCATCCCCTTACGCGCTCAAGCACAACCGTTCCTTCCAAGACCGGTCAGTGTGGCACCAGGCAGCTTCCTGGGTGTCCCCGAGCCCAGGAGAAGCACGGTGGTGTCCCCTCTGCACAAGTACCCAGGACCCTGCAGCACTGGTCACGGGAACGGGGGCTTTCTCCAGGGGTCTGCAGCCACAAGCTCTCATGTCCGAGAGCCCGGTCCCATCCTGCTGGAGTGCCAGCCTCCTCATTTGATCGGTTTAAAAATATTGAAGATGTCTTGAATGTATCTCTGCCTCCAGTTTGGTGCTGCCCGTTCCCCCTCCCTCCCTCCCGCGTGGTGCGGGATGTTTCTCAGAGGCTCAGATAGGTTTCCACAGGGATTCCCCACTCTACGTCTGAGCAGAGCTTGTGGAGGAGCTGAAGACCGCAGCACTCCCTTCGCAAACCTGCGGCTTTCCTGTGGCTCCAGCTCCGTTCTGACACCTCTCCCAGCTTCCTTTAGATGCTGTTTCAGGGGGAAAAAAGAGCTACCAGATTTTGCAAGTCAAGTCTGAAGCCCCCTCACCTGCGTGGTGGTGAAAGAGGAGGTCCTGGATGGAGAAGGACACTTTGGGGCACTCACTCAACCCTCGTTAGCTCTGACTGATAAGGATATACCTGCTTTTGCTTGATAAGGATATACCAAGTACTATGTCTGCCTTATACTTTTATTTAAGCGAGATGTATTCTGGCATGTCTTCCTTCTCCCGTTGTACAGCATAGGAACAGGTATTATGGACCTGACTTTATTTTTCCACGAGTTGTGTTTTTTGAAAGGGAGAAGGTCAATAAATAGTGACTACTTTTGGCTGGATCTTGCCTACCGGTTTATTTTCTCCAGCTCCCTGTTTTGGGTGAGTTTGGCCATGGGTCCTCCCAGCAGTGCAGCCGCTTGCTCTCTTTGTCCTGACTCGGTCTTGGGGCTGTTTTGAAATGACACCAGTAACGTCTTTGTTTTGTTTTGTTTATTACATAATTTAAACGTTTTGCTGATAAAGTTTTTTTGTCAATGACCATTTTTTTTCATATAGCAACAGAAGAAAAAAAAGTATTAGGCTCCAAAACTTTTGTCAAAGGTGAAATCGGTGGCATGGCAACTTCAATCCCTTTCCCTCCCCCCCCTTTATTTATTTATTTTTTTTTTCCAAAAGGCATTTGAAGTTCATTTCTCTTTCAGCAAATTGCACTGTTTAAAAGTGGAGGTTCTAAGACCAAAACCCACGAGCTTCTCCCCATCCCTCCCCTGCACCCTTGGAAACCCTGGTCCTCACCTCCCCGACGGTCGCATGGATCTTCGGGGATGATTATTTTTTTTTCCATACCCACCCAAAGACATTTTCCAAACCAGTCCCAGAGCTGAACAACCTGTTACAAACCCCCTGTCCCACCCCCCCACCCCATACTGTGAGTTTTACCGAGCAGATACACGAAGGCGCAGGTAAGACTAGTAAGACAGAATATACTCATCATCCGTACCACAACGCTACGTCTCTAAGGCATGCCGTCCTAACCACGATGGGATGGGAAGCTGGTTGGCTTCCCCTGCGTCCCATCTCGCGTACCTGAGGGAGGGAGGGAGGATCTGAGATGGCTCTCGGACATGCCGCCTGCCTTCCTTCTCCATCTCCTTTCTTTTATTTCCCTGTGTCTTTTCCTCAGTTAAAACCCACCGTCCTTCCCCCTCCTTCAAAGAGACATCGCTCCCCCAGGAGGTTAAAATCCCTCTCTGGGGGTGTGTGTTGGAGGCTGGTTGCTACCATTGCTTTTTCTCTTCTGGCTTGGAGCTAAGAAACATGAGTGACATCTGGCAAGGAGAGGAGGCTGCTGTCTGAAATAACTTCTGTGTTGGGGTGGAGAGGGAGGAGAGACTGAAAAACTGAACACATGAGAACAACAGGTGGAGAGGAATCTACCTACTGGCTTACGGACGTTGGGTGTCTCATGGATGAGATGTCCCACCGCGGGCACCTGCCCGGTGTGTTAGCTAGGGGGGCTCGGTAGGGTGCTGGTGAGCAGCTAGAACTGGCTGAAGACCTCCCTGGAGAAGAGGTGTCCCTGCACTCTGAGTCCCGCACGCTCTCACCACCCTCTCTGCTTTGGCGTCTCCATATCTCCTAACACCACGGGATACGTATGCAACCGCCTGGAGATACCAGAGCCGGTGCTGAGGGAATCAGCTGCCAAATTTACGACAGTTCCTGAACAAGCTTCTCCATGTGGAGGGAAATCCCTGGCAAGGAAAGACCTCTTCTGGCTTTTGAGCAAGTCACATCACTTCTGTCTCTCTTGCTTTCCCTTCTGGAAGGGCTGTGCCCTCCTCGAGAAGTCATTAGCTACTGCTAACATAAAAACCTGCCCTCTGCAAGGAGCATGTGGCTGTCGGCTACCTTGTTTTGTCCAAAGTTGCTTGCTGTTACAGAGATACCAGCAGCACTCAGCAGGTCACCGAATTTAGCGCAATGTCTCATCTTTGGAGCTTCCATGAGAGCAGTTTGTGACCCTTCGTAGATGTTTAAGGGAGAAAAAAAAAAAAAGGTAATTTCAGATCTTTCCCTGAAACACCCTGGAGGACTCTCAGCCTTCAGGTGTCTCAACGCAACACTGTCCCTTGCTGGGGACCAGCAGCTAGTCACAGCGCAGCCCTAGGAAAGCCCCAAAGCAAGCATGGGCAATAGTCGTGCTTTGGGAGAGGGTGGTGGTGTGGGCTAGCCTGAGCCTACGTAGTCCAAATCCGTGGGTAGTGGGTAGATGCCCAGGAGCTATAGGTGGAGGGCTTAACCCAAAGTGATACAAGGTTAGACGGAGCAAAGGGAGAGGAAAAGGTGAGGCGTAGAGCAGGACTGTACCTTCCTACTCGTGGCTGTGACCTTTCCCAGAGGCTGTGCAGGGTCCTTGCACCCTAGGGATGCTCAGCAGGGCAATGGCCTGCTTCAGCAACCCTCCTCTCCACAGGACTTAAATAATTTTCTCTTGCTCCATGTTACCTGCTCAGCTTTTAATGCGAGCATCCCCACTAGGCTCCATCCCTGGCATTTGGGGGCATGTCACAGGCAGGAGAGCAGGAGCCTGGCACGTCCCAAGGGATGTGCAAAGTAGCCACAGTCAGTTTGGGAGGGGGAAAGTATCATGCATTTAATAAACTCTTCAAGGAGAGGAAGAGGGTAGGAGCTGAGGAAGAAGGGGGAAGTTTACAGACAGAAATGAAGATCTAGAGGATGGGGATGGACCCAGCCCTCACAAAGCTCAGCCAGGTTTGGGGCAAATTCTCACCAGATGCTTTGGGTCACCACCTGCTTCTTCCTCCCTCAAGGCAAGTGCCCTTCTAGGTGCTGTGGGCTGCCCTCTCCGACACTGGGACGGAGTAGAGCATCACCCCAAGTCCACTTGCTGAAGGGGGGTGGCTTGGGGTGGGTTGCAGCCAAGGGGGTTCACTTCCAGCCAAGGAAAGGTGAGACATGACATAGTAATGCTTTGGCAGCGACGCTTGCCAAAGCCTCTGCTCCCCTTCAGAAATGCCCTCTCCATGATTTTTCAGGGCCAGGAGGAGGATTTTGTTAGCTGGGTTGTCCTACTGCCGGCCTGAGGAGGTTCACCTGCCATGGGGCACCGAGCCGGTTGGGTTACAACTGCCCACTGCCAACCAGGATTCGTTTGGTCATCGTGTCGAGAGGTCCAAAGGGCTCGCACTAAAACTATTTAAGAAAAAAAAGTCCACCTAGATTTATTGAGCGTAAGTACTGTAAGATGACGCAGAAGAGGAAGCCCCTGGTCTGAGCATGCTGGGAGGATGGACCGGGGGACCATTTCCCAGTGACATGCTGGGAGGGGGGTGCTGAAGCCACCTCCCCTCGAGCGCACCAAGCGCATCGCTCTTTTACCGGTCCCCCCTCCCTCCCTGCATACGAGGCGGGGGCGGTTCCCCAAAAAAAGAGACCAAACCGTTCCCCTCGGGGCTGTGCTGCGGTTCCCTGGACATTGCTGCACGATGGAGCGTTGGCGCCGGGGGTGAGAGGCAGACACGGGCAGGAGGCGATGGGGTGGGGAGAGAGATGGAGACACAGACTGAGAGAGAGAGAGAGAAAAGAGTGATGGAGAGCTGTAGGCAGGCGGGACATGAGGGCTGTCTCGCTGCAAGACCTCTGGCACTTAGCCGGAGGCATTGATGTAGAGCTGGCTCTTGAGGATGTAGTCAATGACGGGCTGGCAGAGGTAATCCACGACGTGTCCATCCCCGTGCTGCAGGGCCAGTCTGGGGGTGTGGGGAGAGAGAAAGAGGTCAGAGCCCACTTGGGTGGGTCAGCTGCCCCTGCAAACGGAGGGGCTGGCTGGGGGGACCCCTCTCCCCACTCCGTAGTGGGAGTCCCTCCGCATCACCCACCTGCTTTTGGTGGAGCTGACAACCGACATGGGGTGGTTTGAGTCGTCCTTCACCACCAGAATGTTGTTCTGCAGGGGAAAGAGGAAGAGAGAAGTGAAGGGATGGCGTGAAAGCGTGTGCCTGCCCCGCCAGCCCCACCGCCCCCCTGGCCTCGGGGGCCTGCTGCATGGTGGCCCCATTGCTCGTCCCACCTAGCAGCTGGGAGCATCTGGCCTCGAGGCGTTTTGTGCCCTGTGGCAGAAGTGCTCCCCTGGGTAAAGAGAGGCTGCGGGTCCTCTCGCAGCCTTCCCCGGCCATGTGTGCATCCACTTACTTTGTACTTGCGGAGTATGGCGGAGTGGTTCATGATCCGGTCGGGGTCTGCTCCATCCCGGGGCACCACCACAATCCCGAACTCCCCAACGATCACCTCCATCTAGGAGCAACCCAAAGCGAGGAGAGCTTTATAACCACCGCACGTAAAACCTGCCACTGTCTGCCACCCGCCCCTGCACCATGGAAGCTGGGCCATGGTCTGGATGGAGATAGAAAGTGAATTTGAGGCTATCATCATCTCAACAGCATTTGGCAGAAACTTGGAATTATTAAGGTGTGGTAAGTGGTCTGCAGTGGATGAAATAAGAAGCTATGGGGTTAAATCCTATTACTAGACGTGGAGGTTAGGCTTTAGGGAGGAGGGTGGCAGAAGGAGGGTGGCAGCAGAAGAGGTTGCCCGAGGAGGATGTCACCTCTGCCTCGCTGCAAGGCTTTATGAGCAGATGGACATGTTGGTCCTGACAGACGTCTTGTAGGGTTGGTCTTCCAAGGTTGTTTGTGCCAAGGCTGGTGGCCAAGTTTGCCACCGCATGGGAATGGCTCTCACTGTCCACACCCAACTCGGGTGAGACAAACCAGGCTCGTACGAAAAAGCTCTGGGTCAGCGAATTCAGGCAGCAGGAGCCCGTGAGGTGGTGCTGGTGCAGAATGCCTCCTCTGCCTGTGCTTTGACATCCAATTTTTGTGTCCATTGTGCTGGGCTTCAAGAATTGCCTCATCTCAGATTTTGCAGCCTTTCAGAGGAGATATCTGTCAGCTAATTGTTTAAAAAAAATTAGGATTGAATACGTGGTAACTGATTTTAGAAACGGTTGAGAGTCTCAGGGAGGGGGGGGGTTGTGTTGACTGCCCAATTTCAGCGAAGAGCCAGGGGAGCTTCCACAGCCAGCACCGCTCTGACTGCCGGGAGCAGCAGGCGGGTGGGTAACCCAGCCCCTCTGTCTAGGGCTGGTGCCCTCCCATGAAAATATAGCTTCTTCAAACAGGGACCACGGTGTCCAGGGTGCCAGGTCTCCTGCTGCAGCCCTTCACTAATGGATCGGGGGGGGCACAGAGAGGTGGGCAGCAGATTTTGTCCATTTGAGTTGTGGCAGTGACGGTGCTGAGACGGGCTCCTGTCAGCTCTGAGTTGGTGTTAGGCATCATCTGGCTGAGGAGTCATGACGGTTTTACTTCTCAGTCTTTGTAAAATGGGTAGTTGGAGGAAAAACCTTTTATTAAGTGAAAGCTGTTGATTTGGCTGTAAATGTGTTTAGTTTCTAATGTCTGGCCAACTTTTGTAAGAAGTATCTTATTTCCTACCACGAACCCTCACTCTGCTGGGACTGGCATCTACTTGATGCTGGCTCCTTCCAAGGGATGAGGAGTGGGAGCGCAGCCTTTGGAAATCCCTTGGGATGGGCTTACCCTGCACCCCGGGCGATGTCCTCTGCCTGAACAGTGAGTGGGAGGAGGGCTTGGGTCTGGGGAAGGGGAGGCTGGGTAGGGTTGGGAATTCGGGAGCAGAAGACCCTGTCCCTCAGGCTGCACGTGTGAGGGTCAGGGTTGGGATGGAGAAAGCAGTGGGGATGGTGGGCACAGCTCCTGCCATCCCAAGGAGCTCCCAGGAGCGTGGGGTGTGGGAAGCAGAGGAGGAGGAGGAAGGGAGCCTGGGGAAGAGGAGCGCGGAGGGGTGCCCAGTGGTGGTCACTCACGTCTGCCTCGTTCCAGAGACCGGGGATGCAGAAGGACTCCAGCAGGTCGCTGCCACAGAGCAGTAAGATGCGAAGCTCTGAAGAAAAGAAGCAGAGAAGCTCAGAGATGGGAGAAAACGGGGCTGAGCAGGCACTGCTCCCTGCCCACCCCCACTGCCATCCCATTGCACTGCTCAGGGGGATCCTCTTCTGCACAGCCCTCCCATGCCAAAACAAGTCCCGCTAAAGATCCGTGGTCCTTCTTGCACCCTACTGGTGTCAAACATCAAATACCCCCCACCCTACTTTATTTCAGCTCCTCTCCCGTGCTGCGGGGTTGTTGTCAGCATTGCTACGTGCTGTTCAACTATGACTGTGCTCCAGCCCTGGAGGTGGGGTATCTCCGGGGAAGGGAGTCATTTCTCCGTGCTATGGGCACCCACAATTGGTTTCTGATTTGCTGCAGGGGCTCCAGCCGTGGGCAACGGGGTGAGCCCAGGGACTGCTCAGAGCCCTGGGCATGGCCGTGTTTGCTTTAGCAAAGCTGATGGTGAAGCACCGGAGGTTTTTCTTGCTCATCTTGGAGGACTTCCACGTCATCCCTTTCTCTCCCCAGGCTGGGACTGGTGCTTGCTGACAGCTTGCTTTGAGGGTTGGCTTTGCTGCTCAGCAAGAAAGTTGTGCTGCGGGAAGGAGCTTTCTGCTCTGACGGGCCCGTAAAGATTAATTTATTTGCACAACCACCAGAGGAAAGCCATAAACACACCTGGAGGGGTGGGAAGAGGCGGCTGCATGGGAAGGTGCCTCGCTGGTTGGCATTTCCAGGTGGCCAAAGCCTTTGGGCCAGTGCCGGTGCTAGGATGGGTGTTGTGCCATGCTGTGTGTGAGCTACCCCATGAAATGGGTCTCAAAAACACCAGCAAGCTCCCCATGCAGAGCTATGGGTGATGTACGGTGGTGCCAAGCGTGTGGCAGCCCAGTGGGTCTAAAACCCCTAAAGGGCTTTAGAGAAAGGGGCACCGTGGCTGGTCGGGCACCTGAAATCCCTGCTGTGTGCAAAGCTCTGCAGGGCTGCAGGCGATGCGAGGATGTGGGTGACACCACCATGGGAGGGCAAGTTTGACAGCACTTGGGGTGACTTTCAAGGCATGATGCCATGGCAGGTCCGTGCCAGCGCTGGGAGCTGGGTCCCTGCTGCTCGCTCCCTTATTTCAGACTGCTTGTCTGCCACAAGAACGGGCTCAGGCCAGTTTAGCGCTGCTCCTGTTTCGCCCCTGAGTCCCAAGAACTGGCACTGGGGCAAGATGATCCAGTATCCTTCACTCAGCACCAGATCTGTCGTGCAGCTGCTCCCGAGCCGCGTAGCGCTGGCCCAGAGGAGCCGGAGCGATATGGAGGGGGGCTGCGTACTCACCGATCTCCTCATATCTCATCACCGTCCCCAAGTTGGCATTTTCATCTGGGGGAAGGGAAGCAAAAGAGAGGTAGATGCTGGTGCCTGGCCTAGAATAGGGGGCTGGGAGGAAGGCTGGGGGCTGGAGCTAAAGCAGACCTGGACCTTTCCTCTACGTACCCACAAAGGTGAAGCGCTCCATGGGCGGGCGAACACAGCAAATCCGGCTCAGGCTTTCTCCCACCTTCCCCAGGATCTTTGCTAAAGGTGAAGAAGGAAAATTAATGGGTGAGAGCCTGTGCAACCAACCCGCACAAGCGCTTTGGCCACCCTGGTCCTGCGAGATACTCCTGTGCCCATGTGTAGGAACTGTTCTCAGCATCTCCCCACCACCTCCTTTTGCGGTCTTAACTCCAGAGAGCACTATGCTGTGCCTTGAAGGGACCAGCTGAACAGCTAAAATCACTAAAAAAAATCACAAGCTATTCATTTTTATGGGATTTAAGTAATGCCCACTCTTCTCTGAAGCTACTGTTTCCGTGTCCCACATCCCGCTGGCTCGTGGGGGTTGCAGCCACGTCACCACTCCTGCCAGTTCATCCCTTGCATGCACCCTGTGGGTACCAGGTAGTCTTTCTCTTAGCTGATCTCACTGCCTGGACATCATCCAGCTGAAGTCCAGTGAGATTTCACAGCCATTTTAAGCCCTTCTTGGCTTCCCTTGCTGTGATGGATGCTAAATATCTCCTCCATCACATCCTCATCCAACCCTGGGCTTGATGCATGGAGCCTGATGAGTGACCTGACCCAAAATTAAGACGATGGAGCACCGTTCCTAATGCCTGACAGCCCTGGCTGAGAGGTGAAGGGTGAGTGGTCATCCCCCTCTTCCCTGCCCCACTGCCACCTACCCGCGGTGGGCTTGTTGGAGACGTTGTTGTTGTTCTGGTAGATGGTCTGCGAGGACTCGTTCTGGGGCTGGCCGATCACGGGGGTGATGGAGGGTGTGTTGACGTTGGAGAGGATACAGCCAGTCACTCTCTGCAACGAGGGAGAGATGTAGCTGGAACAGTGCTGTCACTACCTCCCAAAACCTTTACAACCCCCATATCGAGCCTCCAGGCTGAAGGTCATCTTTAGTGACAGGTACGTCCAAGCTCACTTTAGGATCTGCAGTCCCATCGACCTCCCCGGATGGGTCTGGGACTAGCAGGACCCTGTGGATAATGACTCGTGATTAAGGCTAGGGACAGGGGGATTAACTTTTTGTGTGGACCCATGAGTCTGGCCAGGCTGCAGCCGTGCTGCCTGCAGGCAGGCATGGCCCCCGTTGCCTGGAGGTGCTCGTAAATTCTGATGAATAAATAAAAATACAGTGGCTGATGAATCAGTGGTGCAAAGCCAGCAGCTTACGTGTTACCCCGGGAGCAAACATGCCCTCTTCTTGTCCACCGGTCCTTCTGGGAGAAGGAAGGCATCTCCAGGGCCTCCCTGGCTTCGACACCACAGTCCCTGCATGCACTGGACATCCCACCAGGTTGGTTAATGCTACTTCTGTGCCTCCTCTCTGGGCTGCCCGTGAATTTGTATGGTGCTGTTTTATCCATTCCCCGACCTTGGTTTATTTGCTATATTCAAGTGTTGGCAGCAGCCCTGCTCTCGCCGTCCCTGTGGTCACCCGAGGGCAGTCGCCTTCCTCCTCGGCTCTCAGACCTGCCTGGGCTTTGGAGGGACTTTTCCTCCTGGGTTTTGTGCTCCCCAGGGACTTCCCAGATGCTGAATTTTCCCGCAGAGTCACTCCGTCGGGTTCATACAGCAGTTTGGCTCAGGTGCTGAGCGGGGATGACCGTCCACCTCTCCTTCCCCTCAGGGTGGAGCAAGCAGTCGGCATTAATGATTTGGCTTATGCTCACCCCTGCCTTCACTCTGCCTTCACCCCTGCTCCCCTCCTGGTGTGTGTGGGACTGGGTCGGCTGCTGGCTCCGGCTGGAGGGCTCAATATGCTTTCACCATCAGGGCAAGGAGCTCAAAGCGGCTCCGACAAGGTATCTCGCACCTCTTCCAGGTCAGGATTTCAGGCACGTTCCTGCAAGTCTTCTCTCTGTCTGTCCCAGCCGTATTTTGGTTGTTGATGGTGCGAGAGCAACCCCACTCCTGTGCTCTCCCCACACCCTCACCCCGGGTGCTCCCACGGCGCGGGGGCTGCCTCACCTTCATCAGGTCGCGGTGGTGCTCCAGCACGCTGCAGGTGGTCTGCCAGGTGTCCTGGTAGCATTCCCAGGGGTCCACCCTGCGAGGAGCACAGCAAGGCAACAGTGTTGGCCAATGGCCACTGCCTGGACCTCCTGGTCGTGCTACCTCCTCCCCACCAGGCCGGCCAGCAGTGCCGTGAGCAGCCACCGTCGCTCCTCTAGCTCTGCCATGGACCATGTCCTTCCTCCAGCCCTTCCATCTGGCTCTCCCTAATAGCTTTGGGGACCTGAACGTGTGCCTGGACACCTTTCCACTCTTGGTACCCAACTAATAAGCTTTTATTTGGCTGGGATGGAACTACATGTGTTACAACCCTGTTTCCCGAGGGCAGCTCAGAGATGTTTCTGGTCCCATCTCAGCTGCCACGTGGCAATGCTGGGAAGGGGAGAGTCCGTGGGCTAGTGCTTCAGGTGTAGAAAGGGAAGGTGCCACGGCACAAGGCTAGGGTGGGCTGGGTGACTTGGGGTCTCATCCAGACACCACAGACTCAGCGGGGAGCTTGCAAGACCCCCCTGAAGCCAAAGGGCTCCCTTGAAGGATGGTGTGACACTCCTCATCGGTTCTCTGCTGGACTAGGAGAGGGAGGACTCCAGTTTTTACTCAAGCTTTGGCTGGGAGAGGAGAAAGTCCATCCTGGAGCTCTAGCAGCTGGTGGCATCTCCACTTTGCATGCAGGACTTTGCCACCAGAGTGCCAGGGAAGGGAGAGGGGCTGCTGGGGTCTGCTGGTGCCGTGGTGGGTGCGGGCTCTGCCACTCACCTGATCCAGTCAGAGGACTGGACAGCCAGTTGGCACATGGTCAGGCGGTGCCGGCTTGAGACCAGACCCTGCAAGAGAGGATGATGGAGGAACGGTTACGGGAGGCAAGCATCGTGCCCTGGCCAGCCTGGGCTTGCAAACCTTCCCAGGGCAGAGCATCGGGCTCGCTCAGATGAGACAGGCTAGAAGGATTTGTTCCTGCCCACAAAAATTTATTTAAGCTCCTGTTTGCTGGAGGGGAGGAGCCCCTCAACCCTGGTTATGCACCGGTTGGCGAGATTTGCTCAGCACCACCACTCTCAGCCCTGCACTGCAGTGGGGCCAGACCCAGGGATGGTGGTTTCTTGATAAAATTTCTCCAGCTTTCAGGAGAGAAATCTCTCCTCTGCTCATTTGGATTTCCCTCCACCCCAGAAAATATCATTGCCATCCCCACAGTAAAATTGGCTTTGAGATCATTCAAACATAAAAAAAAAACCCTAACACAACAAGATGACCACCACTGTTTTGGGTTAGAACATTTCTCTTTGCTGTCTAGTACTTTGACTGGTTGTAGGGTCTTGCTGCAGTTTTTATCTAAAGAGTGGTTTCATCCTCTTCCTCCTCTCAGAGACTTCCCCATGGTCAGGAGCTGCCCTGGGCAGAGGAGGTCCATGAAAGGACCACGGATGCAGGCAGCGCTGCCCAGCGCTCACCCCTGGCTTCAGAGATACCATCGTACATAGGAGGCAGAAAGAGAAAATGGGGACGACCCACCGTCTTCCCGTAGGAGTCATGCACGGGCGAGACAATGCCACCGATGACGATGAAGCGTCCGGTCTTGTGCAGGTAATCCCGGGCTCGCTCTGAAGGAAAAGGACAAGGAAAAGGGTGCAGAGGGATGCAGCTGGGCTCACAGACACCGCAACGCCCCAGTGCCACCCACCGGCTTTGCCCAATGCCCGTGGAGCGGCTCATCCTGGCTCGGGCAGGGCCAGGTAGGGAAGGCGACCAAGGGAAGGGCTGGCTTCGCCTTTACTGCCCATCTCATTTGGTGCCATCCTTGGTGATGCTGAGCATGGACCTTCCCAGGGACCCCCAAACCTTGCCGGAAGGAGGATTTGGTGGAAGAAGGGAGTTCTTTAGCCAAAGCTAAATCACATTCAGACCCCAAATCACCTTCAACCATCTCAACAGGGCACCAGAGGGGCAGCAGAGAGCCGGCAGCACCATCAAGGGCCGTAACTCCCTGCAGCAGGATAGCAATGCAGACTTGGGGATGGATGGATTGAGAGCAGGCCTGCAGAGAAGGGGATACTGGTGGGTGGAAAATCGGATATGAGCCAGCAGCGTGTGCTTGCAGCCCAGAAAGCCAGTCGTGTCCTACGTGCATCACCAGCAGCGTGGCCAGCAGGTCAAGGGAGGGGATGCTCCCCCTCTACTCCGCTCTCATGAGACCCACCCTGGAGTACTGCATCCAGCTCTGGGGTCCCCAGCACAAGACATGGACCTCTTAGAGCAGGTCCAGAGGAGGCCACGAAAATGGTCAGAGGGCTGAAACAGCTCTGCTATGGAGAAAGGCTGAGAGAGGAGTTGTTCAGTCTGGAGAAGAGAAAGCTCTGGGGAGACCTTATTGTGGTCTTTCAATAGATAAAAAGTTGGCTTATAAGAAAAATGGAGACTTTTTACCAGGGCCTGTAGTGACAGGACTAGGGCCAACAGTTTTAAATTAAAAGAGGGTAGATCTAGGATAAATATAAGGAAGTAATTTTTTTACAGTGAAGGTGATGGGACACTGGAACGGGTTGCCCGGTCTTGGGCTGGTATTTCCAAAAGGTGACATTTGAGGATAAAAATGCTGACGAAGAGTTGCTAAACTCCCGTGGGTTCCTACATCTCACCCAGCCTCCCTCTCCCCACCCCAGAGCATACATATTTGTGCCCCGATGCTTCTCTGAAGATGCTCTTAGAGGAGCAAAGAGGTTTTCTCACCGACGCTGGAGATGGGAAGTCCCATCTTTTTATGCTGCAGCAGCAATACCTCTGTCTCCCCAACCTTTTGCAGCTGTATAACCCACCCCTTTTACTCGAGCTCTCCCGCTGGGTGCACTGCAGCCACCTTGTCCCCCAGGCACACCGCGCCTGTGCATGAACCACGGCACTGCTATGGGGCGCCCAGCAGAAAGCGAGGAGGAAGAGGCTGGGAGGTGCGAGCGTGGGGCAGGTCGGTGGCAGTGGTGGTGGCCATGGCCGGGCTGGCCCTGCCTCCTCTGCCGAGCGTGGGGAGGGTGGTTGGGGAGTGCCCAGCACAGCAGTGCCCGCCCCAGCTGTTGAGACAGTGGAAAGAAAAAAAAAAAAAAAGATAGAAAAGGTAAAAGCAAAAAGGGAGACGAGATTGATAAGTCATTAGAAAGAGCCTTTTTTTTTTTCACCCAAGTGGAGGGTCTAGAAAATAATTTGCCTTTGCAAAGGAAAGGAGCATTTCTGAAGCTAAGGCGACTTCGGGATCCATCAGCCATCCCGAGGTGTCACTGTGCATCGTGTCCTCCAGACACCCTGCTCCAGCCGCCAGCGTTTCCCCAGGGGAGGGCGAGCCGCCCTGCCTGAAGGGCTGGTGCCCTCCCATGCGGCAGCAGTGGGGAGACGCTTGCAGGGAGCCTTCCTCCCCCCCCCACCACCGGCACCCAGCCCCAGCTGGCACCCGCTAAAGCTGATGCAAAGCTCTCCAGCCTGCGTGGGATGGTTCCTGGTTCCCTCGGCGGTACAGCTGCATTATTCCTTGGAAATAAGCAGCAAAGCCAGCTCCTGCCATCTGGGGAGATGTTTCCCCATCCCGGCCGCTCAACGTGGTGTCGGCTGTTGGGGCAGGGGGCCCACCCTACAAACCCATCTTTGCCAAAGCAGCCACATTCCCATTTCCTCTCCAAAAGAAACTTTCCCAAAGAGAAATAGGAAAAAAAGAGGGGAAGGAGAACAGTCAGTGTTTGCCAGATGCAAGCACAGTCGTGATGGGCGCAAAGAGGAACAAGAGTGGACGGGGGACCCTGCTGCATCTTCTGGAGCTGCTGTGCTGAACTGGGGCTCCTGGGCTTTTAGCGGCAACAGAAACACCTCATCGTCCTGCTGCTGGTTGAAAATTAGCCACGGGCTCGTTCGCGCCTGCCAGCGCCATGAGGGTAACGCCAGTTGGGTTCCAGCATGTGGGAGCAGCGGCTGAGCCCTGGGCCACAGCTCGGCATGACGGACAGGTGAGAGCACAGCTTGGCAGGTCCAGATGTGGGGCAAGGGGCTTTTCCATGGATACATCGATGGGTACATTTTTCCCGCATGTTTCCCAGTCAAGTGATCCTCTCTAGGTGGTGTGTGGATGGGGTTGTGCTGTTTAGGAAAGGACCGTTTTCCCGGCGGTGCATCTCTTCGGTTCCCATGTGCTTGCTACTGCTCTGCTTCAGGGCAAAACTCAGCTCTAAAATTATTTTAGAGCTCCCTTGCGATGGCTTGGGATGGATGAGGAGCACTGGTATGGCAAGGGAGGTGAGGGGGCTGAGCAGGGCAGGGAGGTAGGGGTGTCACTGAAGAACCGCTTGGGCAAAATGATTCTTTTTTCCTCCAAATTTTGAAATTTCTGCTAGGGAATATTGTTCAGCTATTGGGTCAGTTAAAAGTCAATTAAGGAACTATAATTGCTATGGACTTTCCCCGCCTCCCCAAGGGCATTGAGTAGCCCCAGGCCCCCATGACAGCCTGGGGGAGGTTTGCCAGCCTCAGTAAGACCTCTTCCTCAGACTCACACGAAATCCTTTCCCTGGATTCCTTCCCAGTTCCTGCGCCCTGAGCGCGCCAGCCCCCAGAGAGAAAAAAACGGGCTTAAATCATTTGATCTGCGCAGGGAGTAAAATTCAATTACCTGAATTAGATGTACCAAAAGTTTCCCTCCCTGCCCTCAAAATCCTGCGCTCAAAGGGGTTAGTTTGGTCTGAACCATATTTTTTCATCTTTGCTGGTTATTTATCCGCTGGAAACTGTGGGAGCATCTCCATCCACCAGCGGGTTTCACCGGGGCAGCAAAGGGACCCAACCCACCCCTGCGCGTGACTATGGCTATCTGTGGTCCCAGTGGTACCTGGCGAAGCACCCTATGGGATGTTGGCCTCGCAGCGCTCACGGAGGGGTGTGCTGCTGAGAGGAGATGGATGTTGCCACGCTTTGTGTCGCCATCAAAATTGTTCATTTGTTCTTTAACCTGCGCAATATCATTTAGAGAAACCTGTAAAACTGATGCTGCCCTCCACAATGTATATATAAAAGTTGGGATCCACATTTTCAGGAGCTTGTCGTCTACCTCAGAAATACCAAACAGAACTTAAATATGCATGGAAAAAAAATCCCCATATTTATTGACTATTAAATCTCAGCAAGGGAAGTATTTGGGCAAACATGCAGCTACAAAGCTGCAGTGTCGTGAACGGAGGGCTGAGCTAGGAATGGGAAGACCTGCCTTCTGGTCCGGCCTTGCCTACAACTTGCAGGGCATCTCTTCACATCCCAAACTGGTCCATTCTCCCTTGTTTTTGGGGCAGAACACATCTGTTTGCTCACAGGGCTGCGTCCATCAGGCGGCTCTGCCCGCTGGCTCACTTGTTTGTGTAACCATCAGCTAAGCCAGACCTTCACAGCCATCAACTTCAAAAGCGAAAGCCTTTAAAAAGATTGCGTTTTATTAAATGACATCTCTAATCCCGTTTGGAGAGGAGCTGTGCCGGTAGTGGGGCTGGCACCGTGGCGGGAGCAGCCACCCTCACTGCCGGGACGGTGGTGGAGGATTCGGGGCAGGTGGCACCGTGGCTTCAGGGTGGCACAAGATCGTGGCATTAGTTTGCAGCGTCTAGATGTGTCCGCACTACAATCATGATGCTGTGTTTAAAGCTTAATTTTTTTTTTTTTTTTTACAGATTGAATCTTCTTAGACTGATGTACTCTTCAGTGACTAAATGGAGAGGGCAACAGGCAGCCGTAGCCAAATCTGTCTGAACGTGTTAGCTCATCAAGCCCTGAGTCTCATCCTCTGTACGAGGCAAGACAAAACTGCTTTAGCTCTTGTAAGAGACCCTGGGGATATTGGTCGTTCGTTCCCCGCCCCAGGCTGAAGTCATAGTGCCTTCTGCCACGGCGTGTGCTCCTGGCACGTGCAGGAGGAGGTGTGGGTCTCAGCATCTTGAAACGACGGGTGATCAGTGATGTGGCTCCATGTGAGGAGCAACTAGGAGTTGGGCTGCAAGGGCAGGGAGATGGGATGGAGGTCATGGCTGGCACAGAAAGGGCAAAGTGGGTAGGTCTCCTGCGGTCCTTGGTCTCCTTCTGCCTTTGGGTTTTCTGCTGTCCCTGGGTATTCCACCGAAGAAAGCAGGACTGTGCATGGTGTGAGGTTAAGCTGAGGAGCTCCATACCCAAGCACATTACTGGTCATTCTTCTTGCTTTCTGGAAACGGGACTCTGGGTTTAGTGGGTCATCGCTTTGAACTGCTGTGGCTGCTCTGATGTTGTGGTGCTTCCTCCAAACCCGCAGGTCCATGTTCTCAGAAAAGACTTTTTTTTTTTTTTTTTTTTACAAAATTTGTTGCATCTTTCTTGCAGAACGTGCTGCTTGTGGGGACCAGGTTCACGGTCTCCCTGCAGACATGGCTAACGCCAAAGACATTGCAGTAGCTTTGCATTCCTCTTCTCATCCATATTCCTTATGGTCAGCTGTCTGCACAGCTCCCAACCTTCCCTCCCTGCCTGTGCAAAGATTTTTGCCTGGACAAGAGTAGCTTTTGGTCTGAAAAGCCCTCAGCCTTGGGAGTCTCTGTCCCGCTTCTCTGCCTATTTGTTGGGTTTCTGGCCCATTCGTTGTCGTTGAGCTCAGCCTTCTGTCACAGCTTCCCAGCCCTTTCCTAACCCATTTCTTGCCTGTTGAACACCTGTGATGTCCAGAGACCATGCTGGACCCTAGAAAACACCCTCTGGTATTTTAATTTTCTATAAGCACTTTATAGCCTGCAATACCAATGCAAGGATGTTGGGTTGGAAGAGAAAAGCTCATTTCTTTTCTGGTTTAAATTGTCCTTAATGCTCCGGAGAGCCATGCACGGCTTTTAAACATTGTTGACATAAATAAACCGCCAGTGATGGACCCTGCCAAGACATGCATTAGCCCACTGGCAGCATGCTTGTGCAGTGGACAGGTTTCAGCCACGGCTCCCTGGCTCCATGCCTCCCGGCACAGCCTCTTTGCAGCAGCTGGTGGTTGACCTTAGCCTTGCTATGTTGGGGAAGGAAGGGACAGGGGTGACACTTGGACCCTTCCCAAGCACTGGTGACACCTCCCTGCTGCCCCAGCCCAGCTTTGCTTGCCTCCCCTGCAAATGCGCTTCAAATATTTTTGGCTCTACCACTTTCCTGAGAGATGATGGTGGGGAAAGACCAATCAGAGGATATTGTCCAGGGCTACAAAAATGGTAAGCGATGATTTTGTCCAGATTGAACGAAAAAATAGCATCCTGTTTCCCCAATAGGAAATCAGTGCTTATTTAAGAGATGTTTCTTTTTGGTGGTTCTCACTGAGTATATTTAATAGCAATGTTTCGGCTCCTCTGGCACTGCTCCATCACATAAATTGATGTTAATGAAATCAAATATACCTCGTGTTCAATTTTTCAAGGTGTAATTTCAAATTGTATTTGCTTTGCCTTGCATCTGGTTCATCCACACCCCTAAGACTTCCTTTTTCTTCCTTTTTTTTTTTTTTTTTTTTAAAGGAGGAATGCCACTGGCCAGCTCTGATTTATGCCTTTCTCCCCACGGGGGATTGAAGCTGCAGCCCACTCACTCTCTGTGCCAGCCCTCCGAAAACACATACGAGGTAGCAGGGAGGCAAGGAAGTTTTGCACAGTCTTAATCGCTCTTCCCTGAGAGCCAGGGCAGAGGAGGGTACACAGCCGTGAGTGATGGAGAAGACAAAACCATTTCCCAGGTGGCTCATTTTCATTCCGAGCAATTTGGCCTCCAACATCCTTGGATGGGAGGCGGGACGCGGCCGCAAGGTGCCGAGGGCAAGGCAGGCACTTTCCCGCTGTCTAAAATACCTTCTCCTGCAGGGGAGAATGACCCAGATATGCCAGCACACTTTGTTTTGTTCTCGAGCTAGCAGCACTTGCAGGACCTAAATGGTGCTTCCTACCCCGAGCCCAACTCGGGCAAGGAGCCAGCAGTTAGTCTAATTGAGTGGGGGGTGTATGTATATACTAAAAAAAAATAAAATTTAAAGATATATATAAAACTCTGAATGCCAAATCAGGGATGTATTCATCGGAGATGTACTCATCTCAGAGCCCAGCTCTCCCGCCTGCCCCAGGGCCACTTTCTCTGCCCCAACCAGCATCTTCACCCACCCATTGCCTACAGCTGCACCTTGGTTAGAACTGGGGAAATCATCGGCACCTCCATTCTCTGGACTTCCTGGAGGGACAAGATGACATTCCTGCTAGAAGAACAAGTCCTGACTGCTCTTCAAGGGAGGTTTCTCTTTTGGGAAGAAGCAGGAGGAGGAGCAGAGAGTGGTTCTTCATCATGGGGTTCACCCTGCCCAAGGCAAGTCTGGGGAGATCCCAGTGTGTCCCACTGACCCAAACAGCCTGTCCTGCCTCGAGCTCAGTGCCTCTTAGATGATCTCAGTCAGGTTCCCAGGAGACTTTTGGTTGGTAGAAAAATCCCATTAAACCCCCTAATGCTTAATGATTTTCATCTCTGAGCTAATTGCTCTGTTACACATTTTTTTCCCCCACCCTGTTATGTTAGTCCATAGCTGCACCCAGGCATTGTAGAAGTAACAAATTTGGAAGGGACTTCTGTGCTAAATGGCTTCGGTCGTTGCTGCACATTTGTTTTACCGGCTTTTCGTAAGCACCAAAAAGCACTGGCCACCAAATACCTCGAAACTTGTGGTGGAAGCAGAGGCTATGAACGGCCCCAGAGAAGTGATGCTGCAGCAGCTGAGCCTCCCACCTCCCAGCCCACCCAGGCCCCCCACCAGCGTCCAACTCCAAGAGCCGCCCGAGTGATGACTAACAAGACTCCTGCTATCACCATCTGTTGACCACTCGTGGCTTCATGGCAGAAAAGTGAGATTAGATGTTTAAAGCAAACAAACAAACAAACAAAAGGTTGAAGACTGAGTCACAGTGAGCTGACCTAGAAGTAGTAGAGCATTTGCTGGAGACCCAACAAGATGGGGCCTGGGCAGGGGACCTGGCTGGTCCCACGTGATCTGGGTTGCTTAGATGAAGCTGTAGAGGAACAGCCTATTTGGTATCATTGAAACTGAAATTTAAATTAAAGGTATCCTATTAGGTGTTCAAGGAACGTGTGGACGAGGCACTGTGGGACACGGTTTAGTGGGCATGGTGGGGTTGGGTTGGTGGTTGGACTTGATGATCTTACAGGTCTTTTCCAACCTTAGTGATTCTGTGATATTTTTTCCCTTTTTTTCAGAACTGGAGTATTGCAAGGGGCGGTGCGTGTGAGAAAGCACACAGGAGCCCAGGAAGAAACCCTCCAGGTCCCAGAGCTTAAGAAGCATCATCTGAAGAAGAGCCTGGCAAAGCAACCCAGCCCAAAGCGCTTTTCCCCCCTGGAGCATCCCACCCTGCTGTGGTGGAGCAGGCAATGCCCATCAGGTGAGCAGCACGAGGACAAGTACGGGGAGCTGCTTCTCGAGTTGAAGCTGCCACCAGCTCCTCCAGGTAGGGACTGGACCTACTTTTTCTGTCAGGCAGGTGATTAGCACAGTGCTGTCACTCTCACCGCTTCTACGGAGAAGCACTATAATTTATTGCCCAGAGATCTCCATCCTGATATCACAGGGAGAGGAGGAACGTGCTCAGCACCTCGCTGGGTCTCACCTGAAGGATGGGCAGCTGAGTCCTGCCAAGGACGACCACCCTCCACCTGGTATTTGACACCCAGAACTGCTGCCTGGGCATCTTAGAGGTCTTGGGCCTGGCGAGGTGAGGGGAAGCATCTAACCTGGTAAAAGCAACTCTTAGCAGATAAAAAGGGATGAAGAAGATGACTTCACGTAAAGAAGGACGTTTTTTGAGCTCCCTCCCACGGGACAGCACTGAAACACCTTGCTTAGAAGCCGTCAGAGAAGGGTTAAGCATCTCCAGGTAAGACAAGTGGCTGTACGCTCGATATTGAAGTGAAAAGTGAGGGGTCGTATACCTTTCCCTGGCTGGTGCATTAGCTGGCTGCCCTATAAGTCAGCATGGGCTGTGCACGCTGTTGCATGGTGCATGGTGGAGGGGAGCAAGCTTTCCTCTTCCAGTGTAGTATTTTCCTTGGTTTTTTTAGAGAGAAATGTGCCAAAATGTGCATTTGCCAGTGCTTGGTGTAAAATGCTCCCCTGAGCACCGGGATTTATTTAAGCACAAATCAGGGGAGTGAACATCAGCGCAGCTGGACTGGGCAGAAAGCAGTCAGAGTGATTTCGGCTGAAACCCCTCTCTCCTATAGGGTTTTCGAGGTTAACAGCTCTCCAGCTGGTGTAAAGCGATGTAAACGCACTGCCCGCAATAAAGCGACATCAGTTTGCAGTGTGAATCTGGCCCAAAGCTGGTATTCTGTGGCTGTATCTCGGCTTCGATGAGAGTCTAAATATCAGGAGCAAAAATAAACTGTTTGGCAAGCAAAGGGAAGAGTGGTCTAGATAGTCCCGACTGCTCTGTTTTGAAATTCTTTTTATTGCCCAGGGCCCACGGATAGAGTCAAACAGGACAAGGGTAGCAGCAAAAGGCACCTGGCAAATATTTTCATTATTCTGCCGTGGTCTTATATTTCTCTTCCACCAGGATGTGGGTGGCACATCTGAAGTAGGACAGGCACCTCAGTGTTCATCCCTGGAGAGGTCCCGGTCGCCATCTCAGCCAGCCATAGGCTGGGAAATCAATGTCACCCAGTACCTTTTTTTTAAAAAAAAAATGGAGGGGGGGGGGAAAAACCCCAACAGATTTCCACGCTTGATTTCCGCTGCCCTAATTTCCCCGTGCAAGCGCTCCATTTGTTTTCATTACCAAGCCGTTGTAGCACATCAAAGGCAGTGCTTTGTACGCCTCGGCGTGTGTCGTGCTGCTCCTTCGGGCTGACACGCGGCGGGATCACAACCCTACCAGGAGCAGAGGATTTATGGTCCCCGATTCCCCACGGAGCAGAGACGGGGAGCATTTGTCCAGTGGCTCTTTGCCTGTCCTGGGTTGCCTCTACATGGGGGTTACCCCCTGCACTCGTCTTTGCTAGCAAAGCATCCAAAGACCCTGGCAGGGATCTGTGTTTGCTGAACCTGGACTGTGTGGGCAGAAAACTTCCCAGTATGGAGATGCAGAAAGGCCAGGGGGAGCTGGTGACGGTGGGGGGTGGCGGAGGCAGCCGAGGGAGGACTTCAGCCTCATGGTGACACCAAAGGGACGGTGCATTCCCGTTACCGCAGCTGTGTCTCGCCTGGTTGCAGGGCTCAGGGAAACCCTCTCTCTTTGCAGATCTATTCCCAAGACCCCCTTTCCCCCGAAAGAAGCATTGACGGTGTCTTTGCACAAAGCAAAGGAGCCAGAAGCAAAGCTATGCCTTTCAGCATCCCCAACCCAGCTCGTGAGATCTCTCTGGGAAAACTGGATTTTCCTACTTCCCTTGCCAATAAGCCCTAGCAAAATGTGATCTCCTTAGGGAAGGCTTAAGCTCAATTAGGGGCTGTTGGATTTTCAATGAAAGTAGAAACTTTTGTGGAGCAGGGGCTGAGCAAGTCCTTCCTTGCCTGGCTCAGAGACGGGCTCTCCACCCATCCCGTGGGGAACTCCTCTGCATTTGCCTCCTTCTACTCCAGCTCCAAAACAGATGTATCCCAGTTCATTTCCTCCTGGGGCGAACCCTACAGTGGCTCTTGAAAATACCTATTTCTCAAGACTCTCTTTTTTTCTGTTGCCAAAATATGGATTCGGCAGTTTTCTGCCAGCATGATCATGCTGCATCCAGCAGCTCAAGCTTGCTGAAGGAAACTGGTTGATGCTGGAAAGAGAGAAATAAAACGTGCTCCCAACCTAGGTTCTTTGCTCCAGGTGTGACTACATACCACCAACTCGTGTGAGCAATGCTGCTTTGGGGGACGGGAGCTCTGCCCTAGACCTGGCTTGTTTTCAGGGCTATGATGGGCACTGCAGACTTTGCCCAGCCTTCTCCCTGCACAGCACCCCAAAAATCCAGCCCTGCTTGGCTGGGTGCCGGTGGTACCGAGGGAACACTTGGATTCAGGGGTTAAAAATGCTAGAGAGGATGTGCTTGTCTCCAAGTCCAGACGTGCCCCAGCTTTATCTCCATCTTAGGCTGACTTTTCTGTCTTAGAGGTTGTTGGGTCTTTCTGTAGCTGCTTTGGGCTCCCTGGTCCCAGGTCGGGGTTAGGGTTAGGGTTAGGGTTAAGGTTAGGGTTAGGGTTAAGGTTAGGGTTATTTGTGCTGCATATTCAACACAGCTGGACTGTTTCTGCTTGCCCCCCAGCCGCAAGTGGTGGGATGTGGTCTCAAACCTGTCTCCGATGCATCTCTACGCCTTCTTCCTCAGCTCAGGGGACCCCTCGCAGCCCCCCTACCTTGCTGCCAGAAGGGATTTTGGAGGCCAGAGCATGCAGGGGTGAGGATGTCTATTTTGGACCAGCTACTGCTCAGGTACACAAAGATCAGCCTAATCATGAGCCGCTCCTACCCGTGTCCCCCACCGCTGCGGTACCTGACACAAACCCACAGCAGCCTGGCAAGGAAAGCCGAGACGTGAGTACCACATTGCACCAGTCGGGAGAGATTAAGTGACTTGCCCAAGGTCACGCAAGAGACGTGGGCTGCCACTGCTGGGGTTTAGCATTCAGCTAATTGACACCCTCGGCATCGCTTGGGCTGCTGTTAAAAAGTATCAGAGAAGATGATGCGAGAGGTGCAAACATCTTAGCAAAGACAAACAGTTTTTAAATAGAAGTGGAGCCCCTGTTTCTTTCTTGAATGAGGTTGTAGGACTGGATTTCTCACTGCCAGCTTTGTTTATAGTCAGTGGAAGTAAAAGAAGGTACGTGGCACATTTTGGGAGGTGGCATTGTCATAGAGACAATGTAATGTCTCACAGATGGTAATAAATACTGATAAATATTTAAGAGCTTATAAATATTTTAAAAGAATCCCTGAGTAGTTATTGATGGAGTTTAATCGGTGCTTGGGAAAACTCCTCCTCTCTGTGGCTCATAAAGAGGAGATGAGATGCTGGAGATGCAGGAAGCCGGTGATAACAGCCATGAAAAAAAGGGTCTGTATGGGGTGCAGTGATGGGAATGTGACATTAACTGATATATAATGGCACCCAAAAGAGCCATGGGCGCTGCAGTCCTGCCGGTGCTGCTCTGTCCTCCCGGCAGAGCACTCAAGAAACTGCAGTTTCAGCATGTTTTGGGCAAGTGCTGGGAGTGGAGGCGTGTCCGTGACTCACCCGCCACGGCACAAGGCTGGGCTGACCAGTTTTGTCCGCCACCGCTTTGAGCCAGGAGCACTTGGCCAGGCTGGGCACGTCTTGCCCTCCCAGACCCCTTCTATCTGTGAAAGATTTCAGCTGTTTGCTGTGATTTCGGTGGCTTGGGCGTCAGTGGAAGCTCCTCTACGGCAGAGCCCAGCCAGCATTAACTTAAAAAGCTGCTGAGCGGTGAGCATGGATGCTACAATTCCCCATGTCCAATAAATCACCCAGAGTGTTACAAGTAACGTCTGTCCTGGCTCTGCCAGGGGTCAGATCCTTCCCGATGCCACTCTGCCTGTGCCGTCTGCGCTCCCTGAGCCCCACCAATGCTGTGTGGAGCAAAGCCGGGGCTGAATCAGGCCCTCCCTGTCCATGCTGTCCTCCCGGAGTCCCATTACCCACCTCTCGCTCCATCGATCGCTCCAGCTAATTACACATTCAGATTTCAGCCCAGAGATGAAATGGAAAGACGAGGCAGCCTTGCAGAGGCCTTGACTTCTTACTCATGTTGCAGATGGCAGAGGCAAAGCCTCTCTCAAGCTCCTGATGAGCTTTTGCTAGATTGGGGGGCGGGAGGGGGAATTTTGCTTCTGGTTGTTTGCCGATATATTCGCATTTAAGCAAAAGGGGAAAGGGTGAGCTGTCGTTCTGCTCATGCATTTCTCCCAGCTCCGTCCCGGGCAGCGATGTTCTCATTAAACCGCTCTGCAGTTCAGTCATCTCAATGAAATAAGAGAAAGTGATTCTTGAAATTCAGGATATTAAAACAACACACCATAAACAAAAAACCTCACCTCCTGCCTCTTCCTTCCTCTTTACTTACAAAACTCCATCCCTTTATCTCAAAAACCTATTTACATGATGCAGCAGACCTCAGTGCAGCTCCTCTGGAAGGGCTGTGTTGAATAATCAAAGAGCAGCCTGCTGGGATTTTTAATTGCTCAAATTTTCTTAAGAAGCCATGCAACAGAGAGTTTTACTTCTGATGAGAGAGTCCTCTTTCATTGTTCTCCATCACAAATGTTTTTTACCCAGATGTTGGTTGGGATATAAACTCTCTTCAATAACAGATGCACGTAGGATATAGGGAAAATTTAATTCTAATTAGACAAAAGGGTGGGGAAGGGAAAAATAGTGGAGATTTGCTGAATGTCAAGATTCACCCTATCTATGAGCTATGTTCTTCTGCGCAAGTCCAGGTCCTGGCACTGTTTGAAATGAAGTGGGTGGGAAACTTAATGGCCAAACAGGTTTAAACCATCTAAGGTACCGAGACTCCCTACAAGAAGGCCACATCTGAGACACTACCGATTTGATTAAAATCGCCTCTTTGCTATAAAACACTTGATAGTGCCAAAAAAATACTTGTAAAGAAAGCCAGGTGCCTCTTAGGCAGCGAAATAACAACATCCCAACCCTTTCATTGGGGGTCACCCAAACTGCTGCCTCTGAACCCAGCTCTGAGCATCCCTGCTGCTCCCAACTTCCATGTTGCTGGACCTCGTGGGCACCGTGCGGCCGGGAGAGGGGAAGGATGGCTTGAAACCTTCCTCTGCAAGGGCAGGGAGATCCCCAATAAAGCTCTGCTAATCAAAGGCTGCTGATCAGAGGTGGAACATGGAATGGAGATGGATCAGAAAGGGTTGGGTGTGATAGGTGACCCAAGCCCCAGAGATGGAGCTGTGTCAGGCTGCTCTTAGAGCTGGGCAGAAATAAAACCACGTTTGGTGAGAAAGGCCATTTCCTTGAAGCCAGAAGTTTGCATGTGAAAGGATGGGTTGTGAGGAATTTCAGAACTTTAAAAAGGCAAGAAAAAATATCTAACGTGACAAAATGGGGAATGTGGGCATTTATAGAAAGGCCTTTTCTTCTACAATTTAAGAAAAATGAATAAAAAGAAAATAGAAAAAAAAATCAATTATCAAAACACTGTGTCTTGATCGACCTGATACCATCTCTCCCCACCAAACCCCTCATGGTTCAGTTTGCAGAAATCATCAGAACAACCCTCTGATTCTGATATATACCCAAGGGACCGGACAAGACCTTTCCCCTGCAGAGCTACGAAGAAACTCACTCAACATCTTCCCTCCAACTCTGGCAGTTTGTTGGCTCCCTCTCTAACCCTGAAACACAAGGAGGGAGAACCACGCAAACCCTGGAGCCTCTGACCTTGCACGGTGACAACTTTAATCCCAGTATTTTACCCAACACTGCCTTCAAAGTGAACTGTGGTTTTTTTGATCAAAAAAATAGGGTTTCTACCTTGCTCTGCAGGGCTGCAGAGCTCTCAACCCCAGGCAGGAGGAGGACACAGTTGTGTTGGGGTTCCCTGAGCTGGGGCAAGGTGGGGAAATGATTTAATTGTCAAAGCAAGCGCAAGCTCGTCAGCTGGAAGAGTGCCAGCACGGGCTTCGGTGCGTTAGTAGGGCTGCGCGGATTAGATTTTGCTTTTGACATTGGTTCGTTGGCTTTCGTCCTTTGGGTGGCATCGCTTGCACGGGAAGGAAGGCGTATGTGAACTGCGGTGAGGCCAAGATGGAGGGAGATGTCTTTTAGGCAGCAAATCCCACAGCTGGTGGTGCCGTGCCGCTCCGCGTGTTCCCAGCAGTTTGGCACTGAGATGCCGAAGCCAGCATGGGGATGTCTTGGAGGTTCCCCTCCCAAGTCGGCTGCAAGGGAGGAGGGTTAAGCATCTACCCTGTGCTCAGTGTTTGTCCGAGTGTCAGTGGGAAATTGAAGTGAATTGGTTTGAGTTTGGGTGTCTGCTGGCCATGCTGGCCAAGGTAAGCAGCTGGGCTCCCTGGCACCAAACAGTGGTGGGGTTTTCATGTGGCTTTCATGCAGGACTTTGTTCTGAATCTTATTTTTCTCCAATTGTTAAGACTTTTTGCATGGGATCTGCTTTTTCTTTTCCGTGCCTCTTCAGGATATAAATGAATTTTCATTTCAGGCTAAAGGCCACTGATGTTCATGTCAAGTTTTAGAAACAACCTCTGCCCTCTTCTCTCCTCCCGCCTTTCTTCCCCCCTGACATTAGCATCCTAAACTGTTTCTCATAGCCACGTAAAGCTAGAAAATACAACTCAAATTTCTGACTCAGAACATACGTATATCTTAAAGCACATCTGATGCCACAAATAACTCAGAGTGTTTTCAGGGCTATGTGGGTGTTTGTCTCAACCCCTTGGTATGGATGGCTGTACAGCACCATATCTCACCTACTTTTTTATTGTATGGTATAGATCTTCTGTTAATTTTTAATTTATATGTATGGTATTCATTTTATGTACACAGACATGAATCAAGCTCATCTGGTGAGCCATAGTGACCCAGCCTTGTCACTGGCAGAGGATGGATGGAGCCCTGTTGCAGTAAGTTCAGCTCCGCACAGACGCGAGGGTCAGCGGTGGGCTGCATTTGCAGATCTGCGGTTGTAACAAGAATCTCAGCTTTCTGGAAACCCAAGGAAAATGATGACACTGATTCTTAAACTTACATGACTGGTGGGAAAAAAACAAACAGTGGGAACCTTTCCCCCACTAGAAGAGACTTCCAAATAATTAACCCATCTCCTACTCAGGCGAAAATCCTACAGGAAAAGGTCGGATTTTGGCCTGAATAAAATACGGTAAGATCCAGACTGAGAAAAATTATGGTTGGCATACAATGGTGTGTCTACAGTGGCATACCAGTGCAACTCTTTTACTTCCTTTTGGCTTAATTAGTGCCATGTGTTAAATAGATAAATCGTATCTCTCTCTGTTAAGCAAAAAATCCTCCTATCTGGCTCACAAAGCCCAAATATTGTCCAAAAGATGAAGATGATACTTTTGCACAAATTCAGCTGTTTGAAATGCAACATTTACAGGATGGAGTACTGTTTTGGTTGGACTTGTATAGCACAGAGCTAAACGAGTAACACAGATTTTGGTTGAGATTCCCATGGCTTCACATGATTATTCATTTAGACTTGGGGGAAGTGTTCCTCAAACAAAAATGAACTGGGATTTAGAAGCTGAATTCTGTGGCCTTTCCTCGTGGAAGACTCATTTGTCCCTATCAGGTATCTCAAGACTTATATTCCAGGACCTCTCCAGGACATAGGCATAGAAAATTTCCACATCAAGCCATCCTCTTTGAGCTAAAACATATCTTACTGAAAGACGTCTAAAAGTCGTAATTTACAGCCTCCAGATGATGGAGAATCCATCAGGCACCCAAGTACTTTTTCCTACTACTTGATTAGCTTCACTCAAAACCACACACCGTATTTGTAGTTTGAAGTTGTGGGGCATCCAAACCTGCTCCTGGCATCTCACCAGTCCCTATTCTGCTGAATAAAGGAGCCCCCTTCCATCACATATCACATATCCTCCGCCAAGCAGATACTTAAAGGCCATGATCAAGTTGCTCCTTACCATCTTTGAGGATAGATCTAGACTGAGCCTCTCTAGACTCTTGCCACAAAGCCTGCTTTCCGGAGCTAAAGTAATTCGTGTTACCATTCCTCCAAGAAGGGTTTTGCTAATGACATACAGGAAAATAATACAACCTTTCTTCTTCTGCTTGATATCCCCCTGCTTATATCTACAAGGATTGCATCTGCCAGTTTATTTACAGCATCACACAGAGTTTGTATTCAGCGGGCTACGTACAATCACTCCTCAGTCCTTGACACAGTCGCTGTTTGGCAGAAGGCATTTGCCTGTTGTGTATATTTGACGTGCATTCCTCCTTGCTGGACATATGACTTTGCATTTGACTTCGCTGTTTGAACAAGCCCTTTTTATCAAACAATCGGAGTCGGGAAGCACAACTGACTCATTACCATCATTAATTCTTATTCTACCCTCTTTGGGGTCATTGGCACTTTTTACCAGCAGGAATTATATGTTTTCTTCCAGGTCGTTGATAAAGATACTGAACAGCACTGAGCAAAAAAAAAAAAATCTCATCAGGAGTCTACTAAAAACGCCCACTGCATACCAACATCTCACTGATCCTTATTTTCTAAATTACATCTTGTTACTGGTTTTTAGTCCACTGAATATGGGCCACATTGATATTTTTAGTATTACTTTTCTCAATCAAAATATCATCTAGGACTAAATAATGTGAATTACAGAAATCTTTTTATCAATAGTCGCTTCTATCAGCCAAGTCCCTGTAATTTCATTTGATTATTGTTTGTATTTTTAAATAGTTCCTCTTGTTCCTTGCTGTTTGCAATTGTTTTTAGCTGAGGGAATAGGATTTTTTTTGAAGTTTAAGGTATATTGGTGCCCAGGACTACATTTTGCTGGCACTTATGAAATGGAATAACAATGTGATTGTTTGCATCTAGAAAACCATAATTTTCTAGCCTGCTGCCCAACTCATTCCGATCTACGAAAACAAGGTCTGACGCAGAAATACCCCAAGCTGATTTCAATTATTTTTGCACTTAGAAACTTATGTACAGCTTTTAGAAACCCCAGGGATGCTTCTCCAGCTGTAGCACGAGACCTTCAGCATCTGCTCCCCAGCCTCAAATCTCCTGCCAGACATCAAGGATGGTTCCTCTCTCCGCGCTCCAAGAAGGGATGTTAGAGGAGCTGATCTTTCTACTTCCATTTTTTTCAGTGGTCTGCAGTGGACACTTCATCCTCACAGGACTCTCCCTGCCCCAGGTAAGTCACTGTTTGTATAGGGATCTCCAGGCATTTCGAGCTTTACCCGAACCGTCAGGATTTATGGCGTGTCAGACTGCTTTTGACAGAGGCTGCCTTTCCTCCATCCCTCTCTCCCTCCCTCCCTCTTGTCTTGCCTGAACAGGCTGTAGCAGTGATTCTGGCATCCCCGTCATTTGGATCATCTCACAGATGCTCCGTAATATCAATCATCTCACACAAACATTTCCGATTCCTTCGACCTATTATCAATCTAAAGGTCGGGTATTCTAATATTTCAATTACCTGCCTATATTTCTGTTCACTTCTGCCATACCTGGCTTTAGCTGCTTGGCCCGGTCCCTCCCTCCCTCCCCGGTCAGAGAGGATATAAAAGTGCTGCAGCGACCGCAGACTCACAGACCCAACGGGCAAGCGGCAGCTTCTTACAAATACCGCCAGGAGCCATTGCCAGGACCGACCCCGGGGGTTTTGTGGGGGCGGGAGCGCGACAAGGTGCGCCCAGGCGGGGGGAACCCCGCTATCTTCGGGGAAACAGAACCCAAGGCTGGATGTCAGCCCTCCTGCTGTTGGCTCTCGCTGTGGCCGGGGACCGAGGCCCGGCTCGGCCTCCGCCCGCGGCGCTTTCAGCACCACCCGCCGCGGACAGCGCCCGACCGGGGCGGCCCCGCCGCTCCCCCCCCGCCCCCGCCCCGCCGCGGCCCCCCGCGAGCGGAGCTGCACCCCCAAAACCGCTCCCCCGCCCCCTCCCCTGGGCCGCAACCCCGCCCCAGCACCCCGCTCCCCGCCCCGCTGCCGGGGGTACCGGCGGGACTGACCGAACATCTGGATGTGGCCCTTGGTGATGGGGTTGAAGCTGCCGCAGGCCAGCAGGATAACGTGGGTCTTGGTGGTCTCCGTCATGGTGCCGGCGCGGCCCTGCCCGGCCCTGCCCAGCCCTGCCCCAGCCGCTTTTTGTGTCTCGGTGCGGCTGCGGCGGCGGCGGGAGGGAGGGAGGGAGGGAGGGAGGGAGGGAGCGGAGGCGGCGCCGCGGCTGCGGGAGCGGGGCCGGGGCCGCCCCCCGCCACGCACCGCCTGGGGCACACGCCCCCCCCCGCCGCGGGCACGGGAGGGTGGCTGGGCACGCTTGCCCACGCAGCCGGGCGAGCAGCCGGAGCTGTGGCACAGACCCACGCACCCCCAGGAGCAGGCAGGGAGTGCATCCCCTGCCCGGGGGGGCTGGGGGCTGCGGCCAGACACCTGGGTACGAACGCACACGTCTGTATACGTGTACACATACACACGTGCACACCAACACCCCCCCCACGTGCACAAATCCACCTCCACGGGCCCAAATATGTGCACACATATTTGCAGAGACATGCGCCCACCCCTACACATGCATATACCCCCTGTTTATGCATCCATCCACATGCACACCCCCTGTATATGCGCGCACACACACATGGACACATACACGTGTGCACGCCCATGTGCGCAACATCACACGTGCGCGCACACACGCACATACGCAGGGACGCATCTCCTTCCTCCGAAGAGGGCTGGGGAGAGGTGGCAGATACCTACGGGCACATACACGCACACAGAGGGGCTGTGCCCCACCCCACCCCAAGCAGTGGTGACTCCCCAGGGCTGAGGAGACGTAACACACACCCACCCGCACACACAACTCAGTGTTCAAGCGCAGCCACGCTCTGTGTGTCCCCCCAGTCCTGCTCAGATGACCCCGGAGACCCCAGCCCCAGTGCCCACAGCCCCAGCCCGGGACCCACACAGGCCTCCCAGCTGCCCCAGCATCACTGCAACACCCTTCTTTGGGGCCCCATGGGGAAACTGGCTCGGGGGGCTTCAGCCTCACCCAACACCTCCATTTCACTCTCTGAAGGTAGTGAAGATCACATAGATGCTGTGGGTGCACCGAAAACCAGTCTTGATGGCAAGGTAAACCAGTACCAGACTGACCGACAGACTAATTGTCTTCATTTCTCATTTTTATGGTTGCAGCATTGCTGTTCTCTGCCCAAGAAGCTCTTCTCCCCGAGAAAGGGCCGGCAGAGCCCTCTCTGCTCACAGCCACTGCAGGCAGAGCTGCAGGCAGCTGCCTTCAGCCACCTCCCAAAGGCTGTCTCTGCCCTGTCGCTTCTCTCCAACTCCTACACGCAGCCGTTCCTCTCAGCAGGGAGTTATTTGCCACCAACAGGTTTCCCTTTCTCTTCCTTCATCTGTCCTCCTGCCTCTGTCCCTAAGAGGTACCGACTGCAGGGCTTCGCAGACACTGTTATCTCCCCTTTGCCTTCCCGGGGCGGTGGCTTTCAGCCCTGGCCACAGCAGCGGGGTGTATTTCTCGCTGTCCTGCTATTTATTTCCAGTCCTTTGCTTGAAAACTTTTGCCCTGCCCAGCTCAGCCAGGTGCTGGCATGTTCATCGGTCCTATCCCCGAATGATAGGCAGGAGCAAGACCCCCGGGGAATGAACCCAAGAAGGTATTGAGTCCATTTGCTCAGGGAACCCTTAAATCCTTGTTGTGGAGGCCCTGGCTGCAGTCATACCCTTGGGAGCATGCACTGATAGCAAGAGGTTGTCTCTCTGGCCTCATAGGGGTGCGGTAACACACCCCAGGGTTATATTTTTATGCTGATTTTTAATTCAGACTAAGCTGGCATTGAGGGAGAGGGATGCTGAGACAGCCGGTGTGCTCTTCCCCTTGCTCCCTGCCTTTCCCCTTCGACTCCATCCAGATCCTCAGGGAGATGTGGGATATATTAACGGGGTGCTCCTCTTTGGCAACAAGCCGGCTTGAAACCCGCTGGTGTTTGAGAGCTCACAGCTCCCTTTCAATACGCTTTGCAAGTTGAGGGCTGCAGGATGGGGATCAGGAGGGAAGCAGGCAGAGATGCCAAAATTTAAACAAGCCATTAAAAACCTCACCCATACAGCACATGCAGCATGGAAAGGAAAAAGCGGTTTACATGCACTAGCCAGAGGTTCTTACAGCCAGGAAAAAATAAATAAACAAAAAAAAATCCTTTCAAGTAGGAGAAAAAAAACAGTGTTAAGGGTGTAAATGTCTGTCTACAGGCAAAAAAACCTTCTGGGAACCTTGTTTTCTCACCAGCGGAGATCCAGGTGGGGAGCTTGCTGTTGCAACCACAAAATGATTTGGCTTCTCAAAAGTTCACTCGCGGTGTTAGTCTCAGAGCTGAACAAACCCCACGACAACGGGCTGGGAGGCGACACGGACACGGCAGATCGACTGCAGGATGGGCTGAGCTGGGGGATGAGGTGGACGACAAACGGCAGCCCAACCACTGCCCTGCCAGGGTGGTAGCGGGGCTGCCCCCGTGGTTGTCTCCCCTGACCCCTGCCAAAAACTAGTTGGGTGGCAGAGTGTCCTGGGTGCAAGTCCGAATGAGGTCAGCCATCAAATTAGATGTGTGCGGTGGCCCCTAATCCATACAAAGGTCTAACTCTGTCCTAAAAACATTGGCGTCACATTTGCTTGCTCAGCTCAGAAAGGCCAGGGGAAACAGATCCATCTCTTCCCATCAGCTGTGGGGGGAAAGGGCGATAAATAAATGAACACATAACGACAAGTCGGGAAAGGTACGGTGCATTTTTATATTTTCTTGGAAAGTGGCACTCTACCTTCGTACTAGCTTCGTATGGACATTTGATGATTCAATGGGATGAGATTTTGGGGGTTGCGTTGGGCTTTTTTTTATGCTGCTCCTCTGAGCTTACCCCGAAAGGGAGAGACTTGCTGCTTTAAGAAAAGTTGTGGCTCTCTATAGTTTAACACTGGCACTGTGCTCAGTATAACTCTGCCTTTAAAACCACAGGCTTTAATTAGCATTTATAAGCCTTGGGGTAACAGCAGAAAAAGAGGACATTCTTCAAAGCTGCCTTGGTCACACATCTGTGCTGACCGACCGGTCCTCTGCATGCATGTGTGCGCGTCTCCTTCTGTTTTCACAAAACTTGTTCTCCAATTTTGTTAAAAATTAGCCAACAAGTTCAAAAGCTGGAGTCTAATACACCAAGGGACAGAAACGTCTTTTCATTTGGAAACTAGGAAGACCTGATATTTCTGGGTAAGCTGGTTTCCACACAGGCAAGGTGAGGATACCGGTGCTTGTTTTCCATTTCAGAAGCTCCAATGTCTCTACCAGAGGTAGCAATCGTTGCTCGTGTAAAGTGATGGAGCAAGCTGCAAGCCACCGCAGTTCCTGCACAGGAGCCAACCTCGGGCTCCTCTCGGCTCAGCCTTCTCCCTCGGCTGAGTGATGGGCCCGGAGATCCTCGGCTCACCCCGCTGTATGTCAGCGCGGGTTTCGGATGGGAATGGCTTTGTGGCACTGCTCCAGAGCTGCGAGAGGTCTTATTGATAAGGAACATGGTGCTTCTCTCCTGCACTTTCCCACGTGAGATGGTGTCCTACCCCCTTCCCTTGGGGCAGTACAACTCTGCACCAATATGGAATGTGGGGGTTTGCCCTAGAAGACTCCTTCACTGACTCCTTTCAGAGAAAAGAGACTAAAGCTCGGGTGAGAAACTTGAGAATGAATTTTTTGTTCATCCTAACGTCATTCCCAAGAATTTTGCCTAGGAAATTGTGCAGGGAAGCATCTTTTCCCTTCAGTCCTCCGTAGCTTGCTCCACCAGCAGCCGTAAGAGCATCAGGTGCTGCTGTTGCAGGAGAAGGCACAAATGCAGAAAACCACGCATGGCCGAGCTCTCCCGCGGCCCGGTGATCCCCACTGCATCCCACCGGGATCGCCAGCTCCCAGCGTGCATGGCCGAATCTCTCTGCCTGCTCCATTTCATGCTGAGGTTTGACCTTACACACTGAAAGATTAAGGTGGCCTGTCCAGATGTGGGTTCCGCATCGCCTGGCCGTGGTGGGGTTGAGGTCTGGCCAGCACTGCCTGTGCCTGTTCCTTTGCTTTCCTGCCGTGCCGGGGTGGGTAAGCGATGTGGTAAATCAGCTGTCACTTAGCAACGCTGCCGGTTTGGGAGCAGCGGCGGGTTTTGGCGCGGGAGTGACGCCTGCCAGGCTGTGCGGTGGATCAGCCAGTCCAAGGCATGCCCCACCGAGATGTGCCCCCAGAGCCAAGCGCCTGGTAAAGACTGGGGTGCAGAGGGAGCTGCGTGCACAGGGAGAGGCTCCTTGCCTCGAACACAGACTACATCTGCGAGAGGAGGTTATTTCACCTTTTTTCCCCGCAACGATTTCCAACCCAGCCTTTATTTGCTTTTCCTTTTGCTGCTTTCCCTGAACATGCAGGTGCAGATTTCCCACTGGTGAAGAAAACAGCCCCAACCGCAGGAGCCAGATGCTCCCTGCCAGCCCTCGCTGTGATTGCCGTGCAGCGCCGGAGCGCCCCGAGACCCCCAGCCGATCTGGGCTCCATCACAGCCCGTGGTGGCGAGCAGCCATCTGCCATCTGCGGATCTGGTACAGCAGGACAGACAGAGGGCAGAAGGATGATTAGCTTGGTTTTATCCTCTGCGGAAGAAAATAGCATGGAGAAACGCAGTGACTTGCCCACCCCGACACAGGGAACATGTAGCAGCACTGCAAAATAGCTGCCTGTGGGACTTGAGAAGCGAGGCTGGACCTGTTAGGCACACCTGAAACATCGCCTGCGGTTCACACCCAAGGGTATTTCTGCACACGGATCTGTCCGGCTCTTCACCATCTGGACAGCCAGGCCTCACAAACAGTGGGGCCGCATATCAGAAGGCAGGAGGATTGTACCTGTCTGCTTGGTCCTCCTGGCACTGCCTTTCACCTTGTCTCTCCCCTTGGGCTCAGGAGGAGGAAGGGAAACCTTCCAGCTTAAGGCTTTTAAACTGACAGTTTGCAAAAACTCTTTAAAACAACCCAAATCTATTGGAGAAAGGGACAACTCCTGGGGGGGAGGCGGGGGGGGCAGCGAGAGTGGGCTGCTCTGCAAGGGCAGGCGAGCAATGACCTGAGCTTAAAAACCTCTCCCGAGCAGAGGATGGAGGCCCTAAGGAGGTTCCTCATGTCTCTTCCAGCTCCTTTCCCTGCAGGCTGATCCCAGGTGGGACCTGCCATGTGGGAAGTGACCCTGAGCTCGGGCACCCTTTCACTGTCCCTCCGTCTCTCTGCTGCTGGACCCAGCAATCACAAATTGGATCGAGTCCTTTGGCTGTGTTACCCACAGCTGAGCAATTGCAAGGTCCAGCCAAGGCGTTAGAGGGGCTTAAACCAGTCGTGAACCCACCTCGCCGCAATTCAGAGCATTTGCTGACTAGAGCTAACAAGGGGGTTCAGTTCCGCTCCCCACATGCCAGACTGGACTGGCAGATTGGGCCAGGCTGGAACAGCCAAGGTCAACCAGTTGATCATGGAGCAACCACACAGGACAGTAAGTGGAAGCGCACAGGGAAGGCTCGGGGGTAGCTGCTATGGCGTGAGCCTGGTTGAGCTGGAGGGAGCTGCCAAACCTGTGGCAACCAGGTCTGAGGTCACATTGGGTGGGACAGCCTGGCCCAAAGGGAGAAACCTTCCATTTCTGATGACCCAAGGTAGGGGCAGACATTTAAACAAGGAAGGAGTGAGCAGGGCTGTTCAGCCAGCAAAAGAGATGATTTATAACCAAGGTCTGAAAATTCATGAGTAGCCTGGGGAGCATGGCCAGGGACCAACTGCTGGCCACCTCTTCCAGCTCAAGAGCTTTTCTCAGGGCATGGTTCATCATGTCCTGGAAGAAGCTGCCAAAGGGCGCCATGGGATAAAGCTTCCATGGGCTCCTGGGAACGTGTTGAGGTTGTGGACCTAACCACCCCGGTGCGGTGGCCTCTGCAAACCATCCCCAGGCACTGTGCAGCATTTCTAGGACACTGGACTGACTTTTCAAGATATCATCTCGGGAAGGTCAGCTTGGTAACGGATTTCTCTCTCGCCCATATTCAGCAGCTGAGCATTGGCCACAGATGCAATTAGCTCCGCAGGCATTTTAATGTCTCTAATTCCGTCTGAGGTTACAGCTCAGCTGTGCAGGATGGATCGATCTGCACAGTCATGATCTGAGCTGGGTTATGCGGGATGGGAGTGCGAGGCGGAGGCTCTCGGTGTGGCTCTCCAGGAACGGCTGCTTTCTCTTTCCCTTCTAAGAGGGGTTTAGCTTTTATTTAGTGTGAAAGAGTACTTCTTTGCAGAATGCGCAGTGCTTACTCTCAAAGAATTAGAAGCAAATCCATTAGACACTTTATGAATTATAAGCACTAAAAGGGATTCCTTTAAGAGATGCTGCCTATTTCACAATTTTTTCTTTGTTCTGAGGGATATTTGCAAGGGAATAATGAAGACTTGACAAACCTCTATACAGTCAAAATTCCTGAAGTTTTGTGTATAGGTTATATTTGGAGAAATGAGGGTAAGATGAGGCTTTCATCACTAGCAATTAAAAATCCTAGAAGTATAATCTGGGACGACAACAAATACATTTTAACCATGGTAACATAACTACTGAGAGGGATGAATACAGGGCAAAATTAAGAATGTTTAGGTATCTTCATACTTTGTTTCTTCCTTCAAGTTCTTCAATTGCTTTTGAGTGCTAATTTCCCACACTCACAACATCTAGATCAAAATCATCACCAAACCTGCAGAGAATCTGGCATTTTATCATTCAGCTGTTGAGCTGTACTCTCACCGTTCCTTGATTCCAGGTTTTCACTCTAAGCAGCAGGAAAATGTGATGTCTCAAAGACCTAAAAGTCGAGGTTTGACACTGAGGCAGAGAGCTGTCTAGCGACCACATCTGTACGTGAAAACAGGGGGAGAGTTTATGCACAGAAAAGGGAGACCTTGGACTTTTAACGCTCACAGGATATTCCTGAACAATTAAAGATGTTAGTGTTAATGAAGAAGGATGGGAGCGGGCTCCAATTTGGCCCACCTCTCCATTCTTGTCTTAAATGACCTTGAGGAAATCTCTTCTGCTCCTCTGACTATCTGTTAAGTGGGGATGGTCACTCGCTCTCCTCTTAGAGCAGGCTGGAGCAGTGTTTTGAAGATAAACACATCCAAGGTCTGCAAAATGCTGAGCTTGTATGGTAACAGAGGCTGTCGAAGGATGTAAAACAGATTCACGTTTGGGATTATGAGACTTGCCCTCTGGAGAGCAGAGCAGCTTCACTCCTGGGCATTTTGGCTGCGTTGCTGTCCAAGGGCCAGGGTTATTCCCTGGGTCCACAGTGTCTCTGGACTACTGTCCTCATCTGGGGATCAAATCCTTCCAGATGATGTGTAATTAATAAAATGGTAGGCCACAGTTATTGACCCATTAACGACAAAAATGATAGTATGCATTGACCTCTATGAGAAATCTGCTTCTTTGAAGATAAGACTTTTACCACAAATCTTTTTTGGAACAAAACTAAGGGGAGATTGACTTGTGGCTCCCCCTTAAATGGAAGGAAATTAGCCCCCGTGCTGTCTGCAGCAAAAGGTTTGGAGTAGAATTTCATAAGAAACAGAGAAGAGCAATCATCAGCAACGCCAATTCCTCAAAGCTGTTGTATGCAAGAAACTGAGGCCAAATCCAGAGGCACAGGAACGTGGAAGAGCTCTCCCGAGAGGCAAGAAGAGAGGGCAGGGGAGAGAAACTCATGGACACGCTGTCCTAATGGACAGACCCGTTACAACAGTGCAGAAGTTCAGAGGGAAGCGAAAGACTCCGCAATTCAAAGGAAAAGCCCTGAAAAACAAGGGAAAACCCACAAAGGCTCTGACATCCTTTGCTTCTGTGTCTGGAAGATATTCAAGAGGAGTGGGAAAAGGTGAAGGGAGGCTTTGTGGCTGGGCAGGTTGTCCTGATGGGCCACAGCTTCCCTCATATAGCTGCCCCAAGGTATGGCTCTGCTTGGCAATTTATATTGGCACTAAACAGGTTAAATAACACCGGCAACAACACCCATCAGATTCTCTTGAAAATACCCGGGGCTGCCTGTTCCCCACTGCCCAAGACTCACAAGTCAGTTCTGCCCCATGTGAACCTCTCAAGTCTTTTGGGGTGGCTCTGGAAGTGGACTGGACTCAGACAAGGCTAAACAAGACAGTCGCTGAGTCAACGCTGCCCTCTCCTTGCTTCTGCCTGATGTGGCATGAGCATGACGCCTCGAGGGAGTGCTCTGTGGCCTCCTGGATGAGACCTGTGTTCGTTGGCCAAAGAGATACTGCAGAAAGCCAGAAGGTGGCCAAAATTCCCAAAATCAAGCTTCTGCCTTCAAATTTCCCCTCTCCTATCCACATGCAAATGTAGAGGTCAGGGAGAGGCAGCCCTGGAAACTCCGATTTGCACAGATCCAACCTGTCGAGCTCAGAAGTGCACTTGCAGTTGCAGAGAATAACAGCCTGCGCTCCAGTGACTTCGTCTAAGGTCCAGCACGGTGCTAAAGTGGACTGAAAAATAAAGAATCACCTTTTATTTTAAGCAATAACAGTGCAGGTTAACATTAATTTTATTTTAAGCATTTTATTTTAAGCAATAACATTGCTGCCAGGCGGGCATGAAGCAGAGGACATGCCAGAGTGCTCTTTGCAGTTTGGTGGCTACCTTATAGTCACGCTGTAGGATATCGTTCTGCCTGGGAGGAAGCCTCTGGCAGGTGACCCTCTCCAGCAAAAAAAAAAAAAAAAAAAAAACAGAAAAAGGTGGAAAAGCAACAGTTTGTTTGGTCAAGGCTAAAGAAGGGAGGGAGAGTCCCTGGAACAGCCCCTGGGAGAAGAGCGATGGAGAAAACTGACAGGAAAATCCCAAGCCAGCTCCATGGGAGGCAGGGAGACTCACAGGGAGCCTGCATTCCAGTAAGGTTTTGGCTTTTGCTGCTTAAGCCAATGTAAGCTGTTCTCATGGCACTACTCCGCTGCTGTGGGATAGTACGAACACGGGACTGGAGAAGGATTTGGCTGCAAACAGAGGGTGGAAGTGAGGGGCTGGTGGAAGGGGAAGTGGCACCGGCTTAAGGTGCTTCTGCTTTCAAAACTTGAGTTATTCAACTCCTCCGTAAGGAGAAGGAATGAATGGAAAAATATGCGAAGAGTAGAGATAAGCTCGAGGTAGCTGTGCAGTAGCATATGCTGCCTGGTGGGTCTCCTCAGAGATTCAGGGTGCCCTAAGAGTGCCGGCTCAGGAACCAGAGGGACAAGGCTCCAGATAACACAGACAACGTGAAGGGTCCGGGGGGAGCCCTGGACAACGTGCCCTGAGAGATGCAGCTTCCAAGAGCTGCATTTGTGTATTGATACAGGAGACACAATCTCAGAGTCCCCGTGGCAGCTGTGCAAACTCAACCTGTCTGTTTTAGCCCAGGATGGGCTCCAGGCAGACAGGAGCAGTCCCAGTTTGCCCAGCACCGAACCAGTTTGCTCCTGTTCTGCAGCCGAGAGCCTGCAGGGATGGAGGCTGAGCCCCAAGCCCTGCGGTGGTGCCAGCCCGAGGCACTGCGCAGGATTCGACGGAAGGTTTGGCGACATGGCTCGCTGCCCAGCCCTGATTGCACTGAAACCAGGAAACCAATTCTGCAGCCTTGAGAGGCTTCTGTTTAAACATGTGCGGCCCTGAAAATCATTTCCCTAAACATGTTCTTGTTTCAACCTGAAAAAATGCGAGGGATTTTTTTTCGAAACACGATCTTTCATTTTGTCCTCGGGGTCACTTACATGCTCAAATAACACAATTTGCATTAGCTAGCCTCCTCGGTGCTCATCTGATCCCAAATTGTCGTCTGCCTCATTTCTTCATGCTAGCCCACTCGGTCAAATGGCCACTGAACGCGGTGGGGTTTTTCCTGCCCAAAAAAGACAAGTCTGAGCATAAAACAAGTGACCAAGTCAGCACAGGAGGCAGGACCACATGGTGTAAATAGCGTAAAGTAGTGTAAAAAGTGTAAATAGATGTGATAGACTGCTGTACCGAGGTGCAAGGTTACTGCCTAACGTGCCTGCGTCCCGGCTCCACGCCAAGACCTGCTGGCTGCGGTACCGACTCTGGGGCCGTGAGCCGCATCGCCGGTGCGGGGCCCACCCCATGCCTGAGCTTGCTGCCTCCCAGGTGCTGGGGCTGGTGCCGCCAGCGGTTTTGGGTAACGGAGGAAACCTGAGGTGAGGGCCATTCGGGACACTTTGGGGTGACCCTCGGGGCCAGATACCTGAGCAGCCAAACCCTGGGAATCCTTCAGGGTGGGCAAGCAAGCAGGCGGGGAGCGGGCAGTCTGGTTTTAGGTGGGAAGTCCAGGCCTACTAGCGTTGTTCCTGCTAAAACCTTTCCTGGCGGGAAAGAGCCCCTCGCGCTGAGGGACAGGGGCTCCCCCACAGCACCGCGGGCCACCACCTCTCGGCAGGCCGACCCTCCCGCCTCCCCGAGCTCCGTGAAGGGGAATTTGATAGAACGAGGTGTCGTTGCGAGGGGCCCGGCCCGGGAGAGGCCGTTTAACGCCGCGGCTGCAGGCCCCGGCCCGGCCCCGGCCTCGGCGGGCGGGAAGGCGCCGCGGTTGCCGTGACGACGCCCCGCTGCCCCCTCGGTTGCTATGGCAGCGGGCGAGCCAATCGGCGGGCGCCGCCGCGGGTCGGCGGGGGGGAAGGCTCGGGGGAAGGGTTTGCCGGTGGCGCCGCCGGAAGTGCCGGCGGGGGCGGGGCCGGGCCCGGAAGCGCGGCCGGCGCGGCGGGAGGGTCGGGGCGCCTCAGCGGGGCGGCAGGAGAGCGGGCGAGTGAACGAGCAGAGCGGCGGCGGCTGCCGGGGCCTGCCGGGGCCGTTGAGGCTGCTGGGACCGGCGCTGCCGGGGCCGGCGGGGCGCGGGCGCTCTCTGCCCGGCCGGAGCGGAGAGCGGGGACACCCCCGCCCCTTCCTTCCTGCCGCCCCTCCCCCGCGGCGGCAGGCCCTGCACGGGAAGATGGCGGCGGCGGCCGGAGGCGGCAGCGGCAGCAGCAGCAGCAGCAGCGGCGGCGGCGCGGGGGCGGCGGGCCGGCCCGGGCTGTGAGACCCGCGGCGGGACGGGGCGGCGAGCGGCGGAGGATGAGCCTGCTGTGCGCGCAGTATCTCCGGTGAGAGCCGGCCGGGAAGCGGCGCGGGGTGGGGGGGGGGAGTCACCGCCTGCCCTGAGGCGAGGCCGCGGCCGGCGGCCCTGGAGGCGGCGGGGAGCGGGGTGACCGGGTCCCCTTAGGCGTGGGGAGTGCCCACAACGGCAACGAGGAGCTCGGGGCTGTGAGGGGGATGTGACCCGGGGGGGCGTGGGGGACCCGACCGCCACGTTACCGAGCCCCGCACCGCTGGCGGGGAGCGGGGGCCGAGGCGGGACGGAGCCGCGTACCCGCAGCCGGGCGGCCCGGGCTACCGCTTAGCTGAGGGGCGGCCCGGCGCGGCGAGGGCTCCCCAGCAAGGTCAAGCCGGTGCCTTGGAGCCGTGGGGAGGGAAGCGGAGCCCCGCCGGCTTCCCTGCCGGAATTCTCCAGCCCCTTTCGAGGAGGTGCCGTGATAACCCGCCGCTGCGGAGCGACTGCGAGGTTTGACCCCGGCGGTGAAGCGAAACCTGCGCTCGCAGCCCCGTGAGGTGCTCTGGGAGAAGGGGAGTAGCAGGAGTTGTGTCTCGGCCCTCGCCAGTCAGCCCGTGGCCTGCTGAAAGTCCTCTGTCGAGGCTTATACAGTCGATCGGTTTGGGGGGACGATCAGCTGAGGGTTTGGGAGAGAAGCGGTTCTGCCGGGGTTGTGCTTTTTTGAAACCCTCCCGAGCCGCTGAAGTCGAGAGCGCTAGACGCCGCACGTTGATACGAGCAGAACTTGGATAGGCTTTTAGGTGAACTTATCTTTTGGGTATGAAATGCTCTTTCTCTAGGGATTTTGGAAAGGAGCTTTGCACGATACAAACGGGTTTGCAGTAGCTATAAAATACTAAATACCGTGTTGTCCGTGATGTGTCGCCCCCACCCCTGCCCCTTCCAGAGCACCGCGTGGAAAAGGAGCAGGTATGCCAAAAGGGCATGCACACTCTTTCTGAAGAGTTCAGGGCTTGGGAAGGATTTCTAAGGAGTGAATTCAAGGAAGTTTTTATGTTTCCAAAGCACTTTCTATCCAGGGTTCTGAAACACTTCAGCTGTCTCCCCTTTCTGATTCTCCAAATCCTCCTCTTCCTCCTCATCTTGTCATGTATCTCTGTCTGCCTCCTTCTGGTAGTCCAGATCCTGTCTCAAGTTTATCTTTTCAAAAAAGAAAAAAGAAAAGCAATCTTTTTCCCTTAATAGCAAGTTTATGAGCCTTTTTCTCCTCCAAGCTGCTAACCTATGTTGTCTTAGAAACTTGTTCATTCTTTCTTTCCTGTTACATTATGGAAAAAGCTCTTAAAGGCCTTATTATTAGCTCTCCTCTACCAGTAAAAGACTTGGTTTTGTATCATTGTATATGTCTTAATAATGTTGTAACCTCTTGCTCTCCGCTCCCTCCCTGATGTTATGAGTCTTTGGCTGCCTTGTGTCGTTACAAGGCAGTACTGTTGAAGTCGTGCTTGTCCTGCTCCAGTCACCTTCCTGCACCACCAGACTCTTTCTCAGCATTCTGTGTTCTGCTGCACCAAGATCCTCCTTGCCTGCAAGCAAGTGGGCAGTAATCGCCTATTTCTCCTAGCTTTGTTCCTCCAACACCAGAGCTCATCCTGGGCCTTTATCACCTTTTCCTGATTGCTTTATTTGTATTGTGCCTAATACAACTGAGGCATCTGGGCACTAACGTATTAGAAGTAATGACTTCCGTCTTTGTCACCAAGAACCTTATCTCCTCCTAAAAAAAAACAATCCCAGGACAATCTCCCTCCCAAACTTTTCAAGCACTCTGTAGTCGGTAATCTTCACCTTCTCCCTCTAAAGAACATTTGGGTTTGTTCCTCTGTGTAGAAGGTAAGCTTGGGCATGGTTTCCTTAAAAGCTGTGAAATACTTTTTACATCCACAGAGTGTATATTTAAATTGTTTGATTTGCATAGGGCAGAAATTGAGCTGCAGATTACTGCAGCCCAAGCTCATAAAGAGAACTAGGAATAGAGCCTCAGACTCTCAGATCCAGTTCTGTTAGTCCTTTGCCTTAAGGAGGAGCGCATCCTCCTTCTTACTGTAGCCTTACAAGCTCAATACGAGTGTAATGATGAAGGAATAAATAGACAAAAGTATAGTGGTATGAAAGGGCAGCCTAACAAAACATTGTGCCAAATGAAGATGTGGAGCAATTAGTCTCTGCTAGTCTTCATCATCTTAAAAGTGAGGAGGGACAGGAAAGTTTTTATGAGAAATCTTTCTCTGTATTTGAAGTTTAGACAGAAGAGAGCTGAATTTCAAAGGTGACCATGTAATGGTTGAATAGCTAGTGAAATAATGACTCTGCAAGAATCAAGACGCTGAAAAAATGGGCAGGGAAGAAAGAAAGGACTTTTAGCTGGACTGCCTTAACTCCTCCACTACCAGCCTCTCGCTTTCTGTAGAAATGTATATGAGTCAACTGTTTTAAAATGCTGTCCTTAAAAGATTGTATCCCTTCGATCAAAGTGCAAGAACTGAGAAATGCCTGAGACTCCTACAGAAGTCTTCCAGAATGAAGAGTATCAGACTTTATGTACCGAGTCTTTCAAAAGTTGCAGGAGAGTCCATTTTTAAGTCGTCTTCATGTGTTGCAAGAAAATGTTGGGATTTTTGTTTTCCTAGTCTTATCCTTTTCAAGGTCACCTTTCAAAGAGTACTGGAGTGTATTCTGTCCTGTCTAGTTTCCTAGATACTTCTTTCAGGTCAGTGTTTGAGCCGCTTCTCAAAGATTTGCATTGCATCTGGTCAGATGAGTAGACCTTTCAGAATGTTCTTTCAAAGACCTCTTAGGAAAAATAGGCATGGTTCACGTCTCTCTGTTCAGGTGAACGTGTTCGTCTCATCTGGCTAAAAATTTGTATCCATATCATTTGTGCTGCTTTGGGAATCTACAAGATCTCCCTGGAAATCAAATTAATCTCGTGGGGCAGTCACCTTACAGTGAACTTTTCATGTATCCTGCTGCGTACAGAAGAAGTCACTTTTAAGCAAAATATCACTACCGTAGAACTTCTAACATAACACCACAGAAACTTCTGAGCACATCCTTTTTATAAGACAGTATCGAGCTTTAGTCCACATTTGTTGACTTTAAGGAAATGATCTTCATTGCCAATTTTATATGTTAATGTTCAAAACATAGTTAACTTGGATTCAAAAGTTTAGCAGTTTGACTGAGATATGACTGTCTCGATTGCATTTCAAAGATTTGAACTCAGTTACTAGTTAAATGTGGCATTACTCTGGTAAATTGTGGCTTTCAGCACTCTGTAAACGTAGAATAAAAAGTGCTTGAATTACAGGGCTCGAACACCATTTAGAAATTCTAGTGCTGACAAACCAGTAGGTAGTTTCCGGTAGCTTTATGATGAGGCTATAACCAACTTCATTAAAGGTTTGACTGCTTTAATAATTTAAATTGTGGCTCTCTTTTCAAAGACTCATCAGTAGCTCCCTGAAGTTCTGCATCTGCCGTGTCTCTTCATGGTTGCTCCTTTGCTGTCTGCCAGTCCGTGACGCACCTCTTGCAGTGTTTCTTCACTGTTAATGGAGGAGGGTATAGTGGAGGTAATTCAGTGCTGCAATCTGTGCGTGTGAGTATGTTCTGGTACCGATTCCTGATCGGGTTGATGTAGAGTTGATGTTTGTCAGTGCTGGAAAGGCACAAACCAGAATACTGTTTGAAACCCAGAATGAGTCTCAGCGAGACAGGCAGAGTCAGTTATTTAATTATCTTGAGAGTATATGGAGGAAAAAGTTAGTAAAAGTAACTTCTTAACCGAGAATCTTGTAATGCATGCCTGCAGCGTTGCTTCCTGGAGTTCATAGGATTACAAGGTAACTTGGGCTGGAGGTGACCGCAGGAGGTCCCTGTCCAGCCTCCTGCTCAAAGCAGGGGCAGCTCTGGGGTCAGACCAGGTAACTCAGGGCTTGATCCACTCAGGTCTTGAAAACCTCAAAGGGCTCAGCCTTTTGGGGCAGCCTGTGCTACTCCTTGACTGTCCTCGTGCTGGAAAAGATTTTCTTTACATCCAGTCTGAACCTCTCATATTTTAACTTACGCCCATTGTCTCTCATCCTCCCGCCACATGTCACTGCGGAGAGCCTGGCTCCATCTTCTCAATCCCCTCCCCGCAGGCATGTGGTTGCTGTGGGTGCCCCCAAGCCTTCCCTGCCCCAGGCTGACCAAGCCCGGCTCCCGTGGCCTCTCCTCCAGCCCCGAATGCAAGTGCTGCAGTCCTGACTGCCCTGCGGGCCTCCGCTGACCTCGCTCTAGTTGATCCACATCTTTCTTGATTTGTCTTGATATCTGAACAAGGCCAGTCAGTCTTGGAAAGTATTCCCTCCAGCTTTCTTATGTTCTGAAATGATTAATGCTACTTTCATACATTGTTTACTCTTGAATTTTAAACGGGGGAGGAGTAGCGGTGAGATCAAATGCTGCGTTGGCCTTTCAGGAGGCACCTCTTAGCGCAGTATTTTCTTTGGGGGAACATAAAGGTCCTTTCTTATTTTGTCTCCTTTTTTGCTCCATGTAAGTTGTTTCTAGCATTTGATAATTAGAATTGCTGCCGATATTTAGTATGAGCAACACTTCTTATTCTTCTTTAAGGGTGAGGGTAATGATCTAAAAAGGCAAATAAGATTGATTGATTACTACTTACTACTGATCAACAAGCTTTTTGTGGTGACCTATGAAGTAAAAAGAATTACAATTAAAAAAGTTTTAAGCAATTCCCCACTGAGCTTTCTGCTGAAGGAAATTCATCTTGCTGAGAGCTCCAAGACACGCACTGTACCCCTTGGGTCTCTGGGCGGCTATTACTTGCTTTCTTCTTCCTGTCATGGGGATTTGGATTATTGAGCACCCTTCTGCCACCCAGGGACAACTTGTGCTAAAGTCACAAGTTGGCTGACTGTGCTATCATAGCTCTGATATTTTTTTCAAGCCTAGATTCCTAAGGAAACAAGGCTTGTGCAAGTGTACTGCTTATCACTTTTTTCCTCCTCTTTCTCAAAGGGCTTTAACAAATTTTAGCAGTCTTCTACAGAGGGATAGAAATCTCAAAGTTGCTTGTTGCCATTAACTTTATGAAGGTTAGCTGGTTAGAAAAGTGATTCAAATGAGTGTGCCTGTTGAGAGGGAAGCAGGCAGAGCTCAGCTGGTGTGAATCAGCACATGCAGAGCTTCATGTCAGCTGTGGTGTGTGCTTTTCTGTGCATGGAGTTTGTTTGCTCCTCTGTATGGAGTTAATAGCCAGGATTTGAATGCATGTCCACTTTAGAAGGTGGTGGGCACATTTTTCTGCTGGAGGGACTGGTAGGAAGGTGACTATGTATGAATGTGTGCCGGAGGGAAGAGGGCTGCAATAATCAGGGAACTTGACCATACTTGCTTAGTACTTGGCGAAAGCTTGGCCAAACTTGAACTGCTCCTGACAGAAGTTTCTCACTCTTCCTCTTACCCTCGGCCCTGCTTTGATGGTGTAAGTTTATGGCCAGGTCTTCAGTGAACTGGACTGGGGAACTACGCTAGGTTAAAACCACTTTTGTTTTGTCTTTTACCCACGGAGTTTAGCCTGAGTTGGTTTCCTGATCCCATTCATCCTGTTACCACGCAGGTGCTGAGAAAAGGGGTGAGGTTGTGTGCAAGAGGAATGAGGCACGAATAGTAAGGGCAGGGTGGGACTGCTTCTTCTAGTGATAGTGGTCATTATCATCAAAGTGCTCACTGACCCATAACACTAGTAAATAATGCCCCATTTCCTAGAATATAGCTGTAGCTACATATAGACTATATATATCTATTAAATATATGTAGAATGTAGCTGGTATCGCTGTCACAAATAGTACCGCTGTTTTCAGTCTGGGCTGAGAGTCTCCCCTTGTTTTTCTCACTGCAGAACGCAGCTTATCGTGGATGCTGTTACTGTGCTTGAGGTTATTTGCAAAACAGTGTTCCAGTGACCTAGAAGTGCAGGTTAGTGTGAGTAAAGTTACAGCTGTATTTATTTATTTATTTTTGATAGCAGGGATAATTCTTGTAGCAATTAGTTCTTGTTCTAACTTGTGTATTCCTACCCAGTTGGATCCTTATTGAAAAGGAGACGGGTCTGTTGTGGCAGTGAAAACCAGGTGATGCTTATCTGAAGTTTGGATGGGGGCACATAAGCTGCAGCAAAGCATTTTCAGAAGGCTGCCCCCTTCTCGGAATATAGGGTTTTGGAGGGGTTTTGCCGAGTTTCTTCATTTCAGTGCAGTAAGAAGACACATATTTGCCTGTTAAAATTTGCTTGATGAATGCTTCACTATTCTATTTAAGTACTCAAAATAAAGTATGCCATGATATTCAAGCTACTCATAAAATCTGTTACTTCTGTCCTCAAAGTGTATCTTCTGTGTAGCAGTTTCATAACAAGTAACCCTAGCCTGCTCTGGTGAGATGGTTTTGCCTCCCTATAAACTGATCTGGGCGCTGAATCGTATCACTAACTTTCACCTCAAACAACTTAAAGCTTTATTTAAATCAATCTATGTGGAATGTGAAGCTGCACTGCTTTTCCATTTGTCACATTGGCTATCACACGCGTTTTCAGTTGCCTTGATGCTTCCCACTTGAGGAGAAAAGGCTGGCTGCAGACACTGCTCAGGATCACTTGGGTTGATGGGAGAAGACAGTGACTTGATGATAGATGCCTTGGCATCTTCCCTGCCCTGCTCAGCCAGCAAAAATCAGTATGGAAGAGGAGTAATTGCAGTTCAAGTGCATGGTGGCTGAGGAGGGAGGAGAGAATAGTTTGCTTTTGTGTCTGATTTTGTTGGATGAGGAGCTGCTGGGGGTTGTAGAGTTTTAAGGGTCCTTCATCACTGCCGTTGGATCTGCACAACAGCAGCAGAGATTCGCTAGTAGGAGCAGACTCCTCAGAGTAAGGAATGGTGGCAGAGCAGTTAAGGAATGCATTTATGATGTATAAGGAGTATATGTGGGAGGACATTATTTATTGCTTTTGTTACTTTGAACTTGAGGCTTGTCCTCATCTCACTTGAAAGCTGCGCAGCTGCTGTCAAGCAGGAGGGGAATAAACCCACAGATTTATTTCCTTAAAATCACGAGTGGAATTGCATACTTTGGTCCTGTACTTTTTAATATGTTACTAGAGAGGTCACAGATTTCAGTGGTGTTTGGTAAAGCATAAGTTTTCCTGTGCTCAGGGAGGGGTATGGCATCTTAACTCTATTTCTCCATCTTACTGCAGTGAAAAGAATAGAGGACTAACTTAATGTTTATTGTGGAGTGACACGAGGAATTGTGGAGCTGACTCCTGGGCCGTACTTTCTCACTGTTTCATACAGGAGAAAGGGCTGGTGGCTTTTTTTGTATGTGCCTCTTGAGCATGCAGCCTCTTGTGGTGTTGCATGCAGTATCTTGTTGAATGTAGCTTTACAGTTGTACTGGTTTCATCACCAGCTTCCACCTGTGCAGCCGTGCTCTGAGTCTTGCCTTTAGGCCATGTTTCTAGACTTGTCTGGCCACTGCTTTTCTTCCCATTTGAATTTAAGAAGAACTTCTGATCATAAGCTTGGGGACTTCCTGGACAACCAAATGAGGGGGAAATGGCTTAAGCAGTGTTCTGATATTGTGTATGTCAATTCCTCTGAGTTAAATCAGCAGCTACCTGTTCAGATCAATGTAATGCTGTGAGTTGGGTTGGAGTAAGAGCTTTTTGAGTAACATTAGGCCTGCTTTCTCTTCTTTCTGTATTCCAGTAGGACTTTTCTGGGATTATTCACACTGGCTTCTGCACTCAAGAGATTATCGTAAGGAACCAGAAGGCTGAGGAGTCTCTTGGGCTTGTTACACAGTTGTGGGCGACAGACTGAATTTCACTGATGGGACTCAAATCAGAGATACCCTTGAGGTACTTAGGAGTCCTGCTAGAGTCAGTTTTTTCTTTTCACCTTTAGGGGAAAGAAATGTCATTTTTCTGAAACTACTTATGATGTCTCTAAAACATCAGCAGTCTATTTCTCATATTTTAATTTCATTATCTGTGGTGTTGCAAGTATCCTCTAGTGCTCTGCCCTATTGAACAGTTTTCTGCTTCATCTAATATTGGTATGTGTAAGCTGATTTTTATTTTATTTCCTCCCCCCTGCCCTCTGAAGCATTGTCTGTTTTGAGTCTGCGGGCCCCCCTTGTCATATGGCTGAATTACCTCAGAGGGCTGCTCTCTAGCTGTTAGGAAGTGAGAAATTAATTCTGAATGTATTTCCAGTGAAACCTTTAAGATTGATTCTGTCAAATGAACGTGGGGAAAATTCCTTGAATTACTTTGAAGAACCTCAGGCAGAGATTAGACTTTTTGTTTGGAGGCAGTAAAACAGACCTTTTGGGCATCAAGAGTCTTTGTTCAGCACTTACTTTGGTGTTTCTTGGTGCCTTGATTTAATGAGGCCTTGATAGTTGTTCCTGTTTGATCAAGCTACAGCAAAGGGCGGTTTGTTTGGAGCCAGCCTGTTCTAGGGCCCCCTGGGCTCCCCAATGGTCCATGCCACGTTATTTATCACAGTATGACTTCCCTACAGGTGTTGTCAGGAATAGAAAGAAATGAGGTTTTGATAAATCTGTTGGGAAGGCCGTTTTTTCCCCTTTGTTTTACGACAATCTTATAAATTCTGCTACTGTACTTTCTGTTGCAATGAAAGTCTAAAGTCTCCGGTATTTGCTTTGCCGTGTCCTGTCTTGATCTCACCGTGATTTGAAGAAGGCACGTGGATATTGCTATGTGTCAAACAGCTGCGACTGTGTGATAATCTTTTTTTAAACCAGGGTTTTCTGTAGCCAGCAAGGAACCTTTGACAGACTCTAGCTTCAGTTCCTTCTTCAGTCAGTACCGGTTTTGGCAGTGCCTTTGAGCATTCGTACTCTTAATTTGAGGTACACTTGAGCTATTAAGAGGGGTCTTTAGGGTAGTTTTTCCAGACTAGCCTAATAATAACTAAAACCAGAAATGCTACTCATTTGTACCTATGAAGAGAGGGAAAAAGAAGGATGGGACAAGACTATTTTTTGTCTGTTGAATAGATGCTAGTTGTCTGTCTTGAAGTAGTGTAAATACTTGTTGAGGACAATGCTGTGACAAAACATCTGAGCATAGAGGCTTGATCTAGCCAGCTATTCCCTGGAAAAAGCCAATCTGCTAGTGGGTCTGTTTTTTGTGAATGGCAATAAGAATCCAAAGGATTTAAGCCACATTTTTTAACGTTAAGGAAAAACCCCAAAGCACCAAGAGTGTATAAAAACATGAAAACTGTAGCAGGTCTTAGAGTTCCAATACCCAGCTGCAGTTACTAGTAAAATAGAGGAAATGTTATTTCAATATGAAGAAAAAGGTGACATTTCTATATGGGTTAATATTTATAAATTAAATTATTAAAAGATGCAGCATAAACTTGCCATAAAAATCTAGAAGGTGTTTCAGTTTGTCTTAATACCATCAATATGCATAAAGTTGAACATATATGCGAAATCTTTAACTAGAAAAGAAGTGATAAACTGCCTAAGATGCATTGTCAACATTTATTTGAAGTAACACAGAAGGCCTTATTTAGGAGCATGTAACATATATTATGCTAGGGTATGAACGTCTAGCAGTTTTTCCACCCAGTTTGAATATACCCTGACTATTTCATTTTAGAGATTTATTTGTTTTGAGGTAAACTGTAGGAGTTACAGGGTGAGGGGCAAAGACAGTTGTAGGGAATTGTGGCTTGCCGGGTGTGCAGTCCAGCTTCAGCTGAAGTACTCATCTTCTCCTGGTTTTGATATCAAAGACTAAAATAACCTCTAGAGCTTGAAACTATCCAGAAAGATATTTCCAGTATCTTTCTAATGAAGATGTCAAATGTTTGCTGCTTGTGCAACTACAGACTGTTTTGGTAGCTTCCATCATAGATGGCTAGGCAGAAGTGAACACTAAAAAAAGTGATGTGTCTACCTGTAACGTGACATTATGTAGTCAGAATTTTGGGACGCTCTTTCAAAATCAGGTAAAATTCTATATGCTTTGCATTAAAGCTGATTATAAAAATATATTTTCCATCATGACTGATTCTATTAATTCCTGAAATAATTCTGAGGAACACAAAACTAGAAGCTGCTATGCTGGAGTGTTAAGTGATGTGGCCCAAGAGTGTCTTGTCTTTAGGAATGACAGATCAGAAAGACATGAAGATCTTTCGGCCTTTAAGGACTCAACTGTGGGAAATCTTATTTGTACGGTTGAAAACACTGTTGAACATACGGATTTCAGATTTTGGGGTTAGAGCAGCATGATTCATGTAGTTTGAGTGCTTTATTGTCAAATGCTGAAATGTAGTGCCAAAATTATTCTATTTTAAAATTTGCTTTGGACATGCTGGTATGCTATAGAAAACATTTGATGATGAGATCCAAGCTATTGTAGTTGCAAAGTGAAATGCCAGGGTTGAGTTGGCTTGTGCAACCTGAGTAATGCACAAGCGTTGAGTTAATAACTGGTAATTTTGTAGTCACATGCTGAATATTTTGCCGGCATCGTCCCTTCTTGCTTAATATGCGGCAAAGATTCAGAAAATATCTTTTCAGTCTAACCAGGTGAGGACAGCCCCTGCCTCTTCACCACCTTACGAAGGTAGTGGTGGGTTGAGCAAGGCTGGTGATGTTTGCTGGGGGATTTGGTGGGAGGAAGGGGCCAGAGTGGGTGATAGGTGCACCCAAGGCATACAGCGATTCTTCAAGGCAAGACGTAGTGCCATGCGGAAATGGTTTAGCAAGGTGGCTGGGATAAGCTGCTTTGGGTTATGGAGGTGTCTGCCTCTGGAGGACTTCAAAAACAAGCAATGCAAATGTTTGTCAGGAACATCAGGGTGAGGGAATGGGCTATGTAACCTTTTGAGGTTCTTTCCAGCCTTAAGATTTGATCTTCAGGCTGGATCTGTTAGTCCATTGCTATGGAGCCTGTTCCTCAGCTGTTGCAGAAAGGAAAATGAATGTAATGAACCAGTCTGGTCTGACTCTTGAAAGGGAGACTGCAGTCTGGAAACCTGCGTTTGCGTTTATGTTCAGCAAAGATGTGCTAAACCCAAAAAATTTTCCACACATGATTCCGAAAGCAGATACTGATTTGTAGTTGGCTGAACATCACGTGACTTTCTTTTAAGACAGAGTTCTTTTCAGTTCTGCAGCTAAGGTATTGAGATTTAAAGTTGAAATAAAATTATTGTTGTAAAAACATTTAATCCCCAAAAGCAGGGTTAACCTTGGAAGTTATAAATTTGCTCAGATGCTTGTCCCTAACCAATTCATTAGTTTTTTAAACAGGAAAGGTAGGTTACTGGTTAACTGGCAGTACCTGAGAGCGCTCCGCAGGACAATGGCTGCGGCGGCAGCTTCGTTCGGAGGCAGTTTGGACCTGCTGTGAGCAGAGCTGCAGAGGTCAGCTGGATTCCGCCGAGTGAGCTGCATGACTTCAGCCGGGTTGGTTTTCCTCAGGACCCATTTGTGTTCAACAGGGCTAGAAAGCTTCAAGCTGCATCCTTCCTAGACAGGGGCAGTTCTTGTAGTAGCGTATCCGTGCTGCTTTGCTCCTTCTCAGCTAATAAAATTTGCTAGATCTGAGCTGGTTGGAATGGTCATAGGTTTCTCCTTCAGCTGAATGCAGACAAGAGAGTAACTTTTACATATGCCAGGAGTACGTGTGTTTTGGTGGTGGACTCTTGGGTTTTGTAGCTGACAGCCCATCTGCATGAGCCGCTCGCAAACTGAGGAGAACCAAGAACAGAGGACTACAGGAGAGTTGTATGTTCATAAACCGGCCGTTGAATCTGAGGTTCAGTAACAAACTCTCCTTCCCATAGCTCAAACAGGTATCCTTGGTACCTTGTGTCATGTTTATGCCTTTGCTGAAATATGTGATGCATATTGCTGGTTGTGTCGTTTGAGGTGAGAATTTAATGATCATGGTTTTTTTAATTTTTATTAGAAATTATTGTATTTGATAGAGCTGCATTAAACCTGTGGTGGTAGAGGATTCCACCTCTTCTTCTTACTTCCATACTTTTTTTGGGAAAATAATTCTTCAAATATTCTCTGGTTGAAAAGTAAGTATGTTTCAGAACAGTGTTGCCTGTGTGTTTGTGGTAGAGAATGGGGAGCAGCTAATGAGACTCCTGTAAACTACTGGCAATGATGCACTGAGTACCCATTTAATTATCATAAATGGCTGATAGAATTCTCCCTCGCTGGTGTTCAGCCTTCATGCCATTGCTGTGCTTTCAGAGTGTGGCTTGTATGTAGTTTCAAGATGGCAAATTGAAAATAATTTCTAAGATGCAGCTTGCAATTAGGATCATACTCGGATGTAATCTGAGTGTTATTTGTCATAACTTGTCTAAACCGTGCAGTGTCCTTTCACACTGAAAAATCTCTTAATTATGAAACGCTATTAAAACTTTTGGGCATGTCACATTTGTGCATAGATATGTGTTTTGTGTGATGTTTACATAGTTGTGAGTTCATAAAATGAATGGCATTGGGCAAAAACCAGCTTGATACAATTGTTGAATGACCGCAATGAATAATTTAAATATCAATACTTTTGCTTTAGGCCTTATGGTTTTGAAGGTCTTGACTATCTGGGTATAGATCTCAGTATTAGTGCTTGGAGAGCACGTGTTCAAAATGCTGAACTCCACTGTGTCTGTCGTAGTTAACTTACCACAAGCACAGTATGAGGGGTTACTTGAGCTTTATTTTTGCCACCTCTGATGGCGATGTCTAATATATTTGCTTTTTTTCCATCTGCTGCTTAGCAGGGAAGGTAGTATCTTGAATTCCCAATAACTGACTCTTTAGTGGTAATTACCGTCTACGTGAGTCGTTCTCAGCGTTACTGAGCATAAGGATCGGTGTTTGGCACTAGGCGAGGGGTAATTTCTGAGGCAGGGATTGAGAGGAAGAAGGTCCATAGAAAACGCTGAAAATCAGCAAGATATCTTGGGTTTATATCCTGAGCTATAAGTGGAGGCTAGAGGCAGCAGGAAACTGCTAGAGCTGAAAGTCAGGACTTAGAGGGCTGCAGGTATTGCCCTCTTCATGCAAAGTAGGATGGACTTTCCGGGGGAAATGTATGTCACCTTTGTAACTAGCTCCTAGCTGCAGGCACTCCGCTCTCCAGCTCCACAGGCAGGCGAGAGGGCATATTTTAACCGTGTTGCAAGAGTGTGGCACTAAATTGTCTGTGTAATTACCAGCCTTTGAACTGAATACTGTATACTTTCCTGGGAGATCTCATACAATGTCCGGGGAGGGTTGGCATCTGCTGCCGGACCTTAGCTGATCTGGCTTCTGCAGGGCTGACTTAAATAGCGTAACTTTCTGAAACTGGTTTCATGATATCTATCTGAAGCTGATCTCGATGCCCTGATTTGGCATTTTCCATAATTCTGGACACGGTTTTCATAATGCAAAAGCTGTCAAAAGAAGTTAGATAATGTTCACTTATTTTAACATCTATTGTCTGCGGTTTCCAGCCCTTAACACAAGTGAAGATTTTACCAAGTCAGGAACTGTAATACAATAAATGAGTACTGGTGTTACTATATATTTATCACAACTAAAAGCTGATATCGTGTGCACTCTAATCAGAGTGAATTTGAAAGAGTAAAAGATAGTAATATTACAAGGGCAGAGTTTGTTGGGGTTTTTTGTTTTGGTTTGGTTTTTTTGTCCAGAAAGTAATTCCGTTGCTTTTCCTTGCTCACTCTCAAAACCCTTTGGGAATTACCATGGTAAATAAGGTAGTTCAGATGCAAACCTCTCACATCCCGCTTAGCACCATAGTCATAAGAACTAATAAACCTGTGTGCTTACCAGAAGTTCCTCATTGTGGGTAGTGAGCAAGCAGAGCTTTATGGTTTTCCTCTCCAAAATCTGTATATTTTTAAGGGAGCGGGCTGTCAGTGGCTGAGTGGATTGCAAGGCAATCTTGAAGTTTTTGTGCCTTCACACCTTGAAGATTGCTGTAGTTTTTAAAAACTAGCTTGGCCAATGGGTAGTGTGAAGTTTAAGGAGGTACACAGTCATTTTGCCATTGACTTGTTCTCAGGTCAATTGCAAAGCTGATATGTTGTCAGCCAATACAGTAAATGTGCTTCTTTCTGTTTCCTTGTCAGCATCCATAATATTCCATAAGCGTATTCATTTGTTGACGGTTTCCTATTAGAAACTTTCATTTAAAGGTATTCCTTAAAACATGAAAAGATATCCATGTCTTGAAGCACCACACATTAAGTATCTGTTCATTCTTTCCTGAGTGTGCCTTTTTTTATAATTATTAAATTGCTTTTAATCCTTTGGTAATTTGCTCTTAATTCTTCTATACTGAAAACACTGTCAGGGTTCCCTGTGGAGCTATGCTGTCAGCTCCTGGAAGGTAAACAAACCAAAGGTGACTGGAGTTCTTGTGCTTTTCTTTCATGGGCAACATCGATTTAGAGGTTCGTTTTCTCCCTTATGGCTCCAGTAAAATTCCAGATAACTAGTAGGTCAAGATGGAAAGTTAAAGAACAGCGTAGTCAGTATTTTAGAAATAGCTTTACGAACTACCAGTTATAGAAAATGGAGCTGAGCTTTCCTGAGCTAGTCTTAAAACTGTACATATATTCCAAGCTGTTCTTGTTTGAATTGAAAAGTACAGATTGTTGGGTGTTTAGTTTGCAGGTTACTCTCCTGACTTAAATTTTAGAACTCTGTGAAATAGACACAGGCACATTGCTAATCTTGAACGACTGCCTGCGGACCGGATCCCATTTATGAGGCATTTAACTCACGTTTGTGGCACTGCTCTTCTAACAAGACTCAGACTCACTCCTGTGCTTGACGTGAGCTCTAGGCTGTAACGAGAGGGAGAGTGGAGACTTTGGTGGAGACAGTTGAATGCTAGAAACCTTAGCAGGGTAGGAGACTTCTATTTCCCTCCCTGTAGATAAAATCGGAGAGTAAGCACGCATATAAACTTCCCTTAGGGTACCTTTTACCTGTTGGGCACATCTCTTTCTTTCAAATCTTGAGACATAGGAACTGACTTCCGTGAAACTGGAGGAAAGAAATGAGTTTGAATGAAGCTGACTGCGAGGGTACTTTTACTCTTATCCAGGGAGGGGGATTGTCAGTTCTGATCAAACTTGGAAAAAGATGCTTTTGGTGGTTGCTTTTTGAGGATGATTATTATGACTTGCTTCTAATAGAGCCTGGACTAGGAGAAAGGGGCAAGATGGGATTAAAAAAAATTCCTATTCTGTGTTCCCATTTCTCACCGTCCCTCTCAGCTGAGGTGGAAACAAGAAGGCAATAGAGAAGGATTCCCTGTGGAGAGGGTTTGGATTCAGGTGGTGATTGCCTTGCTTTAGTGTCTGTTTGCAGAGGTGGTTTTTTTTTACTTGCACAGTTACACTGATGCTGAATTAATTGTTTGCATGGCTTTGATCTACAGCTATAATCTGATAAAGCCACTGGTCAAAGAAATTAGCTGTACCCTGACTTCAGCTGCCTGTAACAGGAATAATAAACTTTAAACTAGTTAGCACATAAAATTGACAATATGGTGGTACTGTTGAAGGTGTTTTTCATTGCCATATCTGTGAAGACGGTCCTTTCAGTGTAAAAGGCACGTGGAGCATTTAACTCGATGACTCACAGCCTGAAGATCTCTTGCTATGTCAGTTAGAGCTGACGTCACCAAAATCTGCCTGCTCCCAAAGCGAGTGATGCCAGCGCTTCATGAAAACCACGGTCATTTAAATTAGGTGGCAAAACTTGCAAGTTTGGAACATTAAGAACTTGTTCCATAAAGATAAAGCTGTTTAAAAAAAGTTGTTAAGCAGTACATATCTGATGCACAAGTGAGTAGGTAAAGTCTGTACACAAATAAGTAAGTAAAAACTGTATGTGCCTCCCTATACTGCAGCAAAATCCAGACTCCATCCAGTTACCCTTTCAGGAAAAGATGTGTCAGGCTGTTAACTGGAGCTGCAGTCAGAAGCCTGTTGTATTCAGGTGATGTTGAATTAATAGGTGAAGGAAATACCAAAGATGAAGTTTAGCCATAAGTTCCCTGCTACTGTTACTCAGGTATATCTAGGTTTGCGCACAATCCAAAGATTGCTATAAAATTATTTCCCTTTGACAGGTGGTAGTTAGAGATACAGTTGCTGTCTACAAAATAGTTCAGGGAAGTCAGAGTTATTTCTATATCTTTTCAAAATCCAACCTTTAGCAAAGTGTACCAGCTGTAAAGGATTAGTGCCAAGTGAATCTCTAAAAACTGCTAATAAAGCTTCATATTTTAGCAAGTGTTAGAGGTTACTCTTAGGAATGGAAGGAAGAATGCTTATTTCCCATACAACTGACAACCACTTCTATCAGACAGTAATTTTTTGCTCAGTGCTGAACTCCAGATGTGAATGCTGTCTTGGGTACAGTGTTTAGGGGCTTCTGAGCAACCCAACTCTCCCCTAAATCTGCTGTAGAATATTCAGTGCCCACGCTGTTAGTGTTTTCTACTGCTTTCCCCTGCCCTGAATTAGCACAAGTGTACATAAATACAAACAAACGAAAAACCAACCCACTGAGGTATCAAGCCATTATAAATTTTTGTTGAAGTTAACTATTATTTTGAGGAAAATCTAAAATAGTAGTTGCTGGGTGTTGCTTTGAAGTTCCTTCTGAGTGTAAGCTTTCCATGAATTGGAATGATTAAAAAATAGTAACAACTTGTTTTAAGTGTGTTAAGTGTATTTGACTTTTTTTAGTATGCTAGCATAGAAAATTTACCTTCCTTATGTAAAATCAGGGATTTCCTGCATTTATTCTGTATATGTTCTATTCTGTATGTTCTTAGAAGAAAAACTTTCTGGCAGTGCCCTTGATGAACCTTCGGATCAGTCACCTCCTGCTAAGGCTTGCTAGGCTGCGGGCACTTTTTGTTGCAGTACAATTTCGCATGTACCTCCGGGGAACAGAAGTGCAGGAATATAAATTCCTGCTTGGAGCGAAACTACCCTGACCACTTAATATGGTTTTTAGTTTGTAGAGTGTTCATAGAACAAGTGATTGGATTCTGATTGCTTTTATACGCCCAGCTGCCTGGACTCGTTACCCATTTTAGTACTAAAAAACCTCAATTCCTTCTTTGGGGGGGTTGTGTTACTGAGATTTGATAAGGGAACTGATACAGCTGCGGATGCTTCAGGGCTGCCAGGGGAAAACCGAGTGGAGTTCCCCTTTGGGCATGGTGGAAAGCAGAGTGTTGTGTTTAGTGGTGGTTTTTTCTGAGGTCAGGGTTTTTCCGTGGTTTTTGTAGGACTTGTAGTGCCATAGCAGATCTTGCCTGGCTCATCCTTACTGTGTAAACGAGAGGAGAGTGGTGTAAGTAAAGCTTGACTTTGACCAGTTGGACTTTCAGAAATAGTGGGTGTTAGCTGGGTAACACAAGACCGCTGCTTTGAAAACTTGGGCTTAATTTTATTTGCTTTTCTGTGCTTGATAATGAAGGTTGTTAGCAAAACTGTGCTTCTGCAGAATTGATGTTGCCCTCTTACAGATGCAGTGTGGTGTATGCAGAACTGAAAATTTGTTACTGTGTGTGCTTTGAATTATAACAGAACTGAAGAACATATATTGAAACAGAGATGAGCTGTTTTGAGGGCAACAGTAAATTAGATCCATTTGTTTAGTGATATGTGAATGGAGTTTGAAGTTGGGTGGCAATAAGAGGGTTAGAAAACTTAATTTATGAAGGTCGACATTGTAGCCTACAAGAGAGAACTGATGGTTCAGAGTATGGGTTTAAGTCTTTGGTTTTCCAAGTGGCTGTTCCACGAAGGCAGTGATCAGTAGCTCCGCATGGCAGCTGGGTGTGCTGGGGGGAGGACTTGGTTTGCAGCAGAGGGGCCTTAGGTTGGTGTTTCAGAAAAACCTTCTGCATTATCACTGGGGAATAGAATAGTTAACCAGGGAGGTTGTATGATCGTTTTTGTGGGGTTTTAAGAGCAAATTAAGCAAACTTGTCCTAGTGTAAAAGTGTAAGTGGGACTACATGATCTTTCGATCTTACATGATCTTTCAGCCTCTCGGTGTGATGGTTTAAACACTTGAAAATGTGTCTGGGAGAGACATCCCTATGTTTGTGGGGTTTCCTTTCTGTAGGGTTGACCAGCTTAAGGGGAACAACTTGTTTTCTTTTTCTGCTTAAGGAAAACTTAATTGATCAAGAATGGTAAAAACTTGAAAATGGAAAAACGAAATGTGTCTGTCTTGTCTTCCTTTGCTAAATCTGGTGGTTCATTCCAGGCTAAACATACTGTCTGAGTTCCCCTGAGTTACAGCTAAACTGGAGTTCATATACTGCCAAGTTCTTAAGAGAAGAAAAGTTTCCTTTGCCATCTATGGGTACTTAAATTTTAATATATGTTATGCCTTCAGAACTTCAAAAGAAAGTCCTGACTACTGTCCTTTAAAGTTTTGAAACTTTTCAAGTATTTGAATAAAATAAAAATCTCTTTAGCTGTCAGACTATATCACTGAATTGAGTGGAAGGCTTTTGTATTTGAGTCTCGAGTTGAACTAAAGCATGGGCTGAACTTATAGTTGGTTAGGAAATTATGAAGAATAGCTATCATGATATATCAAAATGATACAGCATCTAACAGAGATACTTGAAGTACAATTTTTGAGCTATGATTTGTGCTTATTTGGCTTTGGACCAACAAACTCAGGGAAACTTGACTTGAAGACTGAACTGCTGAGGCCAACTGGGCAAGGAGGTACTTGAGAATATTCTTGAAATGATAACATGTGTAAGCAAGTTGTACCAAGTTTGCTGGCAAGCAATGTGTCTTTGCACCAGAATGAGTCATTCTAATGTAAATTCAATATGAGGCGGTACAAGAAAATACATGGACAAAAAGGCTTGTTAGAAGATGCTTGACAATGTGAGAAGCCATTTGCACTGTCAGAAACTCTTGCCGTTATCGCTGAACTCCGGTTTGGAGTCTCTGAGACTCCCACTAGGAGTCTGAGCACCAGCAAAGGCTCTTCACTACCAAAGACCAGGCAATCCATCTTTTCTCTCGAGATGCTAATATTTTGCCACTGATGCAGAACAACTTTGGTGCTGCCCTCTGTTATCCTGGCTTAACCACGGTAGATGCAGTTGTTTTAAATAAAAGTTGTCTTTAGGTGGAAATCAGAAACGGAGTGTGCTAGTGTTAGACCTGCTTTACTAATTCCTTTGGCCTCTAAGAAGTATTGAAATAACTTCTATATATTTTATTAAAAATTATCGAGACAATCCCCTTAGTGTATCTTGTTGCAAGCTTTTAAAATATAAAAGGCAGTTTGCTTTACAGCTAGTGAAGAGATGGGCGCTAAAGGCTCTCATTCTGTAAGCAATGAGTATTGTCTTCCAAAAAAGGTTTTATAAAAAAAAAATGTTTTTGGTAAAAGTTCTGGTCCAGCCATATTGTTAGTGCTATGAATTTATAGAGGATCTGTCAACAGTTGCACTGATGTAGGGGTTGAGGCTCTCTTCATCTAAACTCTCCAGGAAACAGCAGGTCAAAACTTCATGAAAAGAAAGCCTTCACAATGGTGCTATTTGTATTTCCCTCTTAAAAGATTGGTACTTAACACAATGGAAGGTAGTTCTGCACAAGTAATTTTCAGAAGAGCAGTTCTTGGCTTTTAAAGGGCAGAGCCTTTTTGCCTGGAGGAGGATTTGGGGCTGGTGTTTGCCGGAGCAGTACTGCGTGTCCCGCTTAGGCTGAGCCTCTCAGTAGGATGCATGGCTTTGGTAATGCAGACTGTGTTCTCAGCTCAAAGAAAAGGTTTGCACAACTGGCAGGTGTTTAAAGTGTGAGCCAAACTGTATTAACTTGGCTGGCTGTTCAAAAAAAGAGAGGCTTCTGCACCTGAGCGAGTCAGCTTTTCCTTCTGAGCAGTGGCATTTCTCGCTGCCAAGTCATAGCATTGCAGAATTTGCTCAGCTTTGTGCTTGACTAGACTTGCAGGTTAGCATCGCAGAGGCTTCCGAGGCGCAGCACGCAGAGGAGATTGCCGTCCTTTGCCAGCTCTTCTTAGCTGTGTGGGGGAAAAGATCTGCTCTTTCCCATCCTGCTAGCTGCCGCGACAGGGAAGGCATCGCTGAGGCACCTTGTGTTACCTCCACATGGGTGAGGCAGACATGTTTCTTGGGCTTTCAGCTTTCTCATGACACAATATCTAAAACTTTCCTTGCTTGTCCTTTAGTAATAAAAGGTTATCTCTTCTTCCAGTGTACCCTGTTGTTAGCAGTTGAAAAAATGTATTCGTGCCTTCTTGAAAGAAATAAACTAAAAAAAGTTATCTTAAATAGATGAAATTTGTGAAGCAGGTGAGGAACGTACAGATTTATTTCTGGCACTAGTTGAGATATTCTTAATTAAAGCCCTTGGAGCATCCTATTGCTTCTTGGACAGTACACTGTTGTGGCTATGGTGAGTTGCTACAGATAATTCTTGCATTTAATAAATAGAAACTTTGTGAAGGGACTTAACCAATATACATCTTCCTAGTGAAGCACTGGCACTATTATGATATCCTTTTAATCCTGATGTGGATCTCAAAACCTTCCCTATAATTTGTGGCCAGTAGGTAGAACCCAGAACAACCTGAAAAACTATTTTTATGGTTACCACAACTTCACATTGGCAAGAGAGAGTATATGCTTGTTTGTGAAGCCTCTTTAGGGATTAGGTGGTGCTTTTTCTTGGCTCTCCATTCTTTCTCAAGCTGGCATCGGACTTTCATGTTAGTCACAGTGCGACTTCCGTCTGTTTTTTTTGCTGAGGGAGGCATGTGGAAGTGGGTATTTCATATGCTAGGAGGATTCCATGTCTGGTATGGAAAGCTTGCACTCTTTGCAAATATATGTGAACATTTGAGTGTAGTAAAAGGAAAGGGACACGTTCCACCAAAACCCAGCCAAATCAGGCAGCCTTGTGTCCCTTCTGCCTCTGCCTGCCCTGTGTTAATTCTGTGTCGGTCAGACAGGCCAGCAGTGCTGCCCGTTGAAGCTTTATGTACCGCCAACAGTGCTTAACAGAAGCATCTCGATGGCCTGTGCCATTCAGCCATTGATGACCATTTGTAAATATTTATTTAATGAGGACTGAGTCCTGATTGTTCCTCTATTTGAGAAACTATTTGCCAGCCTCCACTAGCAGTGGGGATTTGCAGAGGATGTTCAGTGAAGGAGTGGTAGTTGGTCACCTGTAGGTGCCATTCTTTCTGTATTTTCTGTATGTTTGGGTTTTTTTCTTGAAAACCTGATCAAACCATGACTTTAGGGAGGCAGTGCAAGGAACAGAGGTAGTTGGGGAAGCCATAGGTTTTTTTAATCGCCTCTCCTTCAGGAAAGCTAGTGCAGCACAGAGGGACAGGAGGGCTGTAGCAACGTGCTGACAGGCACCGATGGGAGTTTGCTTTGCTCTGTGTTGGCGACTGCATTTCACGTGTGACAACTGAAAGTTAATATCAAATTCCCAGTTACAGGTAAGCAGGTATCACTAATGTTGGCAAGACACTGCTGCCGGGTAAAGCTTAAAATACAGCGTAAGGGTTTTTTAGTTTATATTTTTTCTGAAAGAGACTAAAGCTAATCAGGGAAAAGTGAACAGTTGAATTTTGTTGTGGTATGGATTAGAAAAAATCATGCTGTTCAACAACAGTAGCTCAAATCCATACTGCATGGGTAAACCAGTGTAGGTTGTAGGCAGCCTCTACGGAGCTGGCCCCACTTTCTCTACTCACTGTTGCATGAACGTGCTTTAGCATAATTCAATTATTTTGATCAGTCTGTTTCTAATGTGTTGTTTTATTGCTTTCTTACAGGCAGGCAGAAGTCCTGAAGGCTGACATGACAGGTAATTGCCTTTATTATATAGTTGATCTAGCTGCTAATACTTGATTCCTGTTTTTGTTTTCCTTTTGTGTGTTCCTTATGCTTACCATTCCTAAGAATTCTCTATAAAGTGTGTGACGTTACGTTAAAGGTTTGTCCTCTATATATAGATAAATAGCATTTTAACAACTGTGCCCCTCTTTCTGGACCTAAAACACATGTATTTTTCAAGTTGACTTTGGGTGCTTTAGAGCATTTAGAGCATTTGGAGGTGGAGATCGTGCCCTTAGTCCTTTCCTATAGTGTTTTCCCTTTGGGGAAGAGAAAGAGACTGCTGTCCAACCATCACAGGAACTCCTGTACTTGGGATTAGCAATGGGAAAAGGCTCTGGCTGGTTTTGAGAAACCCGGGTGACGGAAATGTTGGTCTGAATGCTACCGTTTGTGTTATGAAAGTGCAACCCATAGATGCTACCAAATGCTACATACTGTGTTTTAAACTGTATGTATTTATGGAAAATAGAAATGGTTTATATTAGTGTGTCAGCCACGCAGTACAAGCAGCTTGCATAATAAACCTATGCTCAGCTGTGCTTACCACCTTGAAGCAGTACACATAGCAGGTTGGTGTAGTCCCTGTAGGAACACTATAACTGCCTGGATCTATCTAACCCAGCAGGAGTGGCTACACCATCAGCAGAATGGTTCCCTGGGGTGAGGCCCATCCCTTGTGCTCCCGCAGCCCCACCTCAGGTGATTTTACAAGGCATGAGAAATTGGACTCTGTAACTAGCGATAGCAGGGAGCAGGGTTTGCATTTACCCTCGGTGATGGAAGGCAAATGGCTACCAAAGAGTTAGAAAATGGCAAGCATGCAGTAGTACCTGCCCACAATATTCTCCTAAATACCAACAGCATTGGTTCCAGAGACTGTCCTATTTAGCATCCTGTGATGGATTTCTTTTCTGCTAATTTTTTCAGGCTACTCTGGAAGTTTTTCTAAATTCATCCAGTGGCAAGAAGTTCTGCAGCTTAATGACTTGTGGAGAATCACCTCCTTCTGTCTGTTTTGGGTTTTTTTGTTTTTTTAACTTGCCAGCTGCTGACATTGCTCTTGTCTCATTCTGGTGTTGTAGGAGACTGGACAGTTAATCCCCAGTCCCTCTGTAGTTCTTGTATTTCACTGTTCTGATGAATCTGTGATAAAAGCAGGTGTTTGGCAGTGAATATCTTACACTGTGCTATGTTCTTTCCTTTGGTAGGTGAGTGAAAAATCAGTCAGAATAACTCCCTAAGTTTGAGTATTACAAAAACTGTTGTGTCTTTTTTTTTGCTTTTGTTGCTCAGATTCAAAGCTGGGTCCAGCAGAAGTCTGGACGTCCAGACAGGCTCTACAGGACTTATATCAGAAAATGCTAGTGACCGATTTGGAATATGCTTTAGATAAAAAAGTGGAGCAGGACCTGTAAGTACCTCAATGAATTCATATGTATATATGTAATCTGGGCTGATGAGCAGGAAACCCTGAGACTTCCAGAAAAGCGATTGTATCCTATGAAATGGTTGTCTTATTTCCTTTAAAATGAGAGCTGTGCTGTGGGTGAAACATGAGAATGCGCTGCAGAGTTGATGAGAAGAATTCAATAGTTAGTATTTTTACATCTGGCAGTTAGTAGCAGCCGTGTCATGCAGGAGTGGGTTTTCATGAGCCAGATGGAAGGGAGAGAGCTAAGAAACATCACTCTTCTGTGCTGTCAGGAAAGGGCTGAAGTTTGGAGTTTCCAGAAAGGAGGGAATTTGCCTGACGCAGTTACCTGGAGCTTTGAGCAAGGTCTAACAGGAGTTGAGTAGCTGCCAAAGATCCTCACTTTAAGCCCTCTGAGGTAGGGCTGGGCAGAGGGAGGGATATCAGGGAAGAACTTTACCGGGTTGCTTATGGCATCAGGGGAAGATCCTGCTGGGTTTTCTCCATGCCCTGAGTCTATTCCCTGTTACTTAAGATGCGGATATGGATTGTAACAGGTTTAGTTGAGAAGCGTGTGCTTCTTCCGGCACTCTGAGGGAAGCAAGATGCGTAGGCTGGTTGAGTTGTGCTGCCCATGCCTCCAGATGCTGAATGATTTTTAACTCAAATTTCTGTACCGCACATCCTGTTTTCAGAAGAGAGCTATGCTGCCTAAAACAAAACAATTACAATCAAATATTAATGCTGTTACAGTGTTAACTATACATTATCAGGATTGGTTTCTCTAGTTGTGAGAGGTGGGGAAAGTTAATTCTTCCGTATTTAACATTATTTCTAATCTGAATGTTGTCTGAATTTGAATATACTTCATTTTCATGTCTGATGCTATGTAATTAAACAGTTCTTCCCTGTTGCTTAGGCTATCTGCATAAGGTGCTTCCAAAGTAAAAAAGGAAAACACTTTTTCTGTTTTCAGTTGGAATCATGCCTTTAAAAATCAGATCACGACGCTACAGGGTCAGGCGAAAAATAGAGCAAATCCAAATCGGAGTGAAGTTCAGGCGAACCTCTCTCTGTTCTTAGAGGCAGCTAGTGGCTTCTACACACAGGTGAGCTGCAAAAAAAAATGTTGGCTATGGTGTATTTGCATAGTGTGGAAGCAACTGTGCTTCAGCCTTATATTGCTTATGTGTGGGTCCTTTACAAAGCTTCGCCTGGCAGATCTCCTATGCTGCTCCAGCAACTGCTCATGAGAGATGAGCTCTGATATCATACCAGCATGAAGAACTAGTATTAATCTCTTTGAGGAAGGGCGGGAGGATCGGTTTTAGGTGGGTAAAATCTGTTCTTTTCCCTTAGTGTAGGAAACTATTGCTGTTCTGGATCAAGCAGTGTACCTTGCTAACACTGATGCTCTCAGTAGAACGTGTCTACAAAGCTGGGGATGTGCTTTCGATCAGCTGCAGCCTCTAGCTAATCTCAGACTTCTGCGAATCTGGTAGTTGTTTTGGTTCCCCATAAAAACATGGCAACAATTTAAGTTCCCTTCCACAGAATCTGCTTTAAAGCCTAAAACCCACATCTTTGGGTAAGATCAAAGGTCCGTTTAGCCCCATATTTTGTCTCTTACAGTACCCTGCTGTGACTGCTCAGAGCAAGCATTAAGCAGCAGGAAAATGTAGAATGATACTTCCTTGCTCTAGGCTCTTGCTTTCTGGCTGTACATGTGTTGCTTTCTTGAGATAGCTTGACTCATCTAGCTATGAGGAGGTCTAGCCTGCATTGACTCTCCAGTCCGTCTTGAAGCCATTTACTCTGGTCTCTGCAGTGATCTGTGGTGAAGAATTCTGTATCTTAATTGTAATGTCTAAGAGAAACGATGACACAAAAAACCCCCAACCTCAACAAACATGTTAACTGATGATTTCATTGTACTCTTAGTTCTTTTTTTCTGTCATTTCTCTAAAAATTCCCATTCACCTTCTTATTACTATGCATGAATTTGTGGGCCGTTGTCATAATTCCTTTTCACTTTGAAAAATGCGAGACTTCCCCTATGTAGTGAAGGATGAGCAAAGATAATCAGTTTTGTTCTTGGCTCCAGTTATTCAAGAACAGAAATACGTGCAGAATTCCAAAATGCAGATGCACAGAGGATGTGTGTGCTGCCTTAACGTGCTTTGTTCTGTGTCCCTTCCTTGCAACTCCTAACGTTGATGGTGAGCGTTGAGTTAATGTTTTTCAAGAACTGTCTACGTACATACTCCATACATATTTGAATACAGTTTTTTCTGAATAATACCTAACTTGGTGCCCACCACAGTTGTGCATTTAAGTAGGGTGGTTGTCCCCACGAGTATTATGTAGCACTTACAACGTATAATGTCTTGTGGGTTTTTTGATCAAGTCTCCCAGGCTTACAAGCACATCTTCAGTCTTAATTCTCTATTTTTGTCAATATTATTTAGAATTACTAACTTGAGTTACAGGAGCTTTTCTTTCCCTTAAGCAAAGCTGTATTGGTGAGTGCTCTTGAGCTAAGTATCTTTTGCGAGGTTTTCAGTTAATTGCAAAAAGGGTATGATTCCTGTTCATGTATTTACTCCTTACTGCCAGTATTTTGCCCATACACTCTTTGCAATGTTAGATTTCAGCTTGTAGACTATGGAGAATAAGAGTCAGTGTGTGATAATGGCCTTAAAGTTAACTTGTCTTTCTTTCCTTTTTTGCCCTCATTTGGTGTATGCTTCAGCAACATTGTCACTGCTGAATCCTCTGTCTCAAGTAGTGGTCTGACTAGACTTTCTATCATGGCTAGTTTGCACCGTCTTCAGGTTACAACATGCACAGTAGGTCATTCTTACTACATCAGTTCCTAGTTTGCCTTGCGGATGTTCAGAATCAATCTCATTTTTTTTCCAGAATCTGTGTGATCTATGTGATCTATCTTTTTTTTTTTTTTTTTCCCTTGGGCATTGTTTATTGGAAAGCTTCTTATTTGAAGCAGCCAGTTTGACAGACTGTGGCATGGTTGCCAAGGGTTTTCTACTATCTACGCGGTTTGTCTTGCAAGAGCCTTGTTCTTCCCTGCAGTGTATCAGGGAATTTTGCTGCTCTTGTGTATGATGCCTCAGACTGTGTTGTCTTTCTGTTTGCTGTGAAGGTAATCATCCCATTTTTAGTCTATGAAGAATTTGCTCAGGCAAGGTACCTGCTTTCTGACTGTGAGGCCTGTGCAAATGACAACTTTGAAAGAGAGCATGAATTCTCCTAATTCAGCATGTTGGAAGATGTCAAGTTTCTCTCTCTTATCCAGCTTTTATCTGTGAGATCCCTCTCATTTAGGGATTTTTATGTACTGTATAAAGGATGGAGCAAAAAACACAAACCTTTTTCTGCAGCAAGCAAAAGCACCGCATTGCATGTTTAGCCGTTGACAGAGCGCGCATCTCTGTCAGCCCTGAGCTTTCTATATGCCTTTATCTGGAAGTGGAACCCTGCTGCAGGTCTGTTTTATTTGGAGACTGAGTATGTTCCCAGCTGGGAGAAAGTCTGTCAATTCTTGCGTGCATTTTTAACCCTGTAACACAGTAGAACAAACACTTTTCATCGCTACGTGGTTACTGTTACTTTCCAGAGTATTTGCTGGAGTCTATTAGGAAAAACTTCAAAAGCACTAATTAGAATGGCAAAGTTCAGGTTTTCCTTCAATCAGCTTTTGAGATAGTGAATCAAGTAGCTGATGCCTTGTTCTTTGGAAGAGTCTCATTGTTAGCTTAGCACAAATATTTACTGATAACTCAGCCACTGAACGGTTGGCCCCCATTTGCCTTGCATTGCCTACAAACTTGGTTTTGTTCTGGCGTCTCTAAAGTTTAAGCCAGGGTAGTGCTGTTTCTTATGTTAGAACAATCTTCTTTGGAGGATGAGTAGTAGTTCTCTCTTATTTTCAGAGAATGGTGCCACTTCATCTAGGTATAAAAAAACCTGTGTTCCTCTTAAGAGTGGCCTGTTTAAAAAAAAAAAAGGCAGCAGGATTTTTAGACCTCTGATGGTCAGTCTGCACTGATGCATACTTGGTAATTTAAGTATCATGGGAATTGAGTTGCTTAGTTGGTTTGGGATGCACAGCTTTTTCTTACAGGAGAGAAGTGAAACTTTGCTTCGTGGTTCTGGGCAGAATGATGCAGCATGGAGCTCAGTGACTTCCATCTGGAGAATGTAATTTAAATTTTCGGTAACAGGCTTGTTCACTTCAGATACGTTTAGCTAATCCGTGCCTCTGAGTGATGACTTGCTAGTTTTGTCTGTTTCAGTACTTTTCTGATTACTGTCTAGCTGCTACTAAACTAGACCTGTTTTTCTAGTTATTACAGGAATTGTGCACAGTTTTTAATGTAGACTTGCCATGTCGTGTAAAGTCTTCCCAGCTGGGAATCATTAGCAATAAACAGACGCACACCAGCGCCATAGTGAAGCCGCAATCTAGCTCCTGCTCTTACATCTGCCAGCACTGCCTTGTCCACCTTGGAGATATTGGTGAGTTTTTGAAGGAAAAAGAGGTGGGACATTGAGTTCTACCTGCATTCAGCCCTCATGAAGAGGCATCTGTACATACCATGGGCAACTGCTGGACCAAGTGTGCTCCAAATTAGTAGCTGATTGTATGTTTACTGGTTGCTGCAGGGGGAAAGGTCTGGAAAGTAATGCTCTTAGACTGTTCTAATGTGTGTTACACATTAACGCATGGAGACAGTTAATCACTAGCTTTCTAGTGATTTGCTAGAATCTGTCTTCTAGCATACTAATCATGTTATAGCTGGTAGGCATAGTGAAATGTTGAAACCGGTAACTATTACAAAAGCTTGTTGCAGCAGGCTAGCGTACTTCTCCATTTCAGAACATTACTTTTAAATCTTACGTACAAAGGCAACAGTTAGAAATCCAGCCTTTCATAAACGAGGTTTCTTTTTTGCATTAAGTTCAACAGGTTTATTTCCTTGTTGATTAGAGTAGAACTGTGTGTTTTAGAAAGTTCTCTTTTCACAGGAATCCTCAATTGCTTTTGGAACAACCTAAAAGTAGATCTAGTTGTTGATTGTGCAAAGAAGCATGAAAAATATTTGTAGTTCTCTGGATGTGATGCTATTGGCACGGCATCTTTCTACATAAGAACTGATAAGCTGTGATGTAGGATCCGAGACAAAAAAAGGCCTCAAAATTCAACGTGTTGAATCTTTGCGCTGTTTGGTGTAATTGTATGTTCTTCTGACACTTATTTCTAAAATAATAGTAAAATGCTCTTCAGGTAAACTGGGTTGTATTAAAGTAAGTTCAGTAGAGTTTAATTTTATGCCTCAACTTTTGGGTTTTTTTTGCTGTTTTCTTAGCTCGCTATAGGAATCAGACCAGCCAGGCAGAGTCTTACTACAGACATGCAGCTCAGCTTGTCCCTTCTAATGGTGAGTCTGGGATATCTTTTAGGTTCATAATTCCAAAGGAAGATTTGGGGTATTGCTTTTCTTTTGTGGCAGTTGGAAACTTGAGATTTTACTCCCTCCCCAAATACCCCAAACAATCATGCAGCAAAGCCTGACCTGTCGGTAAATCATTTAGATATTAGCTATTTGCCTGATCTGTCACTTGTCTCCTTTCTGTGAGGATTTAGAAACAGAGAAGGTAATACACAGCTTCACTCCAAGGCTTCAATACTGCTACATTATACTGTGTTACATTCATATGTTCTAAAGTACAATTAATGAAAGGTTGCCTACCACCAGCGGTTTTTTCTTTTATTGTTTGTTCACATGCCAATTTGTGAAGTTTAGTAGCAAAAATAGGATTTTTCAAGTTGCTCATGCAAGTTAAGGGCTTCTTTAGTTGAGGGATCTAGTAGCTTTTTAGCTATTGGCTTACAGTGATCCAAAGTGTAGGGATGGTGAGAAAAGGATAAATAATTTTTGAGCCAGGCTGCTGAAACCAGTAATTCAATTTTTAGCCAGTTATATTCTAGCTGAAAAACTCTCCTTATTCTAACTATGGAAGTTTTTACTCTGTAGGCAAAAAATATGAACAACTGTTAAGAGTTAGATTTGCCTCATGAGGTAAAACTGGGCTAGATTTTGTCCAAATAGATGAAGGTAAATGTTGGTGGTGAAACTCGGTTTTGACAGTATCTTCTTATTTAGACAAAAATCTTATGCCATATTTGTTGTTCAGTTTTAAAGGATGTGTGTGTTAAAAAAAAAAAAGAAACAAAAAACAACCAACCAACCAACCAACAGCCACCAAACAAAACAACAAAACAAAAAAACCAAAACCACAAAAAAACCCCACCCACACAAAACCCACCCACAAAAAAACCTGCACCACAAATTTAGGTTTTTCATTTGAGGGTTACTGATATGAGGCTGGAGTAAAAGGGTCAGCAAATGAATCTGAACCTTGTCTATTGAAGAATTTAGGACTTTGTACTCCCTTTACGTGACCACACTTACTCTGAAATCTAACACTCTTCGCTCCATGACAACTTGTTGGACAACTTGTCTTTCTCTCCCTTAGGTCAGCCTTATAATCAGTTGGCTATTCTAGCTTCCTCCAAAGGAGACCACTTGACCACAATTTTCTACTACTGCAGAAGCATTGCTGTGAAGTTTCCTTTCCCAGCTGCCTCCACTAACCTACAAAAAGCACTTTCTAAAGCACTGGAAAGGTAAGACTAAGCATAATGTATTTCAGCTCAGGTAAGATAGAGGAGACTTCTTCCAAATGTACCTCCCTTGCCAGAAGTTATTCATATTTGGTAGTCAAAACAGAAGTTCCTCAGCCCCTGTCGAGTTAGAGCATCCTTACACATGTATGGAACAGTTTGTGTTTAGGATGCTCCTGAGTGTAAATAGTGAATGCAGGAAATAGGCATGTTGTGCCAACGTGAAAAAGCAGCTTTGCATGGACGTTCCTCCTTTCTTTGAACTTCTCAAGTATACAAGTACTACAAGTATGTACTGTTACATGCAGCTGTGTCTAATTCCAAAGACTGAAGTCAGGTATTTCTGTTCTGAATGTAGTCGTGATGAGGTGAAGACTCGATGGAGCGTGTCTGACTTCATCAAGGCATTTATTAAATTCCATGGCCATGTGTACCTGAGTAAGAGCTTGGAGAAGCTGAGCCCTCTTCGAGAAAAGCTGGAAGAACAGTTCAAGGTTAGTTCTAACAACATATTAATTAGTATATTGATGAGAATATTTTTAGCAGCTGAGTTCTGAAATTATAGTCCAATGATAACTTTTTCACATGCTAAAATACAGGAAGCTCAAGTAGCCACTTGTGGAAGGTTTGCATTGCAGCTAACACTGGATGGTTCTGTTGACTTGTGCAAACAGTAGGGATTTTTCCCATTTGACATGTGTTGCGTTGTTGGTGGAGATACAAGAGAAATCAATGACCACCGTTGATTCTCTGCTCTTTAACCTGGATGATTCTTGGATACCTGTGAAAAGCACTTGATTCATCTGGGAAGTCTTGGCTCAGTTGCCTGAGGAATTTTAGAGCTTCATTTTTGGATGGCGTTCATTAACTCCCACTGGTTATTAAGGCTGCTTTTCATCTTCCTCAGACAACTTGCCTCTCCTGTCAGTGGTTTGCCTTTAAAAAGTGTTCCAGTACAACCTTAATTTGCATGTAGACTAGAACTATTCAGAACATGTTTCCTCTGGAAAATCCGGGGGTACCCATTAATTGTATAGCCATCTCATTAAGTTGGACAATATAGTAAAGATTGAAACAGAGAATTCTGTAAGGTATTTATACAAGGTACCACAGTTTCAAAGAGCACGTCGTATTAACTCTTAGGTGCCTTTTGGAAACTGTTCTGCTTCAGCATCTTCATTTGTTGAAAAGGAGCAGGTGGTATGGATATGTTCAACAGGGCAGTTGACGCTTTTCCAAATTAAGAAAGGGGAAGGTGGTCTTAGCAATATAAAGAATTACAAATGTTCTTTACAGTGTCTTTTTGCATTGAATTGGGCTGCTACAGCTAGGTCCAAACTGTCTTTAAAATAAATTAAAAGAAACGCAAAACTTGTAGGGAGTTGTATTAGCTTTGAATGTGAGCTGCTTGAACACTGGGAGTTAATGTTGTTTCAAAATTAAATAATTGTATCTCTCTTTTTGTGTGTGATGTTGGCTGTTGAACAAGTACTGCTTTTTCCACAGTGCTTATAATCAATAATTATGAGTGTTACTCAGGCATGTAGAGCAGTCTTATTTTTCTGAACTGATCCAGGGTGTTAAAATAGAGCTAATTTAGCCCTGCTTTGTTCCTTAGATTACTTTTCTTGTTTATATTATGCAACGTAAGGCTTAATTTACTGGAGAGCAACTCTTCTGACTTAAATGGGTTGAATGTTGATGTGAAATTGGCTGTATGGTGGATAATCGCTTTAACTTTGTGGCTGATTTTAAGTCTGAATGAGGAGAGCAGTTGTAGGGTTAGGAGTGTTCAGCCAGGCCCACGATTCTGCTGCTGACAGCTCTGCCAGTTTGAGTTGTCGGCTGTAGGATGCTTCATGCCCTTAATTAAAAATCAAGGTTGAACACAGAGCTCAAACCTTTTCCTGACACTTACGCTGGTTAATCCACCTGCCTGTCTGTTGTGTCTAAAGATGACAAGTTGATTGTGATTTGGGATATCTCCTTTTTTCCACAATGCTCAAAAAAAGCATTAAAGCTTCTTTTCCTGTTCTGAGAAAAGTGTCTTTTACAGCGTAGTTATTGAAATGCATTTTTAAATTGCTCTCACTATTTTAGTACACTGTGGCATTCCATGACCATGAAGTTGGATGTGGAATTAATCTTTAATACATAACCACACAGTAGTTAAATTTTCCTGGGGTGTTTTTTAAAATGTCACCTTCTCAGTGCTGTTTCTTCAAAAGACCGAAAAATAATGATGGATATACATGCCTCTGCAATTCTTGCAGTTGCATTGCAATGCTGTCATTGCACATTAAAGTCTCACTTGCTCTGAAAGAGAACCGTATCCAAGGGAGTGTTGATTTGTTGTGCATATGAGTTGGCATATGAGCCAAAACCTTGGGCTTAACAGCAGGCATCTGCCCGTGTCCTCCTGAGAAGCCCAGTGCTGTGCTAATAGGGATGACCTGAAAATAAAATCTAGAATGAATGTTGCCTTAAGGGTAGAAGCATTAGTCAAGCAGTGAAGTAGCAACTACTAATCCTTTCAAGTGTGTGTTTTACCATATAAAAATACATACTTTGCATACGTGTCTTTTCTTGCAGAGGTTGTTATTCCAAAAGGCCTTCAATTCTCAGCAGTTAGTACATATTACTGTTATCAATCTGTTTCAACTACATCACCTGCGGGACTTCAGCAATGAAACAGAGCAGCACAGTTACAGCCAGGATGAGCAGCTCTGCTGGACACAGTTACTGGCTCTCTTCAGTAAGTATGAAAACTAACTGATTTTTGTATTTCTCTTTTTGTTTTTATGTGGGTGGAATCCATTAGTAATTTGCTATCAGTATCTAGCTTAACAGTTGTGTGAGATTAAGTGGTGAGAATAGATGTTATGGGAGAAAGTTGAGAGAGAAGATGGTTGCGCAGGGTCGTTTATGTCTAGCAGTGCTGACTAACACTGGATTTATGTGCCTTGGACTTACTCAGTTTGAAGCCTTACAGAACTCTGCATCTTTTTCCTGGTTCTGAAGGAAAATTTTAACTTGGGCTCACAGTTGGATCCAACTTGTCAGTGGGTAGTACCAGATGCAGGGGGCTGCTCTGCAGTTGGCTGCAATGCATTTTGAGTTGCTTTGAATGGAGCTAGTTCTGATTCAACAGGACCGAAGTTGACTGAACTAGGACCTCAGCTGCTTCTGTGCTCTTGATAATACCAGCTAGGAGATAAGTAGAAGTGCAGAGAATTTTGGACTCTGTGCATAATGCTGATTTGCTTAACCTGATCCGGCCCATGATCAGCTTGGCCTTGTTTGTAAACACCTAAATTTCTGAGTAGCTGGATTTCTCCAGATTCCAGCCTGGAGTGGATTCTGAAAGCACTGTGGTCACGCTGGTGTGCTTACTGTTTCTCAGCTCGTGTGCCCTAACGGGTCTGAGCTGGGTGCCTGCCTGCAGAGCTAGCTCCGGTGCATTTGTCTGCCAGCTGACCTGGGAAAGTGGATAAAATGCAGATAGACAGTTGAGTTGATAATTTCTAATAAATAAATGAATTAATATTTTTGTAATGGGCTTGTCTCACTGCATTTTGTTAACTTACCAAAATGATTTGCCATGACACTTAAAAAGGAGAGGGGGGAAAAAAACCACCGACATTCTGCTTTGTGGTAGAAAACTCTTTCTTGGAAAAAAAAAGATGTTGTGAACTGCTGGTGGATATTTTTTAAGATCAAGTATTGGCCTGCTTTGTTCTAAAGAAGTAGCTCTTAAAAATAGGGTTTTATGGGTGGGATGTGTTTGATTAGGTTATTTGGTCAGCTTTAAAGTATTATTCCCACGTCATTTGTGGGCTTTTTTTCCCCTGCTCTGTTTCTAGTGTCCTTTCTTGGAGTTCTGTGCAAGTGTCCTTTACAGAATGACTACCAGGAAGACTCTGGAGCTGCATATCCTCTTCCAGCTGTGAAGGTTTCAATGGACTGGCTGAAACTTAGGCCCAGTGTTTTCCAGGAGGCAGTGGTTGATGAAAGACGGTAGTGAGTGTTAATCTTTCTTTTGATACATTTAATTGCATAAAGTAATAATAACTGATGATACACAAATTAGTAATGGGAAGAGTGATCGTATAACTCATTATTACAGACATCAAAATGATAGAGAATGTATGTGCTAAAAAGGTCACAAGACAAAACATGAGACTTGTGGGCTACATGAGCAAATTCACTGTTTTAATTGGCTTTAGGCTTGCATGTAACTTTTTTTGTTAAGATCAGAGGAATCTACTTCATAATGTCTGACTTGAGCATAACTACTGAGTGTACCCTTAGTCTAATCTGTTGTAATGATTTCTCAGATTTATTGAGGTAGGCGGCAGGAGAATACTTGCCTTAATTTCATGCATTAAGCCATCTCTTGGGCAGTGCTGGAATCCAGTTTTCCTGGCTTATCATCCAGGAATTAAATGGAATTTAGTAGAGGTGGTCTTTAAATGTCAGCACAGGCATTACTGTTCTGGACTGTTGCTCTGAATTTTCACTTCTGCCTCTAATCTCATAAATTTAGGCTTAAATAGTTCAAAACTTGCCAAGTTTTTTTACAGCCTGTTAACTTTTCATGAATTATAGCAATTCAATGAAGTGTTTCTGACCTGTAAGATGTTTCTTCAGATTGGAGTGACTGTTACTGTCACAGTTGGATGAGTATTTTTCCTAGGATGGCCACTGTGAGGAAAACAGCGTGAAACCAGCTTGCTTAGCTGACCTTGTGTGATGTGCCACAGTGGTTTCGGCTCTCTCAAGGCAGTGTGTGCTGTAAGATGAGATTCTAGCCAAGGCTCACATTATCTGTACATTGATGTATGAGGAGCAGGGGTCCCTATAACCTCGGTTTGCTAAATGAGTAATAAGACTTGCTCAAATGTGTGCAAAACCTAAAGCCCTGGAGCATTCAGAACTTCAATTCCAGAGTTCCTGGAGGCAAGATTAAGGAAAATAAGAGTTCAGAAATTGTTTTGAGACGGTGATAAGTATTACTGTATGCATATTCTGAAGGAAGACTTCATACCAGTATTTTGATACGGAAGATTACTACTTGATGGGAAGTAGTCCTTACAGAGAGGAGATGCAGGCAGTACTTTATAGAGTGAATGTATATTTCGAGTTAGCCAGAGTAGGTCCTTCTGCCCATAAAACTATCAGGCTCTCTTTAACGAACATGCCTGTTTTTTAAGTCTGTGGTGTGATAACATGATGTTCTCAGGTACTCATCGTACAAAGGAGTTGTGAAGTGGGCAGCAAACAGCTGTAAAAATGCACAGCTGAACTTGAAAATTAAGTACCGCTAAGATGTATCAAAATGGGCATTAGTTAGTGGCCATTACATTTGTTGGCTCTAAAAAGTTAAGATGACTGTCCATCTTCCCCATTATTTGTAAGGATGAGAGTTTTCTTATTTCTATTGCAAGATCCTAATGAAGGTCATTCTTTGCAGACTACACACACCTTTATTGGCCTCTGTTTAATAACTTGATGTCTTTTTTATATTGAAAAGTCTTCCTTACTCTGAATTCATACTTAATTGTGCTCTCGGTTCAAGAAATAATCCTTATTCCTTTTAAAAATTTCAATTGTCCCCACTCTATGCTTATCATTTTCCTATGGATAATTCATCATACCCCAAACTGTACAAACATCTGAAATAGGAAGGAAATGTGTCTACCTAGAAAAATAGATGAATCTGAAGGCAAGGACTGAGGACAGAAATTACTATATCAATACCAGTGTGTGCTCTTTTGGAAATGGGTTTTCCAAACCTGCCCTGTGGAAGCCACGTTAGGTCTACGTTTCTACATGTGTCACTACATCATTCTTCTTTAGAGAGCTCTTATTATGAAATCTCGTTATTTCAAATATTGTACAGAAAGATCGCAGTTTACTGTAGGTTGCAACAGACTTGCACTCTCCCTTTTTTCCTCTTTCTGTTCTTGTCAGGGAAGGAGCTATTGCTTAGTGTAGTGTAGAGAATAAGCATAAACATAATGTTTCCAGTCCCTGCGGCTATGTGGGAAAGCAGCTGACCACAGGCTTTTGGGTGCACGTTGCATTCTCCAGTCCAGGTGCTGGACGATGGCTGAAAGCCATGCTGAGAGAGGACAGATTCGTTTCACTAACACCGAGCACAGTGGGCACCTTCTTAAAATATTTCTCTGTTGCCTTCATGGACTTGGTGCCCATCACTAAAGCAGAAGAAGGATGCTTAGACTTTTGGGTTGGAGCTTTTAAAAAATAGGAGAAAGCAGCCTATTGGTGGCAGTTAAATGTTAACCACCTATGCAGTGATCGTTGCGATTTTTAAACTATTTGCTCCAGGGCCTTTGTAAAGAATTTCCAGTCATTGCTTGTACTGGTATTGCCAGTGCAAGGCAGGGAGACTGCCAGTTAACCTCTAGTTTAATGGTCTTACTCAGTGCAACCCTTACTTAGACCTTCTTACCTTTCTGGTAGCTGTTTCTGTGCTACAGTGCAGTGTTAATGTTCACAGAACAGAAGTACTTCTGCACAGCTGTATCTTGATAAATTGTTTTGCTTCCCAACTGATTAATTTACTGTGCCTTGAGAGCAGTCAGCTTTGGACTAGAATATATGAACTGCAAACAGGTGCGCTGAACTTTTGCTCAGGCAATAGTTTTGTCTAGTTAAATTCATGGTAGGCTTTCTGACTTGCCGGATAATGAACACTGTGCTGTAAGAGTCTGGCTTCCTTGGTAACTTTAGACTGATTTTTTTTTTTTTTTTTTTTTAAATTAAGTTCTTCAAGACAATGATCTTTTCCCTGACACTTGGGAGAAACTTTAGCTTTTCTTGGGAATCAAAGGATTAATGGAAGCTGTGACTGTAACAGAGTTCAGTGTTTTCTTAGTGAGTTGGGTAGATTCCATGTTTTGTACTTTTCACTTACAGTTTGTCTGTTTTCTGGTTTGTAGCATATGGCCCTGGCTGATTTCTCTTCTAAACAGCTTCCAGCCTCATGAAGAAGATCTATCCAATAGTAATGGTAAGGATGCTTTAAGTTTGTGCTGTAAAGAACTGGGAACGATGCACGTTTTCCTGATGTTGTGGGGAATTGCAGTTGAAGAGCAAATAAGGGAGCAAGTTGTCTTCTAGTGTTAGTGCATGTGAATACTTTGCAAATGCTGCTTTCTCATGCCGAGCAGACTTTGCTCTGCTTTATCACTCCTGAGCAACTCCGATTGCAGGGTGGACCAGTACAGATGAGCATGTTAATAAAGCACTTTACTGTGTATAGTGACCTTGCTGAGTTATCTATTTAGGATACTGTACTTAATGCATGCATGCTTTCCTTACGCTGTTTACTGTCTATTCACCAGCAACCCCCCTTCCAGAAGAATTTGAGTTGCAAGGATTCTTGGCTCTGAGGCCCTCGTTCAGGTGGGTGACAGCTGAAGGAAACTGTACTCTTGCTGATGTCGCTGCTTTGATAGACGTTGACCTGTTCCCTACAATATCTTATTTATGAGTACTTACTAATGCATGGATTGATGTAGGTATCTTTGCAGAACAACTGTAATAGACAACAGTATTAAAACTGAGGAAAGTAATGAGCTTATAATATCGCTCATGACTCTTATTTTTCTTCTGTAGTCTTCAGACTAGTAAATTGAAAGGGAAAAATATAAGAAGTGAGGAGAGGAATACTTTTACATGAAAACTGCTTGATGTGGTTTTACTTTGCCGATTTTTTTACTCTGTTTTTAACTGTGTCCCTGTACCTAACATCATGCACAAATGCTGACTAAATAGTAGATGTATTCACTCAACTATTATTTTTGTGATTTTGATTATCACACAGATGAGCTCTCAGCCTTTTGTTTTTTTTAAAAAAACCACAAACCTCTTTAATGTAGATGCATGTTACCACAAGAGAATTGCACCTGTAAATCAGAGATCTGTAACAGTCATGTTTTGAATAGGATCTGGTGAAATTTCACAGCTTGTAATAGAGTAATGTTGACCAGTTGTATTTCTAAAGAAATACCCTGTTGTAGAGGCTAATTGTGTAATTAATATTATTCCCTCTCCTATGTCAATACTAGGAACTTGGATTTTTCCAAAGGCCACCAGGCAATTACAGGAGATAAGGAAGGGCAACAACGTCGGATACGGCAGCAGCGTCTGATCTTCACAGGCAAATGGATTGCTGATAACCAGCCGAGGTAATTGCAAGTAGCATCTGTGTGTTTCAGCTGCTGCTGTAAGCTTAGGTAACGCAGGTGCCAGAGTTAATCTTTATTTTTCCTTACTGTTTGACACCGCAATTAGATATGTGAATTCAAGATGCTGACAGTGCTGGTAACATGTTTTGTGGGTCAGCATGCTATTGCTTCATAGACTAATTATGATAGGGAATGTATTTGGAGTAAAGCATCATGTTTGAGTCCTTTTTAGTGATACTGCAGCACAGCTAAGCGGAAACAGTATTTGAAGTGGTAGCAAGAGTGTTAGTATGTGAGCTTACGTCATGCTAGAGAATGCCCTTAGCTGGGAGATGTGATGTAGCATCTTGTTGCTGGGGTGAAGAGGTGCATGGTGGATATGCTGACTTTCTGCTTTTATAATTTGGGGAAGTGGGTTACCCTGTGAAAAACTATTCCTACTTGCTTTTCAATTCCTTTCTGTGTTTCACAGGTTGATTCAGTGTGAAAATGAGGTAGGAAAGCTGTTGTTTTTAACGGAAATCCCGGAATTATTACTAGAGGACCCTAGTGAAGCCAAAGAGAGTCTCGCCTTGCAGGAAACATCTATTGCAGAGCCGCTATCTACAGATGGGAGCCCTGGACTCAAATCAGTTCTGTCGTCTGGCAGAAGCCTGAACAACAATTGTGACGCAGGAGAAAAACCAATGGTCACGTTCAAAGAGAACATCAAGCCACGGGAAATTAACAGAGAGCAGGGGCGAATCTATCCCCCTAAAGATGTAGGTAGGGAAAGACGGGACTATAGCAAAGGAATAGTAGCCAATAAGAACGATGGAAAGAAGGATAACAATAAAAGAAAGAATGAGACCAAGAAATGCGGCTTGGATAAGATGCAGGAAGCAGGAAAGCAGAACGTGGCAGTTCAGGTAAGCCTTTAGATCAAAGGGATACTGTGTCTTAGGCAGTACGATGTTTGTGTCAGGGCTGTCGCTGCTTGTATAGAGTATGGTAGAGTCGAGGTCTCAGTGTGGGCCCTGCAGGTACAGCTAATGCACAAAAAAAATAGAAACATCTATCTCAAAGACCACCTATTAGTGATCTTTGGGTCTCTGCCCTTTTCCTTGATGCTGTCTCAATTTATTGGGGAGGAAAAGGTAGGGAGCAATGAAAGGTGATTTTGCTTGTTAGCTGTCTTAAACACACTTCTACCTGTTGTTCCACAAAATATTCAGGCTACCAAGGCAGTTCGCGTGGCCAGGTCTTAGTCATGCTCTTGGTCTTTTGTGAAGGAACTGGGTTCTCTGCATTTTTGATTCAGTTGGCTTGTTGCACATTCAATAAATTAAACACATCACAAAAGCACCCAGTTGTTTCTGTGGAATAAGATCCTCTGTACTGTGCCTGCAGTCAGGTGGCCCCCAGTGCAAGTAAGGAAAGCCACACTGCACTTAAACTGTAGTTCTGTGCTCAGACGCTTGCTCAAAACTGTTGGTTTTTGTATCAGTTGCTCTTTTCTCAGTCATATTTTTTTTCCCCGTATTTCTATGAGCGTTATGTACAGAAATGCTCACCTCGTAAGTAGATAGTGAATTTACTGGTCTGGCTTCCATTGAGTTGTAGTAAATAAGGGTGTAGAGTTTCAGGGTTGATCTGATCTGTACCTGGGTAGTTTGGCTGCATCTCAGTCATTTCCTGATGATGTCTGGAGGCATTTAATGATAGTGATGGAGACTCTATTATTTCCCTAGAGAAACTGTGTCAGTTCTTCACCGTTCTTGCAACTAGAAGTTATTTCCTAACGCACTTCATCTCCCTTGCCTCTGTGTAAGCCTATTACTGCTTCCCAGGACAGGTCTGCAGAATTACTTAAGTCTTCCTCTTTGCAACTGCTCTGAAGGCCTCTGTGATCGAGGTCTTGTTTTCCCTAGGCTAGACAAACCAGCTTTTTCAGTCTTTCTGGCTTGTGGTGTTTGGACCCTTGGATCGTTCTTCTTGTTCTCCTCCTGATTACTTGCTGTTATACATCATCATGATGAAACGGAAGGTCTGAACTGGCAGTGCTATGCAGTTAGTTTTGCAGGGGGTCCTACCAAGGTGGGTAAAGGGGAGTAGCCTCCAGAAACCATGTGGCAATCGTTCATGAGTCACTGAACAAGAGTCTTGTATCTGAAAAACAACTTAGGTGAGTTAGAATAGCACGTTTCTTTTTTATTTGTTGAATTCGTCTGGAATGTGGTTGCAGGCCTGAGCACAACTCCCAGTTGCAGTTGTTTTTGCCCCTGTCTTGTAAAATAAGGACTTGAAGCCGATAAAACCCCCTGGATCTTCTGAGAAGTATGTGTAGTTTTTTGGATAGGGAAGATATTTTAATTTTAACCCAGCTGATTTGTCAGAAGTTTGCTTGTCTTAGTCTTAAGAGATAACAAACCCAGGAAAAACTTATTTCAAACCCAGCTGTAGCGGAATCTGTTCTGCTGTGGTTGGTCACTCTTCATCTCTTGTTGAATTGAAAATAATTTTGACTTTTTAGTTCCATCAGCTGTATTTGTTATGGCAACTACTCCAATGAAATGCCTTTTTGTTTTATATAGTTTGGTGGACTTATTTATCCAGACCTACTCCAGAATATGGGGAGGGTTTGCTTCCCCCCCACTGAGGATAAAGCAGTGTAGGTTTTGTACCAATTGGTGGTCTGTTAGTGCTCTGCTTTGGCCTTCCTGGAAATTTCAGGCTTTCTCCTCCATAGTTCATTGCCTTGGAAAGCCTAAATGCTACAAATGTTGCAGCTCCTACTTAGCAAAAATGTTAAGAATGTTATACAAAAGTAATTAGCTAGCCCTGTTTCACAGATAAGTGGGAAACTTCCATGCTCAGACAGGATCATGAAAGTGTGACGTAAGTTGAATCTCTGCTCTTTAGGGAAAATAACGCTAGGTGCTGAGGAAGGTTTCATGCAGACTTGCTCAAGGTGCGACGAACTTTTAAGAGGCCACTGTGATGAAATGGTGCTTCTCTCAAGCACTGTGTTATTTTAGTTATTTAGCTTTTAAAACTTAAGTATAAATCATGCGGGGGGGGTCTTTTGGAAGCCACCTTTGGAAATGTGTTGTAGCAGCTTTGAGTTTATGATGGACTAGAGCTCATGTTTTGAAATCCCACGGAAGGAAGAGTGTCTTTGAATGCTCCAACATTGCTATAAAAGAATAAATAGCTCTCAGTATGGGTTATAAAAATGTTTGGCTCATTGTGGAGAAAAAAGGGACAGCACGATATAAGTATATACGCAGAACGTGATGAAGGGCCAAGGTGGGCAGTGAATAGATGCGGTGTGAGCAGGGGCCACGTCATCCGCGGTGCTTAGCATCAGCCAGAACCTTGAGGTGGAGTTCCCTCCTGACTTTTTCTAGTGGGGGATCAAAAATACACCCAAACCTCCCAGTCTTACAATCTACTTTTTTAATTAAATGCAAAACATAAACTACACTCCCATAATTTCTAAATGGGGAAATTCAGAATTATTTGAAAAAGAACTTAAGAAAGCGTTTGAATGCATCTACCCCTTTACTAATGTATTTTGGCAGAAAAGACCTGCCCTCTAACTCCTTTCAACTCAGCAGCACTAAATGTTGAAATAAACCCCACACTGTTTTGGTTTGTTTGGTTTGGATTTTTTTAATTTGGTCCCTGATAAAACCCTTTCTTTCAATCACCTTTGAGGCTTGGCGTCAGGTCTGCTCCTGGGCCCTTTCTGTATTGCCCAGGTTCCTTGCTTGCTGTCTTTTTCCTGCCTGCTCCATCTTGCATTCCAGGCAGTTCTGCCGAGCTGAACAGAAAGGGAAAGTAGTCTTCCCCTCTGTCTTCCTCTCCAGGAAGACCCAGACTGCAGCAGACTCAGAATCAGGTAAACATTACATTACATTCTTCTCTCTGCCTTTAATTGGTGCAGCTCTTTTAACAGAACATACAGCAGTTACACAGTAAACTGAAAGAGGTTAAGCACTTCTGCTATTTGTCTTGTATGCTCTTGGTCAAAAGAATTTCATAGTATGCAGGAGTTTGTGCATATACATCACTGTATGGATTAGGCTGAAAGAGTTCCCTAGGAAGAATGTGGTAGTGTTTGTTTTTTAAGGTGCTGCAGGTAAGTAGCATGAGATAGGTTGAAGCAGTGCCCTAGGAGAAGCATAATAGCATCTGCACTTTTTGTTTTGTTTTTAAGGCACTGCAAGCGAGCAGCATGGTAAGTTCTTTGTATGGTCTGAGGATATTATGATGTCCGCTTCCCACTCTCTCGCTAGAGAAGGAGCCTGTTGCAGTCTTCTGGGTAGAGATCCTTAGAGTGCTTTTGTGAGGCAAGGAGTTCCTGAGGACAGGCAGGGTAACCTGCCTGAGGTCAATGAGGAGGGAACTGGGTTCCTATGTTGCAAATCTCTCCCAATTACTTAAGGAAAAGAAAATAATCTCTTGGACAATCTGGGAGTTCATTTTTTGGCTTGAGACATGATTTGGGTAATTACAGGAAAAGTTATCTAATTTCTTCTTGCTTTCTTTTGCATTAGGTGAAATCCCAGACAGAGATGAGGAAGACTCCGGTGTCTGAAGCCAGGAAGACACCTGTAACTCAGACTCCAAGTCAGGCCAGCAGTTCTCAGTTCATCCCCATTCATCACCCAGGAGCCTTCCCTCCCCTTCCTAGCCGGCCAGGTAATATGCGTCGTTCTTTTGAAGTATGGTTTACTGTTGACTGCAAAGAAAATCCTGTAATAGTGGTTGTTACAGCCTCTGAAGGTAGGAGCTGTTTTAATGAACATGCCTTCTCACGTTGAGAATCTTTCAAAGCAGTAAAGAAGGGACATAGCAGAACTGAAACGAGATAAGTAAGATTCCTTATGCTTTGGAATCAAGGTCTGTCATAAAATCTGCCACCTTCCTTCTTGGTTAATGGGTGCGAGATCAAGGAACTTCACAGTAAGCTGTTTCTGTAGTTAGTCAAAACATGACAGTGTCTTCTGCTAGCTCAGGAGGAAGCATTCTCTGTGCATAGGACTCCATTACAAAAGATCAGTCACACTGCTTTCTTCTTTAAAGCTCGGTTTCTTTTGTAGTGGTGCTCATGTTTCAAGCTGTAATTTGTGTGGTCTTATTTGCTGTTGTTGCTGCATTGCGTGTTCGTATTTTGTTGTGGAGTGTTCCTGTCATACCTTGCTGTCCATGTTTGCTCACAAAATAGCTGGAAGCTTTATCTTCCCTGCAGCTGTTATGTGTAGTTGCTCAATATAAGACGGAGGGATGTCTTCCCTGTCCCAAAGTCAGCATAAAATCTGGCCTGAGAGGCAAAGAGTTAAAGCTTGCCTTCCACACCTGGCTTTTCAGTGTGAACTACAGGAAAGGAATTGATCTTGCGGATATGAGGATTTGTTTGCTTAGCATCTGCCTCTTTATCTAAATTAATCCAGAGACTGGTGATCCTTTGGGAGGAGGCAGTAGACTTATTGATTGCTTATGTCCATTGCTTCAGAAGTTTAGTCCCTGAAAATGTGTGTGTTTGAGGGGGAGGGAACTTTGGGGTTAAAGCATCAAAAACCCCAGAATGGTGAAGGAAAAAGGTGGTGAGGGAAAAAAAAAGCAGGGAGACTGAGATGTGTGGAGGGGAAACCTATGACTCCCAGATGCTGTCCTGGCTGACTGTTATCAGTGCCTGGAATATTGCAAGAAAACTCGAATAAACTCTGAATCCCCCTGTGATGACAGTCCTGTATGTGTAAAGGTGAGAAAGGACATTATAGTGCACGTATGCAAACTGTACTTAGTGTTTCCTGTCCTCATGAGCAAAACAGGAAGAAAAAAACCCAACCACTAAACGTTTTCCGGAGGGAGCTACCCGCTCTGCCAAATTGGGATTAAAGGTGCATTTTTTTATCTTTTACAGGGTTTCCACCTCCAACCTATGTTGTCCCCCCTCCTGTGGCTTTCTCCATGAGCACGGGGTACACCTTCCCAGGTGGAGTTTCTGTCCCAGGAACCTTCCTCCAGCCCACAGCTCACTCGCCTGCAGGAAACCAGGTGCAAGGTGGGAAACAGTCCCACATTCCTTACAGCCAGCAACGGCCCTCCGGACCAGGGCCAATGACCCAGGGACCTCAGCAAACACCACCTCCTTCCCAGCAACCCCTTTCATCTTTACCAGCTCAGGCAACAGCACAGTCTGCAAGCCAGTTACAGGTCCAAGCTCTGGCCCAGCAACAGCAGCAACAGTCCCCTACGAAAGCTGTGCAGGGCTTGGGGAAGAGCCCGCCACACCACTCTGGATTCCAGCAGGTAAACTTGACTAACGCGATGTGCTAAGCTTCATTTAAAAATAAATGGCAACATTCCTGGATTACCTTTTAAAAACTGTTGTTAAAGACCTTAGTGTGGAATTTTGATCTGCGAACTTCTGGGCAAATTTGAAAAAGCGCTGAAGTTTAGTGGGTATGAACGTACGATCCTCTAAGTAAGAGGAAAGTATCTACTGGAATGGGTTTTCTGTGCATTTCTGTTAATAGACAAGGTATGAAGGTGATATTTCTGTGTTAGGCCTTTCTAGTTTTCTTGTGTGAGTAATGAGGACCGAGTCTGAACCTTCACCCACACTCTCCTTTTGGCTATCTGGGTTGCAGTGTTAGTTCCCTCACAGCTCTAAGTTTTATGCTTATTTGGTGCTGGAGAAAAATCTCCCTTCTGGCATGTCTGGACTTGATGGTGAGACCCTCCTGGTGTTCTGGGCAGCAAAATGCTGGCTCAGTACTTAGTGAAGGTGTTTCTAAGGTACTGGATTAAACTAAGGATTACACTTGGCTGTTGGCGTAAAGCTTGACTAGGGGGAGTATTAGATGCCTATCGAGACTGTGCATTTTGGTAAATAACATAGTAAATCAGAATGTTTGTGGAATATCTATCACAAGTGAGCCAGACTGATAGTTGCAATGGAGTTAGGCGTTCAGTTAACATTAATTGTTGCTACCCGCTGGTGAAATCATGTGTCTCTGCCTCAGTACCCGCAGACAGACTCATCAAAGCAGCTCTGGAACCCGCCTCAAGTCCAAGGCTCACTAGGGAAGATCATGCCTGTAAAGCAGTCCTATTACCTGCAGGCCCAGGACCCTCTAAAATTGTTTGAACAGTCATTACAACCTCCCGTGATGCAACAGCAACCTCTGGAGAAAAAAATGAAGCCTTTCCCAATGGAGCCATATAACCAGAACCCCTCAGAAGTCAAGGTGCCAGAATATTACTGGGACTCTTCCTATGGCATGGCTGACAATAGGGTGATGGCACAGCAGTCTAACATGGACCGCAGGGGAAAACGGCAAGGAGTCTTCCGCCCAGAGCAGGATGCTGTCTCCAGGATGACCTTTGAGGTAAAGATCCATGCTATAAGTGGTGAAAACCAATGAGGCTCTGATTGATATTCCTGACAACTCTAGGAGTTTCCCTGTTTCAGGAATGCCCTGTAGCCCCAAGTAGATCAATGTGAGCTTGTTTAGTAGGGAGCTGGGTATCAGTAAATGGGATTCCAGCAAACAGTGACAAATTCTCCATTTTAGTTGTCGTTGTGTGGGATCCAACTCTTCAAGATTTGGTTTCAAGGAGGTGTGAGCCTTGTTCAGTGTAGATGTGACACTGATCTCGGCACTGGGTCTCCTCGTCAGGTCAAGAAACACGGCAGCTGATAGTTTTGGGGAAAATCCTTGTCTGGCAACTGATGAAAACCATAAAAGCCATCCAAATAATTGCAGTTGAATTATTACCCTTTAGATGAACTCTTAACACCCATATAGTATCTTGAGTGTGTTGAATGGCTGAGGCTGCAGTAGTCAGATTGAGGCTGGAAATCGAGGATAGTAGGAGCAGACTTGTCTTGTATTTTTTTGTTTTGTTTTGTTTTTCCTGCAAATCCCACCACACAGTGAGAGAGCTGAACGACTTCTTTAGCTCTCGGTTGCACTAATGGAATACTTTGCTTCTTATGCAGTGGTGCTTCGTGTTGCTGTTTATAAAACCTGCAATCTTTGTTATTTATTAACAGTCCTGGAGTTGTCTGCGAGTGCTTTTGGTGACGTTTATAAGGAAACTTAAACAGAGGCCTCTTTAAACCTTTGGTCAGATACGCCTTTGTAAATGCACTCAGGATTTTCAGAAGGTCAGCTGAGATGACTTTGCTTATCCTTCAGAGAGAAGAGCCAGACAATGTACAGGAGTCTGCCTCTACCCTGATGTCAGGTTGCAGTTTTTAGATGGAGACGGGGTCAAAGCCTTGTTCTCATCCCTAAAAGGGAAGCCTTGCCTCTGGGCAAGCACAGTGCAGCACGGACAGAAGCTGTGCCCATGATGCTTGTTTTAAGCATCCTCACGAAAGTCAAGATGTCAAGTCTGACCAGCTCTTTGCAGGGTTTTTTGGCCCAGTCGTCTGGTCAGCTGTACGTTGGCGTAGCAGCCGATAGCAGTGGCAATAAGTCTCATGGGATTTAAATTCCACAAATAGAGGAGGGAAGAAAATGCAAACGTAATTTTTCTTGAAACCTAAATTACTCATAGGTCAGCTATAGAAGAATAATTGTAAGATTTCGTGTCCCTTGTCCTTGAATGTGAAAACAGGTTCAGTATTTGGCATGGATGCAATGGGAAGCACGTGCTCCACTAATTAAAACTGGCTGCCCATCATTTTGACGGTGTGGCGCTCCTCCCAGTGCGCCTTAGGCCACGTGGCTAGTTATGTTTTCTGCTCAGCATTTTCTCTCTGTGTACCTTGACACACTTCTGCTGCACCGCTTTCTCACCTCGTGCTTCTGCATGCTGCCTTCTGTCTTTCTCTTGCTATTTTCTCTCATCCTGCTGTGGCTTAGCCTCTGTCTCTTGCTGTTCCCCTTTCTGCCTTCTGTTGTCTCACTATGCTCATTTCTGTCACTAGGACCCCAAGAGCTCCCCTCTGCTTCCTCCGGACCTGTTAAAGAGTCTGGCTGCCTTGGAGGAGGAGGAAGAGCTGATTTTCTCTAATCCTCCTGATCTTTACCCAGCTCTGCTGGGGCCTCTCGCCTCTCTTCCTGGACGAAGCCTCTTTGTATGTATTTGACTTAATACTGCTGCTTCTCACTCTTAACTGGCATCTCTTTCTTCTGTGAAATTATAAGAAATGTGAAATTTCCTTTCTCTTCCCCATCCCTCCTGTACACTTCCCTGTCTCACCCTTGAGCAAGTCTTCATGCGAGAGCTCAGACCAGCTGAAGGGCCACGGTATAGCTCTTGGGCTGAATCCAGGCCTGCTGATTTGTTCAGAAATCAGAACAACAGTGGGGTTATTTGTAAGTACGGTCCACAGGAGAGATGTTGATGCATCGTTTAATGCACTTGCTCTTCTGCCATTGTATGGGCTTAGTAAAAAGTGCAAGGGGGACCACAGATTCAGCTGTGGGAATTCATCAGAACAATTGTGGCTTATTATAATCTACATAGAAAAATTACATAAAGAGAGGGGGAAACTGCCCTACTAAATGCAGAAGAGATTGTAAAAGAGCAAGATGATTTTGGAAGAAAATTGTAAGCAACTGGCTAAATCATCAGTGTCTCCTGTAGAAATAGTCATTTTTGACAGACTGAGAGAGATTTCTTTCTGCATTTGTGTATTAAAACCTTCCTAGTTCAATAGCTGGAGGGTCCAGAGCTGCTGAATTTGTAAATTGCCTCTGAAAATGCGGTATGCCTTTCTACTATGGCTACGAGCATGTTCATTAAATACTATTTCAGATTTGTAGCAGTAACAAAGAAGAGTTATTTGTGACTCTACTCAAAATCTCCAATTAAGTCTATTCCTCAGTTATTTTACATGCCATCCTGAGGAGCCACTAGCAAAACAGACACCCATTTCTGTCTCACTGGATACCTTTGCTAAGAAACTAATAGCTGCTTCTTCAGCAGCTTCCTTTGAAGCTCTTACAGTTGCTGTCTGCCGATAAATGGAAGGAAATTCTCCTCTGTGCAAGCTGTGTGGATATGCAGAGTGTGAATTTTGTCTGCCTTTTAAAACGTGCTTTCAACGTAATGAGTTGTCACTTTGGAAATCTAACAAGCTAGGAGCTGCTTGCCAAGCAAATGAGCCTGTTTGTCTTAAGTTTACAGGATAAAAGCAAAGATATTCCAGATATTGAGACCATGTTAAAGAGAGAGGGATGCTAGTTCTGGTTTTTGTTGTTTGAACAATAATTTTAAAAACATGTGACATGCTGAGCACCTGGTGTGAGTGCAGGAGGGCTTTTATTTGGAACACGACTACAGCTTTCATCTTGGATCACAGGCAGTTCTACCTGTGGCTTCACTAATTCTATGCCGTGGTGATCCTGATCCTAAATTTGGTGGTGTTCATTGTCCAGCAGCTGAGACTTATAATTTTGGTTTCTATATTGATGATGACTGATCCTATTTCTTCCCTAAATAGGCTTGTTTCGGAGACACTATTTTTCACTGCTTAATCATAATAGGAACTGAAGAGAAAGCTGAGAAATATTATGCTGGAAATAACAGCTGTATGAGAGGGGGCATAGATGATGGCAAAGGTCATGGTCCATAATATCTTAACATGGAACCCCAGGGGAGTTTTGGAACCTCTGTTTTAAACACTGGATTTGGTTTTTTTCTTCCTCTCTACAGTCATTTATAATGAAAATGAGAGAGCACTGAATGAAACTTGGACTGTTTAACCCAATTAAAAAAATCACAATATTTGGCTGCTCTTACTGTCTAAGAACGTCTGTACAGCAGGGATGCTCTCAAAAACCAAAAATATTCTGTGAATAGCAACGTACAAGAGTCTAATCATGTTTGAAGGAGTCCTCTGATCACTGAGAAGGATCCTGTCTCATTTGTACAAGGTTTTACACAACCATAGGGCCTTTTTGGCAGGAATCTGCCCTGTAGATGTATCGGACAGAGTATTACGGTTACGATTTGAAAAGCTCTTCTGGCAGTGGGGTTTGTTTGAGACTGTCCGCTGTCGTGATTGTTGATTTTTAGATATTAATTACAGTTAGTAGGAAAACTACTGATTTTCTGCATTTGTTACTTTGCTCCCCCTGTCCTCCAAGGTGGTGGAGCTAAAATAGAAGGGAGGGTATAAATGTGACCAAAACCACCTTGGCACTTTCTGGTAGCATACTTTCCTGCTGCTAACTACATGGAACACTAACTGCTCTTTTCCCCTCTTTGGTTTCTGAAGAAGTCCCTGCTGGAAAAACCATCAGAGTTGATGTCTCAGTCATCATCTTTCCTGTCGCTCAGTGGCTTTTCTCTTAATCAGGTAAGTGAGGACCAAAGTCTGCAGCCCTTCGCTGTTCGAGCTTGCCATTAAACTAAGTAATGCGGCAAAAATACGGTGATATCTGTTAGTTCAAACTAATGGCAAACTTGAAAGAAATCCATGTGCCTAATTTCAGTCTGTATCAGCAAGGTTATCTTTGCCTTTATCAGTTGTCTTCCCACCAAATTCATCCTCGCTATAGTTCTGCAGATGTACTGTTGAATCTTGCTGAGTTCATGGGCCGCTTGCTCTTAGTAGAATCGTGGAGTTGGCATAAAAGGTGCATCTCAAAGGTTTTTATTCCCAAGCAATGGATTACCCGTTCTCTTTCAAAGAACTCAGCAGGGTCTTGATCCAGTTTTTGTGAGTATTGAGAATTTAAAGGTTTTGTGAAGACCTTGCAGTCCAGCCAGGAGAAATCTGTCCTGATTCAGAAAGTGATGGACTTTATGTTAAATAAAATGGTCAAAGATGATGGGGCTGGGGAGTGAAAAAGGAGCTAGGAAAATATTTTGATCTATAATTGTTTCCTTTGTACAGTCTCAGTGTTTGAAATAAATCCAATACCTAAACTCATACATTCTTTTTTTTTTCCTTTTGCAGGAAAGATATCCAAATAACAGCATGTTCAATGAGGTATATGGGAAAAACATGAATACCAGCACAAAAACAGAAGTCACCCCTTCAGTTGCCCATCAGGAGACTTCACTATATTCTCTCTTTGAAGGGACTCCGTGGTCTCCATCCCTTCCAGCCAGCTCAGGTAATCTTGGTATGATTTTTCTTGTGTATAGTCATTTAAGAGGATTTGAGTTAATTCTGAACCTACTGCAAGTCAAATGTAACTGGAAATTAAAACATACCTGCTCAACAATGTCTGAAGGCTTCTTTTTTTCTTTATATAGCCTCAGAAATATGAGGGGATTCTGTAATTAATATAGCATAAGAACTTAGATTTTAATTGAAGTAGGTGAGCAGGATAAAAGTTGTAGGAGGTGTTAAATCCTGAAATCTCTAACTTATATTCCTGACAAGCATTTGGGAGTAGGGCTTTAATTCAAACATCTATACTTTCAGTGTTACTTCTTTTGGAAAAAGCAGGACGAACTGGATATCATAATGTGGCTATCTGAAAGAGAAAGCAACTATATGACTGAAGAGTGTGGAGGAAAATATGCCAGGTTTTTTGTGGGTTTTTTTTTACTGTTAAGCAGCCTACAGGGCAAACCAGCTTTTTCCTTAGTAATTATCTTAAAGGCATAAAACATAACTTATGTCATGATTTTACTGTCACTAAAAATCCAGAGGAGCATGAGGGGGAGGAATTAGTTGAATCTAAGAAATGAGTGGATTTTAAATAACATCTGCACTGGATGAGATTTTTGGTCACACTGAGATTTTTGTAACCAACCAGGAATAACCGTTGTGGGTGAAAAGGAAGGAGTTGCAAAGTGCTTTTATTCTAGCAGGATTTATGGCTTGCATGGTTTCAGCTTTCTCTCCCTTCACCTCCTCATTCAAGACCCCATACTCTCCTGCCACCCTGCTATGCTGTGTTGTCTTCAGGCGTCGTTCTCTGCAGCCCGCAGATAGGCTTTTTTTCCATGCTTGCTCTCCTCCTTTGCTCAGTATTGGGTTCTGGGCTGAATTGCTTTAAGACTCACAGAAGTGTAAAACAGTCACAGACTTGAGAGTTCAAGTTGTAAACTTGCAAACTCCTGTAGGTCTAACATCACTTTTTTTTATTGGCTTGTCAAGCTTGGAGACAGAAAATTATTTTTTTTTTAGTTTGAGGAAAGTTATTCAAGAAACATGGGGAAAACTCACTTTGGCTAGCCAGGCCTCTTGAGGTTTCCTTGGTTTTGGTTTTCTGGTAAGCATACGTATGCATTAAACAGTCGTTCTGTTCTTGTATAGCACAAAAATTTTCACTCGGAACTTAAGCATTACCCTCATGTAATGGAGGGAGTAAAAACTGACCTTCAGCATTGGAGAAAACTGGGTGATGGCAGAATTTGCAAGCAGCACTAAGAAATTCAAAATCGGGAGGCTCCTGCCATTTCTGTTGACCTTTTTCCTCTTGCCTTGTAATCACTAGATCATTCGACACCAGCCAGCCAGTCTCCTCACTCCTCCAACCCCAGCAGCTTGCCAAGCTCCCCTCCAACCCATAACCACAATTCTGTTCCCTTCTCCAACTTCGGACCTATTGGGACTCCGGACAACAGAGACAGAAGAGTCGCAGACCGCTGGAAAACAGATAAGCCAGGCAAGTGCTTGGTTCCAGGCTTGCCTGAAGCCAGCTGTCGGCGTTTGTTTTGCAATGGTTTTGCTATGTTCTTTTGAACTTGTCTTTCTCCTGTTTTAGCAATGGGAGGGTTTGGTCTGGACTATCTTCCAGCAACATCGTCATCTTCGGAGAGCAGCTGGCACCAGTCCAGCGCTCCCAGTGGCACCTGGGCGGCCCAAGGCCCCCCTGCTATGGAGGACTCCTCGGCTGTGCTTATGGAGAGCCTGAAGGTATGTTTGACTGAAACTGAGCTCAGGAGCGGGTGCTTGTCTGCGGGGCTGGAAGATCTGACGATGGGCTTTAGCCTATTGCAAGCGTCAGAGTTCAGTGTCAGAAACCGAAGGCTTTTCCTGCAGATTCACTTACACAGGCGGGGTGGGAGGTGTGACCAGTGCTGGAAGATGTCACGGTTTTCCAGTTCCTGCTGTTCTAGAATATTTTGTGGAACAAGATCAGGCTGGCAGAACGGGAAGAAATTATAACATTTGCTTTGATTAGTCTAAAATTAGTAATTGTTAATGTGGGCTGAATTTTTATGGTAATGAGGGTTCTGGAGGAGGATAAGCTTCTTCCAGGGAGCCTCTCTTACAAAGGCCACCTTTGAAGTCTGGGTAACTTTCATGATGAGCCAGGTGTGAGTGAAAAAGAGAAGGGGGAGAATACAGAAAACTGTCTCTGCTTTCTCATCTGTAAGAGGGGGGCTGTCTAATGCAAGTCTTGGCTGTTTGTTTTTTAGTCCATCTGGTCCAGCTCCATGATGCACCCTGGACCCTCAGCCCTGGAGCAGCTGTTAATGCAGCAGAAGCAGAAGCAGCAACGCGGACAAGGCGCCATGAACCCGCCGCATTGAGACAGAGGTGGCAACCCTTGCAAACGAAGGCTCCATAAACCATGGCATGTTGGGTTTGCAGGACTGGCCCACACAGTCCTGTGCAGGTGGCAGCCCTCTCTTCTGTTCCTTGCTGTCAGGAGGGCGTAAGTGCTCCACCAACCCACTGAGTGTGCACAAAACGTCTGCAGTGCAAGAAAACAACATCAGGAACTCTCCCATCCCTGGGCCCTCTGGAGGGAGAGAGGAACTGCTGTTTGTCTCACTCAGTAACCCGATATCACCGCCTCTCACCTTCTCCATCGTGCATGTCCCCAGCCACATGGGAAGTAAAAGCTGAGAATGAAGGGCAGATGGGAGAAGCCAATGAGAACTTCTCAATCCTTTTCCTCTCTTTGGGGAGATAAAATAGGAATCCATTAATGATTGCTTTGCTGACTGAGAATGTAGTTGAAATTACTCCTAAACATCCTTATTACTATCTCAGTAGTAAGATCACACTGAATTCTTCCGTACACAGACGTGCTTCGTAGTCAGTGTGTAGCAATGAAAGCCCCAGTTGCTGCTCCGGTCAGAGGTGGTTGGTGGCAAGGTGGAGCTCTATCTCCTGGGCTAGCGAAGGAGTTTCATGAAGGAGGGTCTGGCACTTGACACCACTTCACCTTTCACCCAAAGGCTTTGGCCAGCCCATGGGTGCATTAGAGACTCCAGCATGAAATGCCCTCCTCTCAGCAGGTGTTTGAGCTCTAATCGGTGACGTGGGGCATTGCAGCACTCTGCTGGACAAGCAAGTTAACTGCTATGGGGTTTTAAATTAATGTTTGATTCCTGTACATTTTACTGTAGCATAGTGGCTAGCCCCACAAAGGGCAGGCTAGTCTGTGCATTCACAGCCTGACTCATTTTAATAGGTAGGTAGAAAGCTTTCAATGGTTTTTGGTTTTGTTTTTTTCTTTCTCTCTCCATCCTCCCATCTTCGCTGGACGCTAGTAGTTTCATTACCGACGTGCAACATCTCGCAGAAAATAATCAGGGGTCCAGCAGGGCTGGGTAAAGCCGACAGTCGGCCTGGACAGTGAGGAGCGTATGCACCCCCCCAGGCACACAGCAGCTCTGCAGAAACCCGTCCCCCCGCGCCCCCCGCCCCCAGCTGCAGCCCCAAACTTTCAGTTCCAGGATGAAATTCAAGGCAGCCGTGGACACACGTGTGTAACCCGCACACGGAAGAAAGCATAGTGCTGTTCATAGAGGAATAGGTGCAGAAGGGAAAAGGAAAACGTTTTATTTGCTATTTATTAGGGGGAAGGAAGACTGGAAGCTTCGTTAAAGGAAAGGACAGCATTTTTGTTAGGTTTCCCAGGGAAGTTAGGGAAACAGTCTCAATGTCCATTTGCTGTGTTTAGCAGTAGGGGTTTGTGTGATGATTCAGGATCTCTGGGCTGGCAGTCAGCTGCAGAGCAAAGCACACGCAGGAGCCGCAGTGACACTGGAGTCTGGGCAGCCCCAAAGAATACAAAAAGGGAAGATGGAGACACGGTACCCCTCCAGGGGTACGAGCAGCCTCCCCCCACGGTCTCCAGCTTAGCAACATCACTGTTGTTTGTTGCATTTTGAAGCTGTATTTCCTTTAAAAAGTCCAAAAAGTGAAGTTCCCAACCAGTGGTAATATGAACCAAACCCCTCTGTACTTCTCTCCAGCCCTCCCGGTTTGTCTATCGAGCTGTGCACCCAGGCAGCTGCGACATTCCAGTGTTTGAACCGTCACTGACTCTTGCACCCTAGACGAGCTAACCAGGTTCACCATCTCACTCCCAGCAGTGCCAGGGTCCCGGCCGCACTGTTCCACTTGTGCATGAGCATCCGGCCTCGGGAATGCGTCCGACTCTTGGCTGGGACTCCCCTCCTGCCCTCCGATGCCCGGGGGAGCAAGGGAAGGGGCCCCCAACAGAAACTGGTTTGTGTCGTAAGCTTTTTTTGTGTTTTTTGTCTGTCTGTGCAAGAACTGCAGCTGCTGAAATCAGCTTTGCCTTTAATTAAACCATGTTCTCTCCATCCAGGTCTGTGTGTCACGTTTATTTCCTGTGTAACTCAGCTGCAGGCTTTTAAAAATGCGTTATTTTTCTGGAGAAGTCAGAAGAAGGTTTGAAGTTGATTTTTTTTTTTTTTTTTTTTGCCCCCTAATTGAAAGAGAACTAAATAAATTGCAGAGATTCTGGCTTGGGCTCAGTGTAGATAATTGAATCGTGGTTTTGTGCTGCCTGTGTACCATGCGTTTTACGTACCGAACCAAAAATCTGGGACCGGGAGTAGCTTGCAAAGCTCTCCTTCGGTTGCAGGCTGGAGTACTCGAACCTGGTAGAGCACAGGCAATGGGAGCTGGAGGAGACAGATTCTTCTGCCCTTGACCTGCCTGTATAAATCAGGATGTTGGCTGTGTGCAGCCAAATGCGTACTTCCAAATGCATCAAAGAAAACTACGGAGATCCTCTGTTTTTTAAATGATAGGTATTTATTGTAGCCAAACAGCTCTTCAGATCAAGTTCCTTAACCTAAATCTCTTATTTTTTTATTGGGAGAGTGGGCTTCTCCAGAACTTGCATGATAGGATCCGAAGAAGGGAAACCGCTGCCCTTAACCTCTTTGAAGCAAAGCACTCCCAACGCTGGAGGTGGCTGCCTCTATCTACAGCTTGTATATTTTGAGGATGGGGCAGCGTAGATCATTTTAAAATGCCAGAAGGAGCAGCCGTCAGCGGCCACGGAAGGTGAAATAGTGTGAAAGTAGTGCCAAGGGCAGAGGGGGGCAAACTGCTTGGAGGCCATCGAAGTCATGTAGGCTTTTATATAGGGGACAACTTTACTGCTGTGTGACCTGCTGAGATTCCAGGCAGTATCTTCCTAAGTTACTGTCTCTTCTGACTGCTGAGAAAAAGTTTTGAGGTACAGCTCCCAAAGGTAAAAAAATGTGTATATTTGTATTGGTGGGTGGTTTTAAAGTCACTGTGGTTTTGAAGTGAGTTGTCAACTGGAGCAGGGCGAGGCTGCACCGGGTCTCTTCTTTAAGCTCCTGGGGTGGGCAGTAATGTTTTGAGGAAGTAAATGCTGTTGGAAGTTCAGCCTTTCCTGGTTTGCAGCTTCCCGAGTGCCAGTTCCTCTTCTGGATCTGTTGGCAGGGCTGTAAATGCAAGTGGCACCACCCTCTCATGGGTTTGCCCAGCTGCTGGCTTGTCTGTATAAAAGCTTTGCTAAGGATAGGGTAGGTGGGACAGAGCTATTGCTAGCAAGTCTCTTGGTAAGCACGGGTTTTTAGGACTAAATGTATTCCTAACAGGAAGACAATTAGCAACATTTAATCAGTACCTGTTTTAGAGAACAATGCAAAAGGTAAAATAAAAAATAAAGCTTTTAATACAAGTAGCAATAATATTTTAAATCCATTTTCAAATGCAATGATTAATATGGAAACTTCTTAATTGCAACTGCTGAATTCTTGATTTCTTTCCGTGTCTACAACTTTAAGCTCTTCTGAAATCACATCTCCAGGTCTTTAGTGTTAGACTTCTGAACGAAAGCGGATGGGAAGATGCCAATCTTCCCATTGCACTGGCCTTCTAACCAGTCTTCGTTCACTGGAAGATAAAATTGGCACAATTTTTGTCACGTTAGGGATGTGTACAGGAGCATAACAACCTCCACGTGCTACAGACAGGCCCGAGATCACCCTTTCAAGGTTTTCTGCTGATAAATAGCAATGCTAAAGCCTGGTAGAGAGAAGAAATGTGGAGGAAAGGGGCTGAGGGGGAACAAGGTAGACAGCAAAGTTGTAAGGTAAGAAAAAAAATACACTGCTAAACCAAGGTGGGAAAAGTAGATTAAAATAGACACCCAGGGGCTCAAACTGCCTTGCATTCAAGACAGTGGGAACAAAGTGAGTGTGGAGAGCAAGGAAATGATCTGGGACCTTGCACTGTCCTCTTCAAGGTACCAACTAAAGTGTAGTTTCACCTGCTGTTCCACGTTCGTCTTAAAAAGCATAGTATTTTTTTTTTTTTGCCTTTAAAACAATTTCTGATGTCTTGGTTTCACTCAGGCTCAGCTGAGGAGGGAAACGGATGCCCTGTGCAGAGTCTGTGCCTAATTCGCCCGACTTGGGCTCATCTGCAGCTTTTGCTGGAGCACAATAGCCCTGTCCTCCCTGCTGCGCGTTCTGCGCAGGCTTGGAAGGATCCAACTCAAAAACACGTGCTAGGTCTTGCTGAGGTTTAGTCTGTATTTAAGCCTCAATTCTCATAGAAGTGCTAAAGACTAATATGAAAGAGGCTGATGGAAGACAGTACCCTTAAAAAGAAAACCAGACAGAGAAAGGTGCCAGGTAAGAGGAATGGGAGAAAGAGCATTCTGGGCTGTAACTCTGCCTTTGTTCCTAATGTAAGGCATGGTGCGGTGGCCAAAATGAGGCATCTCCTTTAAAAAATAAACCGTGATCAGTAAAGTTAAACACAGCTCAAGTGAAACTCTCCCATCTTGAAACTGTTTGAGGAAGGGGGTGGCAGAAACAAGGGTGTGATTGAAAATATGTTGGAGGAAGTGTGTGTAATGCTGCGACTTGGGTGGGAATCCCATGGTAGAGCTGGAAGAGCTTTGCCTGGGCCATAGCACGAGGCGGTTGGGGCGGAAGAAGGCACTTGTAGAAAGCAATCTTGCAGACTTTAGGTCCTGCTTGCCTTGTGGCTCCAGAGAATTGGCTGGTAAGCTGAAAACCCTGTCCTTCATCAGCGGGATGCAAAGCAGAGGCTGGAAACACCTCAGTAGGTTGGCTTTATTTTTTTTTTTTCTGTCTTTCATGGGGATGAAGCAAATTTGCCCTGTGAATCTGGAAACTGGAAGCTCGGTGACATAGCTCTTAGCGATGCAAGGGAAAGCAATGCTCGTATGTGTCCTTAGGTTGTCCTTTCCCCTGGCTTCCACCCACCACCTCATGCTCCGTGCAATCCCTGCAAGCTTCTTTTCTAACCTGCCTTGTAAAGTGCTGGCATTCAATGCAAGCTTTAGCGGAAGTGCCCTGCAGCAGAAATCTGAGCAGCCTCTTTTCCATCTAAAGGTAGAAACCTGCAACTTGCAGGAGAAGAAGTTTGCTATCGGTGAAGGCTGCCTGAGCCAGGCTGTTGCTCTGCAGGTCCCCAGCATGAAACAGTTTGCTTTGGAGGACTGGAGGATTTGGGAAAAGAGATCAAAGTCCCTAGTGAAGCTTGTAGGCTCCACGGAAGAACATGCATCCAGTGTCTGACCAAATACCGGAGTGTTTTTGGTCTGCACGGCAGATGTTGGGAACCCACAATGTCCCTCCCTTCCCCTGTTGCAGAAGGAGTGCGATTACCTTTGGATAAAACGAGTATCACATCTCCTGCCTGAAACTCCAGGTCTTCAGGTTGGGTGGCTTCGTAATTGTACTGCGCTACCACTTGGCTTGGTCCTGTCTCCTCCGGCATTGCCTCCTGCAGGGACTCCTCTGGCTTGCTGTCTGGTAAAACCCCCTCTCCCTAGGGCAGGAAAGAAGCTGGTAAGGACACCTTTTGGCTTCTCCTTTTTCTTTGTACCAGGCTAAGAGAGACAAGCTCTGCTTCTCTTCTTCACCCCCCTTTGCTCCTTTGCCTTTCAAGAGGTCGCTGGCTTACTTTGCAAGCCCCTGCGCTCACGGCAAGGAAAGCAAAGGCAATGCCTGCTTTAGTTCCTTGCCGGGAGCGGGCAGAAGAGGTGGCCGCCACCGCTAGCTGTCACTGACCTCGGTGATGTCGCACCAGACTGTCAGACAGTTGTCCTTGCTCTGGCTCCAAGCCGCCTCCAGGTTCTCCGCGCTCAGAGTCACCAGCGCTTGGCTGCCTGTTGGCTTGTACCTGGGCGTGCGGAGGACGCGGGGTAAGGGTGGGAGCCCTGAAAACACGGCTCCTGCTGTCCGCAGCGGGCAGGGCCTCACCTCAGCTGCACGTGCTCGGGCTGGAGCTCCAGTTTCTTGCAAACCAGGTCCAGGAGCTCTGTGTAGGGGAGGCCTGGCTCGACTTGCAGGGCAACCGTGTATTTGTAATGCACCTTGAGGATGTGGGGGCTGGAGACGGCTGCTTCAGCCTCCTGCGGACAATAAACTGGATGTCAGAGCTTGCATGGCTTGGTGAGGACAGGGAGAGGGACCGGGGCATGGAAACAGCAGTTGCCTGAGTCAGTTCTGAGCTGCAGGGCATCAGCTGGCTGCTGGTCAGGGAGACGTCTCTGCCAGCCTGTGCCGCCTCTGGCACTTCCCTCGGGGCCGGTCAGCGGTCGTGCCACCCAAGCTATGGGTGGGCCGGTGGCTGGTTGGCAGCCCTGGGCTTGTCCCAGGGGAGAGCGCGGTGATGGATTAGGCACTTAGTGACCATTTTGTGGCTTCTGGGTGACCCAATTCGAGGTGTGTCTGCTCCCCAGCCCCCTCATTCTGGGTTTGGTTTTTTTTTTTTGAGTTGGGATTGTTGTGTTTTCCCATCTCTCTCCCCAGTGTGACCTCCTGATGTGCTGACCCTGCCCAGGAGCATGTGCTTTACAGCCAAGCTCTCTCCTGTTTCTCCCTTCTCAAGTGCCACAGGTCAACCAAGACGAGAGGCGTACAAGGGCTCTGCCGACAGCCCCGGGTCCAGCAGGGAATGGATCTGGAGGAGACCTCCCAAAAAGCAGCCCTGGTCACCCAGTTGGGTCTTGATGACCTGCTGGCCTCTAGCCCCGTTGTTATGCTTTGGAGAAGCTCCTGAAGGATGAAAACCTGAAACTCTCCCAGGGCCGTGGTGCTCGCCGGGCATGCCGGCACCTTTCAACACGCAATAAATGCAGGTTTGTAACATGGACCTCAGGGTCTCTGTTCACAAGATGTTACCTTGGCTGCTTCTCTCGGCTGCGTCGCAGTAGCAGGAGCATAGTCTGTGGAGGAAGAAAGAGGTGGCTCAGCAAGTGGGACAGGGCAAGCAGTGCTGCTCTGCGCCTAAATACGCATTCAGATCTCCTGCAGCCCTTCTCCTTGATACCCATCATTATCTGCAGCAACACCAACCAACCCTGGAGCCAGCAGTGGTCCCTTCAATGGATGTGGCATCAGCTGTGATGGGACTCATTTGTAAGATTTAGATACACCTACTGAGCAGAGGTTTGGATTCTACGCCTTCCCTCTTAGAGGGACAGGAGCTTTAGGGGTGGGTTGTCTTTCCTGGGTGGATTTAAAAAAAAAAAAAAAAAGTAATACACAAGTTGCTGGTTTTAGTGTCTTTGCTCTTCTGGTCTCCCCAGGTCTACACTGAAAACTGGAAGCAGTCGCTGGGGTTGTAAAACTAAATTCAGACCTCCAGGTAGTGCGATTCGATGCAGGTTTGTCGGTCTCTTCACAAGGATCTGCTCTACGTTTTGTTAGTGCTTTGACAGGACTGTGGTTGTTATGGGAAAAGACAGAATTACGTTGTTGAATACGGTCCTGCTGCTAGATCTGCGATGGCTTTTGGTGCCATAAAGATGCTCTTTGAGGTTGTTGGGTCCCTGAGCTGTTTGCCCTTAGCTCCCGTGAGCCACAGCCATCTTCTGCATCAGCTTTACCACTGGACTGCCTATGGGGCTGTTCTGCTTGGGACACGAGCCCTGCCCTGTCATTAGTAGTCTTTTGGACCACCTTTCCCCACCGCCGACTGGCTCAGGCCCACCTCAAAGCAGGGGTCTTGGCAATTGGTTGTCCACATAGCCCTATTTTTTTTGGCAGGTTGGCTGTCAATAGCCAGAATAAACTGCAGCAGGTTAACACCCATGCGCTACGGTCTCTGCACAGTGATATTTTCTACCCCAAATGGGTTTTTCCTGCAGGTTCCTACCTCCAAGCCACCGCCTGATGTTTTCTAGGGAGGACAACTCGCAATGCTTCCTCCCAGCGCTTCGTTTCAGCTTGCTGAAACACATGCGCTCCCCAGCTTTAAACCACCATTTTGGACCATGCACCGGAGCACTCCCACCGCAGCATGGCTGCGGGCGGCAGCGCCCTGTTTCGGCTTCCCAGTACCCTGAACCAACTGTGCTGGGGGCGGTGGCCCTGGTGCTACCATCCCTGCCCCAGGCCTCGGACACTGGGCAGCATCGGCCAGGAACCCCCTTCCCGGGGCAACCACAGCTCCTTCAAACCTAGCCCAGCTCACAGCGGCACTAAAACGGTCGCGGGTGCCCCGCTATGAAGAGAAGCCTGTAAGGAACCTTCTACTCCAAGACTTGGACAAGCTGGGTCGCTTCCCCGTTTCTATCCCCAGGCCCTTTTTCCCTTTAGTCACTGTGCTAATTAAGAGCAGGGAGGGACTTGCTTTCCTCGGGGACCCACGTGCTCTGTTTTACTCCATCCTCAGCACTGCAGTTGCCGTCTCTGCCTCCTACTTTAATGACTCTCCATCCTTGACTGCAAATGGGCCCGGGAACGAGATGGAGATGAACTCCAGCTCTGGTCTCACAGCGTGAGGACACGGCACCGAGGAGACAGTCTCAAACCTGCTGCCGGGGTTTTGCCCCCAAAGCACGCCCGTGCCTTCAGCTCCCCTCACTGACCTGGTGCCGGCCGCCGCGGCTTTTCTGGAGCGGTGGAGCTGGGTGGCTCTGGGATCTCGTCTTCAGGAAGGATTTCTTCCTGTGCCAGATGGGAAGAAGGCAGTGCTGTCAGTTCCACCCTTCCTAAGGGAGCTGGGGTGCCGCTGCCTCGTGGAACCCCCCCTCCAACCCACTCTTTTCCCAAGGTCTGTTTGGGGTCTTGAACTGGGGAGGGGTGACTTTGCGACCCCTTCATCTCATTGCCAACCACCACCCGGGGGGGCCATCAACGCAGCATCTGCCCAGGTTTTGCAGGTCTCTGAGCTCATGTTGAGGTGGCCGTGATCCAGAAGAACCGACCCCAGCATTACGAGGGGGAGGGAGTTGCAGATCTGGATCCTGCTGGAAGGCCTGGAATAGGTGGTGGGTGAACATGTGGGCATCTGCCCTCCCCAGGACACCATCTCCTCCGGGGCCTCCTCACCTGGATGTGCAGCTTGTTCTGGAGCTCCACGGGCTCGAGGTAGTTGCAGGGGACGATCCCAGTCTGCGGGGGAAGGAGAGACGAGTGGGGATTCCTTGGCAAGGAGGCAACCCGCTGCTGGAGGACGCAGCTGAGCTTGTCCTTGCCCTGCCCTGAATCCAGGAGAGTCCCCGAAGCTCGAAGGTTAGTTGCTGCAGTGAGTTTCACTGAACCCTGTGGCCTAAGCCGGGGTGGACATGAGGGACTTAAGTCAGAAAATCATTTAGCTGCTGATGGCAAGGCTTTGCTCTCCAAGTCCTCTGCAGAACCTGACGGCGTCCACCCCATCGTCCGCCCCATCGTCCACCCCCTCCTGCCAAGCACGCCCCTGGTACCTTTCCGTTGAACATCACCGTAGCCCAATTGTCCTTCTCTTTCTTCAGGACAAAGACAATGTTTCCCGGCAGGACCTGCAGCTCCTCGGTGGTCTCGGGGATGAACTCGTACAGGACACGGTGCGGCTGCCCTTTGAGGGCCCTGGGTGCGGGAGCAGCAGCCGGATCAGGAAGGTGAGCGATATCCTTGTTTTACTTTGTAGGGGGAACCCAGAGCTCTGTCGTCTTGTTTCTACGATCCCTTCCCTGTCCCCCCTGAGTTCTGGGTGCTGGCTGGATGCTCAGCTGCGATGATGCGGGATGGTGTTGGACCCGGCTGCATGGGTTAGCAGCATTGTCCATCCTCCATCCAACTTACCTGAGGATTTCTGGGGTCTTGGGCCTGGGTGGAGGACCAGAGGCCTGCCAACAAGAAGACAAAAAGAAAATTATCAGTAATCTGGAGGATTTCAGTTGCTTTGCAGAAATGTCCTGCAGCCTTCTACCACACCTGCCATCACCCCTATGCGGTTCCTTCCTCCCTGAGCTGGTGTCAGGTCGGATGATTTGAACCCAAAGGGAGTTTTTTGCTGCTTTGCAGCTGGCTGTGCTAGGTTTTCGGCTCTCTGCCACCCTGATGCTCTTTGTGCCGTGACAAATATCACTGGCTTTGCTCCTTCAAATGAGCAGTTTCCAAATTCTTCCACTTGCGGTTGGTTTTCAGAGGCACAATCCTCTTTTCACTCGTGATTTTGGTTTAAGCAGTAAGTTGTGCTTTCCCATATCTTCCTATTATCGTACTTGTAAAATCCTCAGCTGCTTTAAAATCCGTCATCGTGCTTTACCATCTCTCCTACCTAAGTAATCTAAGGTCTCTGGTGGATTTTTATCAACCCTCTGAAGAAGCTACTTGAAATAGTCCTGACTCCTGCAGCGAGGTATCCACACTTGGCTGTGTTGAGAAGAGTATTTTATCTTCTGTAATGGTGCTGTAGGCCACAGCAGCTGCGCTTCCCCGTATCCTCTCAAAAAGCTCCTGTAAAAACTCTCGGGCACCTTTAGAGATGGCAGGATGCTGTTACATCATCAGGAAAATGGCAATGAAAATGTGAAGGGCTTCGGGAACTGGGAGGAGGGTGGAGAATTAAAGCAAAACTGCTCTTGCTTCTCTGATGGCTTGAGCTGAGACAGATGAACCCAATGAATCTTACAGGGAGGGTCTGCAGCAACGGCGGGGGCAGACGATGTGCCGCCAGGCCGCTACTTCCCTATTCAGCCAACTGGATTAACCTCAACCACAAACGTAGGTGGGTTTGGGCTGTGCTCTCTGATGATGGAGAGAGCAGCTGAGATGTGGGGGCAGCGTCCGCCTCCTCCCCGCGGCAGTAGCAGAAAGTTCACGGTGATGATGCTGCTCTTTGCTCCCCACTGTGAGCCAGAGCCCTCGGCACGCTGTGGGATGATACCCACCCCCACGTCCTCCTGGACTTTCGCCAAGGATGCCGTTCATCGGTGGTGCCTTACCTGTGGTTGGAGTGGAGCAAATCCTGAAAAATCATCCTTGTCCACCACGGATGCCACCACCTAGAGCCAAAGACAGACAGGTAGTGACTTGGTGCTCGTAGACCTCTCTCAGACCTCTGATGTCCACTCTCCTCCTTTGCTGTTGGCCAAGCCAAGCTCCTCAGGTTGAAGAGGGGCTGTGATTTTAGGTTGAGCATCTTTGACTACAGGCTGAGTGCTTCTGGCACCGAAACTTGCCTCTCAGCCGTGGCAATGTCTCAGCTCTTAGCCTCAACATTACTGCAGTTAGAGTCGCTATAACCTAAAAGTTTCCCTTTATATTTTAATCACAAATGTTAAAGGGAGTCAAAGTGCCCAACTCAAGCCCTTACCTCCTACAGGCAACTCTAAACATCGTTTAGAAAGTTCATAAATGTTTATGTGCAAGTTTCTGGGGATCCCCTGACACCCAAGGAGCTGCTTGGCTCTCCGTCAACCGCTTCCCCAGTGCCTTCACAGCCCACGGGTCACTTTCCGGGGAGCGCTGCCTCCCAGGACCTGAGCCCACGGGTGGCATCCCAGCGCTTGGGTTTTGCAAACTCACGGGAGAAAAGCTTGCTTGCTTATCTGAGCTGGTAAGCCCTTTTCGAATGGAGCAGGGGAAAAACTGGAGGTCATTTGTGGGTGTCAGGTTTTAAATAGCTTCTTTTCCCCTCCCTGAAAAAATCTTGGCTTGACTTGAAGCTCCGGTGGGACCTTTCCAGCTCGTTGCTGACTGACTGTCCCTCGTGTCTCGCTAAAGAGAGAAATTGAAAATAGGCCACGCTCTGCAGAAACATGCTTTTAGCTCCTCTGTTCCTGCAGACTCCCTGTTTCCCACGAGAACCCTACATGCCATCCCTCCCTCCACGCCTGAGGCATGGACCAGTTTCGTATCTCTGGCTGCCCACCAGGCAGCAGATAGCAGCTCAGAGGGGTGGTGAGAGGGTGGTCAGCAGCTCTCTTCAACCCACAGGCTTGGCCTGAATAAATAAGATATTTCTTTCTTACCATAGCTTTTCCCAGGTAGTCCTTCTTCTCCAGCTGAGCCACTTGCTTTTCGTTTGGTCTAAACAGCTTCCCTGTGGGAATGGCCACCAGCTCGCAGAGCTTCTGCTTCTGTAGCACAGAGAAGTCACAGCGCTCTTCAGAGGTGAGAGCAGGGACTGCTTAATGTCCCCTTCCTTCTACCGCTGGGGTTAAGGTCTCTCTCCATAAAGTCAAAACACCACCGTGACAGCCCGACCCCAGCCCTGGCACAGTCCATTTAACCCGGTCTTCCTGTCCCTGCCTCCCCAGTGACCCAAAGCTCTTCCCACCAACTCATGTCTCAGTATGACACCCACATTTTGCTCAGCCCACTGCATTCTTCTCCTACTCTGCTAAAGCCGTAGCTAAAAGGTGGTTTCTCTGTCACTGGGATTTTTCTCCCTCCTCCCTGCGGGGCTGCTGTGAGCAAACGCGGCGGCTGTAAGACCTGCTCCTTCTTACCAGGATGGCTTCCATCGCCCTGTCGATCTTGTTGTGCTGGGGCTCGCTCTTCATGTTCATGGCCAGTGTCAGGTGCTCCTCAGCTTTCTTCCAGTTCTCCATTGTGGCGTACACCAGCGCGATGTTATAGAGTATCTGCCGGAGGGATGGGAGCAACGAAACGAGCTCTTAGAGCAGCCGGACCCTTTGCCAGGACAGCACAGAGCACGGCACCAGCTTGCTTGCTTTTTTCCAAGGCAAGAAGAGAGGTTGGTTGTCTTCTTCTTAGATTGCTTGAGATGGTGAACAACCCTTTGGGATCAAAACCGCCAGTCGCGTCTTTCTCACCTCACAAGCAAAGAGCCTGTACCGCAGCCCCAGGATCTTGTAGTCGATGAGCTCGTTGCCTCGCAGCTGGGCCAGGGCCTCTTTGAAATCCTCGATGGCCTTTTCGTGGCTGTGGAACAGAGGACAAGGGCGTCACCACCTCGTGGTAGCACTCCGGCTGCCTGGTACCCCTCGCAGGTGCCTGTAAGTCTTTACTTAAACTTGTTTGAGTTTAGTTGGGTCTCTTCTATCTCCTCGTAGTGGTTTTGGACACCCCGGGGGGAGGAAAGATGCTGCAAGGTTGGTGTTAATCCCAAGACTGCAGTGCTGATGAACAGGAGCCTGTTTTACCTCGAGGGGTTGCGATTTGGCCCCTGGGGTACCAACCCATCTGGGGCCATCCTCAGCCGAAAGCTGGCATCTCCGTAAGCGGCAAAACTGAAATATTAAAGCTCTCCACTCACTTCTGCCTCTGGTAAAACACGGTCCCCCGCTGGAAATAAGCCACTGCCAGGTGCTTGTCGCAGCCGATGCTCCGGGTGAATGCCTGCGTGGAGGTAGGCGTGGGGCAAAAAGGGGGTGAGAAGGGAAGATTTTAAAAAACTGAAGGCGTGGAGCGGTTATACCTGCCCTGCTTTAGCCGAGGGGTCTGAGCTGGGCTCTGTGGGCTACGTCTCCCTACAGCGTTGGGTGCTGGGTGCCTGTACCGGCCTCCTGATGTTTTTTTGAGCTGGAATCATCTGCTACTGCTCGCTCGGCAGCTTAGTGCCCTGTGGTCACTTCTGGGAGGGAGAAAGCACAAGTAGCAAGCCGTGCACCTCTTCTGCTGCTTCGCCTCTGATTCACCGAGAAAACAGGTTCAGCAGGAACAGCCCAGGGGTGTCACGCTTCATCCCAGCTTCAAAAGGCCCCGAATCCTTCCCTTAGTCCGACCATGGCCCTTAATTCCTCCCTTTCCCACTGCGTCCATCTGTCTGGCAGGTCTGCACGCAAACTCGCCGGTGCCTGCAAGCCGGGTAGGGACTGTGAGGGCTGTACCTTACCTCCTCCGCCTCGGCCAGCTGCCCCAGAACAAGGTGGATGCAACCGATGTTAAAGCAGATTTTGGCAGGGGGGTTCTGGACGGCCGTGAAGGCATCCAGGGCTGCCCTCCACTGCTTCCCGTCCGCTGCGCACACCCCTTCTTGCCACAGCCGGATCGTCTCCACCAGGGACATGGCGCTGCGGGAGCAGGACGCAGGGTCCCCGGCCGCGTCGTGGGTCTCGCCCCTCTCCTCCTCCTGCCTCCTCGGCCTCTCTCCAGCTCCCTTCTGCCTGTACTTCTGCTTTCCCCGCTGCCCGTGTCGCAAACCTGGCAGGAAATAGCCTCACTCACGTCAGTGAAACGCGGCCCCGGGATGGGGAAGTGGGGCAGAGCTGCCTCCGCCGTAGCGGGTTTCCACGCTGAGCTGCCACGGGTTGTGTGCCAGGTCCTCGCCCGCAGCTGCTCCTCACCTCGTCGGATTTTGCTTCTCTGGGTTTTTAATGAAAAACCATGGGTTTTATCAGCTGGGTGGTTGATCAGGTCAAATTTAGGGTTGCAAAGTCACAGGGTGAGTGCTGCAGCTGAGCCCGTTGTGCCCTCCAAAACGTGGTCCTCGATGGAGGTAGTTGCTAAGTGGTTCCCACAGGCACAGCTGCCTGCAGCTGAGCTGGGGCTATCCTGCCCGAGCGAGAAGGTGAAGTACAGCCCAAGGCACAGCCTGGGAAACCTTTTGTCCTGCCTGTCCCCCGCCACGTTGCCCCGGTGAGGAGCTCCGCTGCTGGGGCTGTGCGGAGCTGCCCAAGGTTGGGGCTTTGGGGGGCAGCGGCCGTGCCGCGCCGCGCCCCAACAGCGGTGGTAACTCACGCTCAGCCCAACATCACTTCTGGGGAGGTGTTTTATGTCCAACGGAGTGTAACCTGGCTCTGGAGCGCTGCTGGGAGGACAGAGGGACGCTAAGCATGTGGCAGCCGCGAAGGCAGTGGCGGCAGGGGTCTGACCTGCTGACTCAGGAGGTTTGGGGCTGGGTGCTCTGCACGTGGTTTCCAAGTAGTTTTGGAAGTACTTTGCCTCTGCCTCATCTACTGGTGATGCGTATTTTGTAAGAGCTTAAAATGCGTCAGCGAGACTTGACCCTCGTGCGTTTACTCGCGCTTCTCCAGCAAATTACGTAGTGCCAACAACAGGAGGAAGGCTGTGGAGGAGAGTTTTGTCCGACTTCTGCTCGGGAACAAACCTTGCTGGAGAGCGAGGACTTGGTTTTCAGTCAAAAGTAGGACCGGGCACATCCTTGAAGCTCAGGCTCTCTTTGGTTCTCCAGTTGTGCTCTTGGCATCCCTTTGCACCCAGCCGGCTACCGTGGGCTTCCCACGGGAGTGTGGAGGAGACTCTTTGACCTCCAAAAAAGCAGCGGGAAATGCAACCAGCCGAAGTGATGCTGAAGGAAAGGGGTGGGAATAACAACCTAGTGAGCGTGAAAACACCCCTCTGAGACGCCTTTTCTCATTCCCTTTGAGGAATGGGAGAGCCCATCTCATAGGAAATGGTTCACCTTATTGTAGGGATAATTTTCTGCTCATTTAATTATCTCAGTTGGCACACGGGTAGGGTCAGGTTGATCCCAAAACTGGTACAAGGGGAGCTGGAGGAGGATGCGAACTCACCCCTGTGACAAGTGTTGGGTTTTTTTTTTCTTGTGTTTCACAGAAAGGTGGGTTCTGAAAGATGTGGGCACAGCAAATGCTCAGAGCAGCTGTCCTTCGGCTTGGTTATTTTTAATGTAACATTCAAGCAATTTCAAAGCTGTGATAAACACACACACACACCCCCCCCTTCTAGTAAGAGTGAGTCTCTTGTTCCTCTTTGTCTTACCAAGTTGCTTTAGCAGGCAAACTTGTTTCTTCTGCGTAACGTCCAAGAGGAAGTGAGTAACAAAGATGTCACCATCTCCCATGTGAGATTCTTGGAATCCAGCACAAACGCAGATCGCCAAGAGATGGGTAAGAAACAGGTAGAAATGCCCCAAATCCAGCTAAGGTGCAGCAGTCATTTTTTTTAAGTTTGTGAAGCAACAGTATGCAAGAGTTTATTATCATGTCTGGAGAGAAGAGCCACAAAAAAAGGCTGATCTGGGCACTAGAAAACGTTACACATGAGGAAAAGAGGGAGGGGATTGATCTTGTTTGGGAGGAGATGTGTAACGCAGGAGTGGAGGAGACTGACTGTGTCCAGCTCAGTCCCTGGAAGGCAGGTCTGAGCGCTCTCTGTGCACAGGACCTGATTTTTTTTGGGGCTCATTCCCTAAACGGTGGGAGGAGCCCGCAGGAACTCTTTGGCCAAGTGATGGATGACTCTGAGCCCAGGGCTTGGCGGGGGCTGCAGCTCCGGGCAGCGGGAGGACAGCAGTTTCTCTCGGCTGTTACAAAAGCAGGATGTGACTGAGAAGGTGCCGTTGCCACATGCTCCGGCCAAAGGCAGCGGTGGGAGGTTTGCAAGGGAGCCTCAGAAGCGCTGAGCCTTCCGAGCAGAGCTCTGCAGACACTGTACCCCTTTCAGTAGGTCCGATCTGCATGTAGACTGTTTTTCATTGAAGGTTTCCTTCTCATAATAGGAAGGGAAATATGTTTTGCAAAATGAAATTAGTTAGGGATTTTTTTTTTTTTTCTTCCCTGCCCATCTTCCTCCATTATCCTCTTTCGAGTGATACGGCACAATGGGTTTCTAACACCCGCTCTGCCAGGGTGAGCGGGGATGAGGGCGGCTCGGGGCCCGGAGCTGCTGTGAGATCAACTAGATTTACTTTTTACCTTCCTGTCCATCAGTTAACAGAAGAGATGTCTTCCTGCAAATCTCACTCTACTTACCCCCACGTCAGTGCATGTCTTTTAGCACATCCCTGGACACAGATGCAGAAGATGTATACATTTTGTAAATGTTTCGAAATATAACATAGCCTAGCCCGAGGGGAATCTGGAGAACCTTAAGATCGCCCTTCTTGTTGCCTTCGTTTATTTAATGCCACCTAGAGGTAGCTGACCTGCTTTGACATCAGTTGTTTTGGAAAATATTTTTCACTTCTCTGGGATTACAGCTTTTTATTAATTATTTTTTTAAAAATGAGGATCGCTTGGTGTCTTAACCAAATTCGGACCAACAGAAGGGAACAGAGAAGCCAACACACAGGCCCTGGGAGAGCTGTTAAGGACAGAGCCATTGCTGCACGTGGCCAGGAGGGTGAGGCTTCTGTACGTACGTATGGTTAAAACCTGGACATTTTCTGTGGTCTTTGCAGCAAGGCCAGGTCTTCCACTTTGCGTGGCCAGTGCCTCCTGTTGTGCCCATGTTCTTCTGAAGAAATGAAGCAAGAAAAAGGATCCTAGGAAGGAAGGTCGGAAGGGCACCAAACGGTTGAGGGGTAACCAGGCCAGTTCCTGTCTGCGCTGAGGCCATGGGGTGCTGTGCCCCTTGGGGGGGGGCGGGCGGTGGGGTGAGACAGGCTGGGTGACAGGGCTCTGCTGCCCTGCTTGGGAAGGCACGGCTGCTCCAGCTGCGACGCAGGGCTGGCTGCCCACGCTTGCCTGCATCTGCAACACGTGGCAGATGCGGCTGTGCGGGTCTCGGGCTGTCCTGGGGAAACTGAGGGAGGAGGAGGTGGGATGGAAAAAAAACAGGTTATTACTGAAGCTGTCATCTTACTGATTCTGCAGTGAAATTGGTGCATCAGGAATGCTTTGGTCTGAGCCTTGTGAAGTGCTTAAATTATTACTAAAACCAAGGATTAAATGTTTAATCTCTTGGGGGTGGGGCAGGCAGAAAGACAAACAAAAGCCCAACTGTGAAACCAGGAGTTTTGGTCCAGACAAGAACCCTGCTCAGCCGTTAGTCTTTTTCTCAGGAACAAAAAAAGGAAGCAGCTAACATTAACAGTTGTGATGATCTTGCTCTCTGGCTACAATTTGAGTGTAGGCAGAGACGCCTCTAGTAGTTCTGCTTTGGAACATTTCTTCTTGTTTAAATACCTCACTGAAATAATCTCGAGTTTCTAGTTGGATGAAGATGCCCATGTATTGTCATTACGTACAGGTACAAATAACCGCAAGAAAGCAAACCTATCAAGAAAAATAATGGAGGGAAGACGTTTTAGGGCTTGCTTTTTTACGGTTGTCCATCTTTGAATAGCAACCTGCTGAAAATAGTCAAAACAGTTAACTTCAAGGCATTTCAGACACCGAGGAAATATTCAGTGACGATTTATTGTCTGGTCTTTATTATTATTACAAAAAAAAGCAGATATCAAAAAACAGCAAAGATTTCACAAGTTCCCCAACAGTTTTACACAACTCAACTGCAGTAAAATGGTGAATGTAAAACACGTATTTCAGTCCTGGCCCTAAACCTTCAACGGTGATCTGTGGTCTGGGATGCCCTGGGCTTTCCTAATTCTTTTTAGAGTGCTCCTCTTCATTTTGGAACCCGATTCGCCCACTAGCTAACATGCTGGGCCACAATGCAACAGGAATGTGAACCGTCTGGTATCCTTTAAGACCCTATACATCTAGAAAACAAAATATGGGAGTTCTGCAAGGATGGCGTGGATACCAGTATGCGTTTCTCGGGTTACCCCAGGCAGCCACTTTGTGCTTGACAAAATCAAATCACTTTCAAGTTGCTGAAAGGTGATTTGCTGTGTGAAAGCTGCTTTTTCTTCTTCTCTTCAGGATCTTTGCTCCCCAAAATGAAGAGAGTTCACTGGGCTGGGCTCCAGCGTAAATGGACCATCAACCTTTTAAATTCTACCACCCAAACTGCATGACGGACAACTTCATCCTGTTGTGACTTTCCCACTGCGGACCCAGGATTTGACTGACCACTAAGAACCTGAACAGGCCGTGAGATGTGAGGTTAAGGAAAATACTCAGCTCTCTGGAATGGTAATTGGGGTTGGAAGGGAGCTTTTGCTTTCTGCCCTATCCATGGCTGTAGGTTCAGAGGTTGACCAAAGGAAACATGGTCCAGTTACCTATATTAATAGCTGCCCCACTTCTCAGATACAGATCTGCATCAAAACACTGCTTGGGTAGCGAAAAGAATTAAGACATTGCCCTACGTCCCTCAGCATTTGCTCAGAAAGTCAGGTCCAAATCTGCCATAATTATACACAAATGCAAATCATCCTAAACATGAAGTTGTATATGTCACTATACGTGTCACTGAAATGTTTGCGAGTACCAAATATTCCTGTTAGAAATAAAATTGCACCTTCATAATTCTCCAGAATTTAACAAAAAAAGAGATCACGATATGCATTATTTGTCAGGTATGAAAGAAGCAGCGAGAAGGCAAGCTGAGAGACAGGCGCTGCCCACAGGGCAGCAATGGCATTTGGTGGCTTGGTTTTTGTACCAGCATTTCCCACGCCGTGGATGGCAGACAACCTCTCGCTGCTGGATTTAAACCGTTTTCCTGGCAGTCAAAACACGGACGATGGACCCTACACCTCCAGCAGCCAGGGCCTGAGAAGAGAAACAGGGCAATTAACACCAGGTCAAGATAGCTGAAGGCTGAAACAACGGCTGATCAGAAAGGCTTCCTGACTGTAATACAAATGAGCATCTCCCCGCTCTTTACATTAAAAACGAAACTCTCACACTCAGGGTGCCAGGAAAGGGTGATCGCATTTGCTTTGAAGACAGTTATTTAACAGGCTTTTATTTCCCTGTATAACCAAGTTGCAAATTTTGCTTCCCTCTAGAAAGGAAATTCTACTTCCATCCGCTTGAATCACTGGATTGAACCATTTTGTTTGCCTCGGTCTAACATAAAACCGAATTTTAGCTGTAGAATCTTTACCCAAGGAATCAGAAGAAGTAGGCACACGAGCTCGCAGGACCGTACCCTTCTCGCAGCGTGAAATATGGCATTTACCAGACAGAAAGGCGGTTCTTACCAGGCTCGGTGAGCGTGCCTTGGACCCAAGAACCTGCTACCAGAGATAACTCAGGTGAGAGCACACCCTGTAAACGCACCTTCTCGTGCCACTGCAGCAGCACAGCGCTGCTGTTGTCAGAGGGGCTCTCAAAGCCTTTGTAGATGTACTTCATTAGCAGGTCGACACCGTTCTTGTCCAGCGACTGCACCGCCTTCTCAATATCGTTGGCTTTGAAAGAGATGAGGACCTTCAGGACAATACTTTCTGCACGATCCTGTCAACAAATAAGGAAGGCAGAGATACATTCATTCCCGTATGAGGTGCGTTCAAATATTACTCATCTCTCCAACAAACAAAGCTACATTTTTTTTTTTTTAAAACAACTCTAAAATCTGTTTGAATAGGGCAGTTTGTGCACAAAGCTTGTGATAACAATGTGTAACAGGTATGTCCTCCCAATGATAAACAACATAAGAGTTTAATGCGTTTGTCCTGCTCTAGGTTTTCTGCCCCTCTGCTTGTGTTTGCAATTCTCCACCTATTTACGGAGGTTACGGCTAAATAATAAATTTTCATATCGAAACTCAAGGTCTGGCAAATTCCAAAAGAATTATAAGAATTAAGTACTTGACAGGCCTCCCTTGTCACCAGAGCCTCTTCCATACCTTTGTGCTCTTTAAGGAGATACAACTATTCTATTCCATGGAAATGCTGTTGGCCAGCCTGGAAGAGCTGACTGCTGGAAGCCATGTATTTTCAATACAGTCAACTTCTGTCCCAGCCACACAGGGTGCAAACTGGCAGCATTAATATTTTGCATTAATAACCATTTGCAAGTTCATCTGGATGTCATTTCAGGCCCAGGAATGTGTGTGGCATGATTACAGCGGCAGATTAGCCATGTAATCAGCAAAAAGCAGCTCTTCCTGTTCATCCATCACTAATTGAGGGAGGATGAAAGAAAAAGGTCTTGGGTTTGTTGGACTTTTGAGTAATTCCATTATACAAATACTCCAAGCAGCTTCCTTCTTCAGAAATTATGGATGTTCAATTTAACATCCCATAGCCGCTTGGCTTAGCGAGACCTCGCATGAAGAACTGTAAGTAAAAACATAAAAGTTCCATGAGATCAACTAAAAATGAAGCCAAACATTAAAATTCAGTCACTCTGCCCCCTTCAATTCCACTGCCTTCAAAGTGCATTCTTAAATACATCAAGATGGATCTAATGGAAAGTAGTAATTAATGTGAGGACAAAGCTGTTCAGCCTTTTATACAGCACTGTCTGTAATAAACAGCTGGATCTCAAAACCCTGTGAAAACCCTCAGGAAAGGGCTGGGGTTAGGTGAAATACCTCCCCCGGTGGCCTGGTGAGCGGCACGGAAACGTGCCCGTGGGACTCTCCTCAAGCAGCGAGAAGAGACCTCTGCAGGCACTCACCATCTGGCCAGTTCCACATCTTATCTGCCTGTTCCTCTCGTCACTGCAATCATGAGCCATTCAAGGTTTATTCTGGGGAAGATTCAGAAATACACGCATGCAGCAAGCTCCTATATTCTGTCACAGGGGGAGTGCTTGCATGTTCTGAGGTTTTAACAGCTGAATTTCGATTGGATGCGATAACCATCAGTTCTTCCTTTTTTGTAGGTTCACGGTCTGGCTGTGCGAGCAGAGTTTCCTTAGTCAGAGGTGACTACTGCTGCTGTGGTTCCTTGATCGTTCAGTGCCGACTACATCTACGTGCCGCCAGGTCTGGATCAGGCGCAGGCACCCGGTGATGTGTGGAGTTAGCCAGGGCACGCAATATACAGCCAAGGCATGTAGGAGAACACACAAAACCTGATCTGGCACTAAGTTGAAGATATGTGGACGAATGACATCCACGCTATGGTATTTTGAACAAGATTAAAACAGCAGAGGGCACAGATGTTTTGACATCAGGGGATAGCCTAAAAACCAGCTTTCTTGGTGTCCTCAAAGCAGGAGAGGGTTGGGGGGGTAGGGGTTATAGAAACAGGAAAGGATTTTTAAGGAGTAGCACATGAGTTTTAGCTAGTATTTCACCTTCACTGCCTGGTTCTTTGTGTTGATAGGAGGGTTCTTCAGAGCCGCCTGTAGTGCAGCCATCATATTCCCTGTGCCAGATAGTTAAGGACCAGACACACATTTGGAAAGCAACAGAACCAGCTCCAGGACAGGGATACTTGTAGCTGGCTTACGCGTGACTGAATATCCTTAAGGTTCAGCAGATGCAACGATTCCCTCAACAGCTACCACCGATTACAGCGTAAGGTAGCAATTATTAGGCCGTTTGAGGAAGGAACAGCACCAACAAGCTCTACAGTACCAGTCTTGGAGAATACTTTTAAGCCCTCCGCTGAATGAGGACCCGAGTAAAAGAAATTATTCTCCACCACTTCTGCAATTATTAAGCCTCGAGAATAGGCCTCAGCTCAGCACATCCACCTCTAACAGCCTCCAGGACAGTGACCCAGCAGCCGCTGGTGGGAAGAGCCAGCCAGCCGGGGAAGGCGGCAGTGGGAGCGGGCACACCGAGCTCTCCTTTCCGCCCCAGGAAACCCCCTTCCACCATTCCTCTCGCCCCCCGCCCCGCCATTAGACACCTCCCAGGCAGGGCAGCCCCGGGCCACTGCCGCCTCTGCAGTGAGGGAGAGGAAGCGGGGCCGCCTTCCCCCTCTCAGCCCCGCGGCCCCGTCAGCCCCTTTCCGCCCTCCCGTCAGGACACGGCCGGGTCGCCCCTCTCCGTCCCTCGGCGGCAGCGCCGGGCACGGATATTCCCATACAAGGCAGCCCCGGCGGCGGCGGCGGCCGCGCCCGCTCTCCACCCGCCCCACCCCCCCCCCCCGCCGCGGCCGCTCCTGAGGGGACTTTTTCCTGCCCGGTGGCGGAAGGATATTGCCTCAGACACGAGTCCACCTCGCCCTCATCGGGCCCCGCTTGCCCGTCGCCTCCTTCCTCCTCATCCACGAACTTATTCTCGTCGTACTCGTCGACATCCACCCGGCGGAACCGCGCCGACGACACCGTGTGCTTCGCCATGGTCGCCCCACTGACCGCCGCCCGCCGCTCCGCGCAGGCGCTCACCGCCCCCGGCCGCCTGCCCTTCGGGCGCATGCGCCACCCACGTGAGGGGGGGTGGTGGTGTGCGCTCTGCGCAGGCGCACTGAGGGCAGCCCCCCCCCATCCGCCCCGCCCGCGGCGCGCGAGGCAAAGAACGGCGTGGAAGGCGTGGAACGGCGCGGAAGGCGAGCCGCGATTGGTCGGCCGCGAGTTGCATAATCCCCCGAAGGGGCGCGGTCTGTCGCCACGGTTACGCGTCCACGCACTCGCGCCTGAGCCGTTGCAGAGTGCAGGCGGCTGGCGCTCCCGGCGAGGTGCGAGGCGAGTTTCCCCGGCAGATCCCGACGGCGAGCTCTCCCTGCGGAACCGGAGACGGTACGCAGCGCTGCCCAGGAGTACCTGTGGTCCTTGGGCTCCTTTGCAGATGGGTACAAGCCAGGCCAGACCCCGCCGCCCCCTCACGGGCCGGCTGCGGGCACGAAGAGGGGGTCGCAAGGCCTTGTGCCAACCTAAGGCATGCCCCGGGCTTGGTGTACGGGGTTTGGCTCTGGCCTCGGCGGAAGCCCCGGCTCAAACGCCGCTTGGTCGCTACACGAGTTAAAAAATAGCGTTGGTTTTATGTTTTCCCAGCACCAGAAAGGAACCACCCCCGCGCTCCAGCGCAGGCTTCTGCCATGGGGTTAAGTTAACGGTGTATCGGAGAGTACAGAACGAGTACCATCTAATTCAAGAAAGCTTTTCCAAAAAAGCCCCTAGGTGTTGTGCGACTAAGGGATCCGGTGGATTCTAGCACGTCTCCACCTCCGTTACACCCCCAGAGGCTCAGAACAACGTTTGAGTTTCCCCATGGGATCGCCACCACTAAAGTGAGGGGTGTTTAAGGTCACGCTGGGAAGCAGCCTCCTTTTTTTACTCAGATAGATGGTAGTTGTGACCACAAAACCAGTAAAAAAGGTGCTGAAGCACTGACTTCTACAAAACTAGCCAGTGTGCCTATTCACCATTAATATTACCCGGGAAGGAGCCCCTGGTTGCTGGGAAACAACACATTCTTGATTTCAGTTGCCCCATTCTTTAAAACCCGTAGTATAATAACAAATATATTGCATCACAAGGTGAAAACACTGCTCTAAATGATAGGATTTATTTTTTTTTCCTTTTCCAGTTATGCTTGGACTGTGTAGATCTGTGTTATCTATATTATCCTATTAGACATTTCTTACTAATTAGAAAATTACACAACTTTGTGAGGTTCCTCTTAGTGGAAGGCAGCAGCCCTAGGAAAAAAAAAAAAACCACACCCACACGTATATATGTGTCTATAAACCACCCTATTATTAAGGAAACAGCTGGCAGGAGAACTTTATTCATACGTCAGCCTTACCCGCAGAATCACCTTCTTGATAGAGGAGGAATTTGGGCTATGTCATGTGTTCCACCCAAGTTGCCTCAGCTGGGAAGCTACAATCAGGCTGTAGTTGTGGTTGTAGCTTGTAGACTGGTTACATTTTTCTGGTAGAAATTGGCTTGAAGGCAACAAATAAATTAATCGCAGGAGGTAATCAGAAGATACTGAGGTTTTGGTTTTACTGCTATGGGTTTAATGTTTGAAAGGTATAAGACTAAAAGAAAAGCATGTTTTCTTCATCATCAGTTATTTGAGATCCACAGTTATCCTGTGGGCTAATTTTTGCAGGAGGTGACTTTATTGGCGGGGCTTTTTTGCCACCCGTGATCTCAGCTTTACAGTCTGAAAACGGTTCCATTTGTGTCATCTTCAGAGTAGGTGTCTGCCACTTGGAAACCTTTCAGAATTACGAGTTTCATTCAATTATTCCTTTGGCATTTTTAAATGCCTTACAACATTTTTAGGTTTGGGATATAGATGTTCCCTCCGGAAGGGCAGAAACACACCTGGGAAAAGCACCAAGTGGCTTTGAGACATGGGAGGCAGTAGACTGCCCTTCATCGCTTGTAACGGCTGTTGGGAGGCTGGGCTAGGAGAAGAAAAGGACTTTATTTTCCGCTGCACAGCAGGCTTTCCCTGCATTGCTTGTGGAAAGGCTTTCCTACGATACGGTTTCATTCCTGCTAAGCTGTTAAGTTGAGGTGGATTTTGTCCATCTGCTAAGGTTCTTGACGGTGGAGTCGGGTGATAAAGGGTTGACCCTGGGATGCCGGACACAAAATTGCAGAGGAGGTACTGCCGTGCCCCCCCCGGCAGCCTCTGCAGAGTCACCCGAGGCCACAGGCTGGAGAGGCTCCGCAAAGCTTCGCGGTTCCACACGGCCGTGGGGAAATGGTCCTCAGTGTGATAAAGCCGAGAGAAATAGATGCAGAGAGTGATTTCGGGGTACTTCAGCAAGAAGTTGTAGATTTTACTCACGCAGCAGTGGTAAGCCTCATTACAAGGAGAGTAATTTGCATAGAGGATGATGTGTCCGATGTCCTCACAGGCGCCTGTAACTGCATCCAGATAACCAGCCACCTCAAACAGCATAGATTCTGGGTGGTTGTCTTGGTCAGTACAGTTTGTAGCCTGGCCTTTTTGGACTACTCTGCCCGAGAAGCTCCTCAGTTCGTAGAAGAGAAGGTGTTCGTTTTGGAGAGTTGCTGTAGATCTGTACGGGAAGCCAAAGACCCTGTGAAATTCTCTGTAATGGACTCTCGCTTCTTCACCAGTCCGTATGTGGTAGGGACACTTAGCGCAGATGTGGTTCTGTCTCTGCCAGCAATAGGGCTTCACCACAGTCCCCTGATTAGTCAGATATTCCTGGAAAATGGTTTTCTCTCCTGGATTCATATTCTGTTGAAAAATCTCCCTCTTTATGTGCTATATAGCTGATGGTCCTGAATGAAAAGGGAAAGTAATATTTTAATTTAACCCTTCAATTTGTTTTGCTTTTAAACTGCAAAAATAATGGGGCGTAGCCTCTTAAAATATGTAACGAAACTTGTAGCAGGACATAGGAACTTGTCGGTGACATAGATTACAAAGCTCTCTTGCAGCCTGGGAGCATTTTTAGTTTTCACAAACCAGCCTTTTTGCTAAAAACATGAGTAAAAAAAATATTTCTCTGCCTTCTGCCCTCTTACCCTAGACAGGAGAAACTGCATAATAAAACCAGCCGTGCTTTTCAGGAATTGATTAGCAGATGAGCCTTATGCAATCTGGCAAAACAAACAAGTAAACACCACCAAAAAAAAGAAAAAAGGTGTAATTACCATCTCAGCAGCTCCAGCTCAGGGTAATAGTAAATATTTTTCTGATTTCCTTCACTGGCTTTTTAGGATCGGTTCAGTGTTGCCACTTGAGTGAATATTGCAAGCTTTCTTTTCAAAATGAGGGGGCGAAGAAGAGAGGCACTATTGCCTCCCCGGTTTTAGCAGTTCAGCTGTAGAAGGATCTTTCCCAAGTGTGGTAACTTTGCTCCAGCTGTAATGGTGACGGCAGGTGGGCTCCTTTAGGTGTTTACAGGTGCCGAGTGCTAGGAGACGAGAATATAAACAGGATTTTCTTTTGTACGGCCAGCCACCTGCAGTAGTTAAGCTTCTGTTCTTTGCCTGCAATATTTGTTTCCTATCTTATTAAGTTTCCTTTGTTTCTTTAGTGCTGTTTTGATACGTGTTTTTTACAGCTGAAGGATGGACGTTGTTCTAACAAATACGTTGCTAAATTTGTTTCCAGGTGAGTGTTATTTTTGCGTGTATCTGCCTGTTGTGCCAGCTGGGCAGAAAGCTCCTGTTGTACTTCTGCTCTCGTACGCAGGCAACAACTTTGTCCCTTCTTTAAGGCGTTTGCGTGTGTCCCTCACTGAGGCTGTAATTCAAGCAAGCAGTGGGCCGTTTCGTGAGTAAGCGAAGTCATGCCTGCTTTCCTTGGGCAGGGTTCCAGACGGGTCCCAACACAAGTTTTCTGCAGATGAACAACTTTTGGCTCAAGCGCTGAGGCAGATAATTATTTTTCTTCACTGCTGCTCTAATTGAGCCACTCATCATCCGGTTTAATTCTGTTACTACTTTTCTGACTATGAACAACTTTTCCGTCTGCGTATTTTATTACAGCTTGCTTCTGCATTCCACGTTGTTTTGCCCTCTGACCGACAGTATTTCATTTTCTTCTTAAATTACTAATTTGATTCATTTGCTTTGCTTTCCTCTCCTGACTCTATGCCAACTTCCATGTATTTTCCCGTGTTGCAGCTCTTTCCTGATCCAGGCCATTGTGCTGTTCTCATTCCGATTACTTCTGAAGATTGGCTTCCTGACATTAAGAATGCTCCGTTTGTCATTTTAGATGTTTCTGTCCATTTTTGATGTTCAGTTGTGCTGTGTACTGCGCGTTGCAACATAACCATGGCAGCAGCGTGCCTCAGAAAATGAAAAACGCGTTTGCTACCTAGCATAAAAAAGAGCAGGCCTGAAGAAGGGAGTGTTTTTCCGTGTAGAGGGATGCTCTGAGAGAGTTATCGCCACTGCCAATATTAGTAAAGACAATTTTAAAAGCTGCAAATCTGGGGCAAGGTTTTCTGCCCCTTGCTGGTAGTTTTGCAGAGCTGGAACGGCCACATGATGGCAATGTCGCACACCAGAGATGGGTCACGTTTTCTGCTTGTTGATGGAGGCAATGGCTTGAACTCTTCCAGTGTGTTTAAAGGGATGCCACTAGAGAGACCTAAAATTTGACATCTCCCTCTAAAACCTCCCTTTTTTTGTTTGTTCGGTGGTTTGGCCTGATCAAAACCCAGCAAATAGTCAGTCTTCTCAATTAATAGTGTCACGTCCTTATAGGACGGGAGTCAAATCCCAAACCACTGAGTCTGATGGACTAACTGGAAGAGCGTTTCTATAACCCAAGCACATTCCTGTGTGCGCTGCACCAGCCTTTGGCCCCTTTGCCAGCGCTCTCCCCGTGAGCCTGCTGGGGCTCGCAGTGACGAGGGCTGCTCGCTCTGCCTCCGCGGGCTCCAGCCTTCCCACCGGTCGGAATCCTCTGCCAGCTCTGTCAAGCAGAGAGGGCCGGGGAGCGGAATCCCAATGCATCTGTGAATATAAGTGGCAGAGACTTCTCATTTGCCATGTATCTCAGTCCCATAACTGATCATTTTGGGGGTGCAAAGAAGAAGGATGTGTACAAAAAGTGCCAGGCGAGCAAAATGGAAGAAAGCTGACCACTCATCATGTTCTCAGAATGGACCTGTTTCTGGTTTATGAGAAAGCAGAAAGTTGGTTTTTCTTCTTTTTTTGGCCTGACTTTTTCTAAAGTAGAAAAAAAAAGTGCAAATGCGTTACAGAAGATCTCTTAAACTGATGTATATGTGCACATACATATGGATGTGTGTGTACGTAAACACGCGTGTGGATTAAGCAGGTAATAGGAGCACTCTTGCAGAAATTCAGCTCTCTTGCAGAAAAAATTCTGTTCCCATGCGCAGTTTTACTTAGTAATACTGAACAGCTCGGTAGCATTTGTCATCTTCAAAGTAGTTTATAAATCTGACCAAGTGGTTAAAATATAGACTGGTCTAAATGTCTCTTTTCCTGGTATTTCTGCTGCCTTACGTCACTTAGATCCTGTGCAGGGGAAATTGTTAAAGTGGCTTCTGACTTTCAGGGTGCCTAATTTGTCACAGTGACCCTGATGCATCTGCAGAGGTAGTAAATGCTGCAGACTTTAGCTGAAGTTAATTGTTTATATAAGTCTGAAATGTGGAATTCAGATGGTTGCAGGCTGGGAAATAAAAAATGAAGGTACTCAAAATGACTTCTCCCTTTTGGTAATTTTCATCTTGATGTCAGCGTTCGCAATCCTGATTGGCGGGGGCGGAAGAATTTTACCTGATCAGGCACCTAGTTTGGTTCTGTAGTTCGTTATGCGATGGCTCTCCCACTGCTTGTCTCCAGTACCTCCTATTGGCACTAATCAGTTGTAAGGTGCTTTGAGATCTTTAGGATACGTGGTGGACTGTGGTGTTGTGTATAGCTCATTCTGTTTCATTCTCTTTATCCTTCAAATGCAACGCCTTCAAAATATCCTGCAAAATAGTCAATGCCCTGGTACAAAAACAAGATATCCAAACTGCCCTTTTGCTTTGTCTGGTTGTCCCATGTTTTTGAGCAGAAAGCTTGCCCACATCTTCTCTAATACTAATATTTTTCAACACACAGCCCTTTGTGAACTCATAGGCTGTTCCACATCCTCAGAAGAAATTTTCAGTATGGCTGTATGAACCTAAGGGTAGGTCTTTTAACACTTGAAGTTGTTAGGGAAAATACCAGCTTCATCTATCAATTTCATTGCATGAAAACATCATCCTGACATAGAAAATCACGTTTAATAGATATGATTAGGAACTCAAAACACGTGTTAAGGAATGAAACAGATCCATGTCCCCCCCAGCTATATTTAAAAATCGTAATTATATCCCTGCCCCTCCCAACTATATTTGGAAGGGACGGGGATATAACTATAATTTTAAGAAATTGTTTCACTTGTTACTAAAATGCAGCCATCGTTGGGGCAGAGGGCAGTAGCTGTTTAATAGCGCTCCACAACAAGGTATAAACGTTTGCAGGAGGAACTGGAAAGGAATGCTTTATCCAGTTAAAACCGCAGGGGAAACTTATGTGGTCGGTACGTAATTACTCTGGTTGGAAGTTAGCCAGGATACAAGCCATATGTTCGGCTTCTAGGGAAAAAAAGTGTAATGATCAGGGCTGTGCATTTTTTTTTATCCAAATATTAGCTAAAACCTGGTATCTCTTCAGGCTAAAAAGCACACAGAAATTCTGATCCATCCCAACGTGGCTAGTTTGGACCTGATACTAGGTTTACTGATTAAAACTTGGGACACTGATATTTATGACGATGCCTTCTGGAAGCAAAGCTGCATGCATTGATTAGGCAAAAGCTATTTTTTCTGTTGTATGATTACATGGAAGTATGATGATTTTTTTTATTCCCCTAACTAAAACACTATCTACTTCCATAGTCTAGTACAAGTGTAGTTCTGTTTATTTGAGGGGATCTGGTGCTTCCCCCCAAAGCGCTGCATGCAGTACAAGAATGGTTCCTTTTTTTGCTGCTGAAATATGAGTGTTGAAGTTCTGTTGCATTTCTTAGTACGGCTTGGTTCAAAATAATCTCTGTTGGAAAGCATTTTACACATGACTTCATTCAGTAAGAAGTTTATCTGAGTTCAAAGTACAGAGGAGTCACATGGACCTTAAACAGCCAGAGACTTGATGTTCTTGCGCAGTCCTAAGTTTTTAAAAATAAGAAGCGAAGGAAGAAGCAGAATGGTCTCCCAAACTGATAATAAACACGTCTACATGGACAATTTAAACCTGAGCTGTTGTGGCATAACCTGCCTCCACACTCAACAATCTCCAGCTCATTTAACACGTGAGTTTGGGATATCTAGTGCTGCAGGAACGCTGGCTCACAGCTCCAGAGCAGAGCCCTGGTATTTTGAATTCTGCCACCGGGCCGTAAAGATTAGCAAGGATTTAGGTCCCGAGTTTGGAACGTTTCCTGCTTGAGCTTGTGTGAAAGTCAGACCTTCACAAAACCGTTCCACCAAACTTTCCTCACCTGTCTTGTCCAGCCTCAAGGTGATTTCAATTATCACCTCGCTTCCAGAGATTTTTCCAGAGTTCCACTGCTTTTTTTTGGTTTGTTTCCCTTTCTCTATCTTTACATTTAAAAATAAGTATTTTTCCCTTTTCTGTCTATTCAGAGTGGAATTTAAAACCACAAAGTTCGGTCAGTTTTAAAACCTCCATCCACTGATAAATCCATGATGCCTTTGATAACGAACAGCGTAATGAACAGCAGCTTGCCTTCCCCGTCCGTTACATTGGCATGTAGATCAGCTAACAGTGATCAAGAAAATTAAATCCTTGCTGGGATGCGGAATATTCTGCTATGCCCAAACTGCCTGTAATCTCAGAGGACGCGATATGAAACCGTGTTTGATGGGCAACAGGCCTCCTGAAGTCTGTAAGGTACTACAGGAGCTTGGGTCTTACTTATCTCCACCTCTGTGCCTGAAAATTACTGCTGGGGGGTTTTTTGGGGCGTCCGTTATCATCTCACCCCTAATACCACCTCTGAACGGCTCCTCTCTGTAGCAGCCTCTCGGCTCTCTGTGAGCTGGGCAGGAAAAGGGGCTATCCAAGAGTGAGATCGTCTGTACTTCGTATATGTTTGTATGTCTCTCTTTCAGGTAGGCCAAAGTTTTTACACCGTATCCGTGATGTGAGAACATTAAGGTGTCCAAAGTAATTCTGCATTAGCTGCGCATTGTTTGGGTGGCTTGTACCCACGTATTTCCTCTTCCACATCACTGATTGTGTTTTGCCATCACTTTTTCCCTTTTGTCTTAGTTTCACCAGCAGCACTGCAAATAATCTGGTAACCTAAAGCACCAGCATAATTCACTACCTTGCTTTCCCTCTAAAAGAAAAGGTAGTTTTGACTGGCTTCGGTGCAGGTCTAGCTTGTGAAGGTAACTGTTGGCATCGCTTTTCTGTTGGCATCACTCTTCTGTTGGCAAGAGGAATTAGTTTATTTCAGTACAGCGAGGATACTGAACCTGCTGCTGGTTTTTGGTGAGAGGAAGGATGCCGTCTGTGTCAGTGAGGTTTGCATGTGGATGTGGAAGGTGCCTCATCCTGCGGTGGGAAGCTTGGTATTACACGCTTGTCACGTGCCACCTGCTGCTCTGGGCTTTCTGGTCATCCCTCTCTTTTATAACATTGTTTTCCTGGCCACATCATGCTCCTCTCCAAGGCTTTTGGAGTCCTTTAGCTTTCAAAAGAAACAAGCTGTTTTCTAAACAATGCTGATCCACAGTACCCTGCTGTCATCATCTTCTGATTTACCTTTCATTTCTCCTCTTGTCAGAGAGGCGATTCTTTCAGCGTCTTCCTGGAATCACAGCAGTGCTCAAAAGTCCTTTTCCAGATCTGCAGGGTGACTGTCCTGGGACCTTCCTTGTCCTCTTTTTCAGGACTCAAGCATTTTTGCTCATGACTTCTTCCAGCCCACTGGAAGGAAGGGGAAATTCATATCTATATTCGCTCTCTGAGTTTTATTCTGTTGGCTCCATTTGTAGGCAAGTAATACTGATAGGTTTCTTTGGGTTTTGCTCATCTTTTCCTGGATAAGTTCTGGTTTGCATGCTCTGACATGGGAGAATGATCAGAACCAGACATTCGTGTGCTCAGGTTTCAGGGAACCATGTGGGTATGGTAAATGAGAACGGTTTCCTTTATCTTCCTGTATAATAATGTCCGTAAAAGCTGTTCTGTCTTCAGTTTGTGAAGCTCAGAACATATATTTGTCTTTCTTTTGTGCTAGAAAAATGCTGTCCTTGTGTATGCATTCTTCTAGGGAGTAGAAAATGAAATTGCAGCAATTGAATCTAATGTAACGGTTTACATGAATTTGCACACAGCTCTTTAACTGGAGGCTGCTGAATAATATGTGCTATTGGCATTAAAGGCAGAGTGGAAACTTAACATGTTAGTTATCAGTGTCCTGATTTCTGGCCATGCAGCAAATATTCTGAAAACAGTGTGAATCTCACTGGACAGAGATTGGTAGTGGTGTTAGTTTGGATTTTGGGGGTTTTTCTTATTTGGTTGGCTTTTTTCCTGGTTGTTATGTAAGGATGAATTGCTGAAAGTTTGATTAGTGGTTTGCCAAATTTTGTATGTAGTCTGTATGCTACAGTAGGTTACTCCTGTGCTTGCATATGGGAAAAATCTGGCCCTGTTTTGGTTATATTCACAGGCTTAAAAAGTGTAACTAATTAGATCATAAAAATGAAAAAAATATATTTCATTGTTAACTGATCAAAAACCATCTGTCAGATTGTTTCCAATCAATATTGAAGAGAAGGCAAGAATGTTATTTTTTAAGAAAGGTTGCAATTGTCTGGTTTGGGCAGAGGTAAAAACAGAGAAAATGAAAGACACATGCTTGCCAGCTTCAGAATATTGTCCATCTTGAATAAAGCAGGAAACTGTTCAGTCAAGAATAAGATGTAAGCGCCATAGAGTGGGGAAAGCCAGCAGTCTTCCTTCGTATGTCACGGTCATTGCGTGACCTTGAGATACACACAGTCACATCTATTTGGGTAAATTAGTGACTCACATTAATCCTCCTCCTGACACCTGTCTCTTCATTTTGGTGGTTTTCCTATGCTTTTCCTACTCACCTCTTCCAGAAATGTGAGTTCTCTCGTCCCGATGGCTCTTAGACTGGTTATTGCTCCCGTTTGACGTTAAAGTTGGGCAGTCTCCTCATGAGTCATATTGGAGGCATGAAAGAGATACTGCGATCTCTTGTGTTGAAATGCAGATTTGTCCCGTAGCAGCAAGCAATCTGTCAGGTGAATGACAAATAAGGAATACTTAAATGCCATAGGCAGGGTGACCAGTTTAAATTTTAAGACAGCAAAAGGTATAAGGAAAAATTATACCTGAAGTAACCCCGGATTCTTCTTGCTTTTTGATTGTTGAAAAAAAAAAAATGCCATTTTGTTGAGTGTGGTCACACTAGGTTGAGAAATTGAGAAATTCTTCCCTATTACTTGATAAAGTGTTATCACTATGCTTTGTTTGTCAAACAATTGGACAGATTTCCTCTTGACCTGTGAAAAAGCCAGCGAACTTGCCAAGAGCCTGTGTTTGTAGATAGAAAATAGGAAAGACCAAAACGTAAGTTTAGAGATGGAAAGAGAAGGGACCTTATCTCTTCTTTTAAGGTAGAATGATAGTGCTGAGTTTGGTTCTATTTAACTATCAGTTTTTACAGGAGTGAAAAATGAAGCAGGTCTACAGAGCTGGCTGTAATTCGCATGAAACATGAAGCAAATAGAAAGAAGAAACAACAAAAAAAGATTGAAAACAGCTACTGAATGACTGCTACTATGCCGCTTCATCTTCCTTCCATTTAAAGTGAAGGTGATTCCTGGGACTGAGACATATTTCATTCTTAGAAAATATCAGTTTGGAAAGTAATTTGAGATTTAGGGTCAAATGATTAATGTGTATACAGATTTGCTTCAGTGAAGATCTGTAGAGCTAGGCTGGTTTCCAGAACCATAGGGCCAGAGAAAGTTTTACCAACTACTTGCATAAGTGTTTTAAGACAGGCAGAAATGTTCATCTTTATTTTTGTATGAACTATGAGCTGTATACATCTAGAATATTGCACCAATATTCAGTCCAATTCTGATCTCACTTCTACTTGTCTAATTTAGGGCCCTTCTTTTGAAAGAAATGGAGTTGCACTGGCATAAAACCCGTTTGAGTTACGACTCCACTCTCTTAACGGTATAAAACAGGCAAATCAAAATTAGCTAATAGAACAAAGAATGATTACACTTATCAACTCCCCCTTCCAAACTAGCTGCCTGGTGATTCAGATCAAACAGGCTGACTAATGCCGGCTGTATGTCAACAAGAAAAAAGAGAAGGCCAGAATCTGGTGTTCTTTGGGAATACCCAGAGATGCATGGGGGATGCCTTTTGGGCCCCTCACTACAAGGAGGGCATTGAGGTGCTGGAGCGTGTCCAGAGAAGGGCCACGAAGCTGGTGAGGGGTCTGGAGCACAAGTCTGATGAGGAGCGGCTGAGGGAACTGGGGTTGTTCAGTCAGGAGAAGAGGAGGCTGAGGGGAGACCTTATCGCTCTCTACAACTACCTGAAAGGGGGTTGTGGTGAGGTGGACGTTGGTCTCTTCTCCCAAGTGACAAGTGATAGGACGAGAAGAAATGGATTCAAGTTGCGCCAGGGCAGGTTTAGGCCGGATATTAGGAAAAATGTCTTTACTGAGAGAGTGGTCAAGCATTGGAACAGGCCATTGGAACAGGTCAATGGAACTTGACCCAAACCCAGGGAGGTGGTGGAGTCACCATCATTGGAGGCGTTCAAAAAACGTGTAGACGTGGCACTGTGGGACATGGTTTAGTGGGCATGGTGGTGCTGGGTTGATGGTTGGACTTGATGATCTTACGGGTCTTTTCCAACCTTAATGGTTCTGTGATTCTGTGTGATTCTATGGGATGTTTTAACTGTGGGCTTTGAGCCTGGGCATCCCAAACAGCCTCTACGGCCCTTGTGACTTTTGGGGTTATTTACAAGACCAATCATCAGAGAACCAATAAATAGGACTACGCAGCACACATTTCCAAATGGTTTGGTGGGGCTCAGAGTCTTGTTTTGGGCCAGTTCCATCTCTAATCTTGTCATTACAACAGTAGACGGTTGGACAAAGAGTCACTAATATTTCTCTATTTAGATGATCTATGTTCTTTCACTATGCAGAGATGAGTGCTAGTGAAATAACTCGATTTAAGATCTGCTGGTCTCTAATAGAATAAGACTTTTTATAGCGTAGGAAAATCTGCTTTCAATTTCTATTGTTAGGCATTATTTTAGTCAATGAAAACAAAGCGTGCTTGGGAAGCTGCCTAGAAGACATGTGATTTCAGGGTATTGCTATTTTCCTTTTTATGAGAAAAGAGCCAGCTTTTTTCTTTTATGTCATGGTTGGATAAAGTGATGTATTCAGTATGGATGATGGGAATTCACTGAAACTCCTTTGATATGTGTAGGGCAGCTCTACATGCTTGCCGATTGAATAGGGGAAGGTATTTCCGTGTACAGCACTGAAGTATCTTATTTGGTGCAGTTAAAACTCTGTTCGTCATCTTCAGGTCTAGTAAAAATTGCAATATGAAATAATATCTTGTTTCTAGATGTGTGCATTGCGCAATTTAAGCTGGTTTTTATCAAAATCATTTAGGAGAGAACGAGGCGTTTCCTGGTATAATTGGTGGTGTTAAGACAATGGGAAGTTTGAGTTCCGTGTTATTTCATGTTAGTTGCGCTGTTGATTATTTTGTGAGGAGGGGGGAAAGTAGAACAGGAAAGTGGATGAAAACAAACAGAAAAATGTGAGACTATCGCGAGCTACGGAGTACCTTGCACTTACGGGACAGCGGACTTCCTCCCTCTTCCTTCTCTGCTCCCTTCTGCCAATGTTAAACTTCAAGAATTGCATGACCTCATTTTGCTGCCTTCGTGCTTTCTTAACTCGGTTGAGGTTTCCTGTGTTCTCAGCTTGGTGTCATGTTTGGTGGTGGTGGGCGAACCTCAGAAGGTTCAGATTGCAGATGTAGATCAGATAAGCAGTGAAGTTAGCTATTCAAGTTAAACCTCATGGCTCGGCAGTTTGGTCCTTCCTGCTTCTGGTTATGTTGAAAATACTTCAAAGCCCCTGTTTTGATATTTCTGTCCAGATATTTCAGACACTCTAGGAGGTTTAAGACTTGCTAGTCTTTTAGATGGATAAACTTATGAGCGAGGAATGTCTTGTTATTTTTTTCTTTATTCTGAATGTGACTAAAGATTATTTTCCAAGTATTGATGCCCTGTTCTGCGTCACGACCCTTGTTTCAGGACTTCTAAAACACTTTTTTAAAAACCAATGCAATAGACTGCACATTTCTCTGAGCTAGCTAAGTCTATGAAGTCACTGTACCAGTAGTATTTAGTGTAAGTGAGAATAGGAACCCTTTATGTTCAGTGTATAGAGCAAGAAACGGAGGTACAGGTGAGTTACTGACTGAGCCAGGAAAAGAATCCAGATTTTTCCAGCTTTGTGTCAGCAGCAAGACTAACTTTCCCCAGAGCAGCAGTTTCTTCCAGTGCCCCGATGCTTGCACATGCCAGCTGTTCTCCTTACAAGCCAGATGTGCTGTAGCATGAGCCAGATGTAACCATTATTGGTAGCCTTCTCACATCCCTCTAGAGTTGGTGCTTATAGAAATAGATCAAAGAACTCTGTCTAGATCAGCATCACATCTGCAAAGGAAAAAAAAAAAAAAAAAAAACCAAGACCGGTTTCAGACAGTTTGGAGAATCCCAGACTTGCCTGTAACTCACTGAATTACACAGCACCATCAGCGGGCAGGTCCTGCCCAGAAGCTGAGGGTCCGGCAGCCCATTTGGTTGTTGTTCTACCCAGCCTACTGCAGATGTGATTCTTATTCATATCAATGTTGAATTTGTGCGTGGAGCTTACTGGTCCTGCTTGTTGCAGCTTTGCCTTTGCATGGAGTCAGGCTGTATAGGTGAAAGCAAGATATAGTTTTCCTATATATATATATATACACACACACGCACTTGTGTGTTTGCTTTTAACGGACATGTTTCTTTACACAGTTTATTATATTTGGATGTTTTAGGTTTTTTCATTTTGTGTTGCTGCTTATGTACAGAATAACAGACTAATTCTTTCCAGGTATTGCTCTGCTGACTTCTGAGAGCATGTTTACATGCAAGATGATATAGAGGAATCACTCTGTCCTATACAATAGCTGTGCATGTGGCTGATTGCTGAACATGTAGTGAAAAGACAGACAATGCAGTGGAAACACATTACCCCTCTCACAGCACAAACAGGAGGGCTGAATCTCATCGCAGTGTTGGGTGACCTGGGCGAGATGGACTGCTGATTTCCTAGTCCGTTCACCACAGTCCTAAAGGACGTGGTCTTTTGGGAACGTACCTCAAGGACTCCGTTTCCTTGCGTGCAATTATTTTCTGGAAGCACTAGCCAAGGGGAGGAGCTGCGCGCTTTTTCCTTTCTAAGTGACGCCAAAGTGCTCTCCTAATAATACCCCACTCTGCTTTCAAGTTTCGTGGTTGGCAGAAGCTCTGCAGAAAAGGAGGCTCTGATCTTTGCTGCCGATCTTGCTGTGTCTGGCTGATACGTTAGCAAGGTGGATAAAAACTCTTAGGGCAGAGAACTCTGGCCTTAGGAGGCATGAATTCAGGTCCCAAGTTAGCATTTGGGCTTAGACCTCTCTCTGACACTGCACTGCAGAATGTATATGGAATGGTAGCCTGAAAAATAAAATTTTAAATCAACATTTCTTCAACTGTTAGCTTCTAATTGCTGTTCAGGTAGCACTATGAAGATCTTACGGGGAGAGGAGTGCCGGCTGAACCTACTGGCTGGAGCAAAGAAGTGCAAGTCAACACTTAAAGGATTTATTCCTGGCTCTTGCACGGAGACAGTCCCTCCCAGTGTTTTAACTGCCAATGGTTCCGTTCCTGCTCTGTAATATTCATCCTCGGAACATTTCATCCTTGCTTCTTAGAGAATTGTGGGATGTTCAGTTCAGTAAAAATCTGTGAAATGTGAGGAGACCTGATAAAGGATGTAACAAAAGTGTTAAACATTACAAAACCCGAGTTGTAATGCCCCAAACTGTGCTGGAGTTAACAGTGGGTCCTTTGTGCTCATATGGTTTGCCTACAAAGTCAGATCATAATTGAAGGTATTTCATTGTTCCGTACAACCCTTTCATGCACTTCAGTATGAAGGCTGTAGTGTCAAACCATATCCTTCCAAGAGAGAAATTGAAACAGATTTGCTTGAGAAAAATGTACATCTGGTATAGTCATGCCTTTTGCAAAGAGCCCAGGCTTTTATATCCCAGAGTGGGAGAAAAATCTTGCTGTGATATAGGAAATGCTTTAAGAACTGCAATTTTCTTTTTCTTTAGGTTTTCAAATGCTTTAGCAGGGCTGTGTCTGGATTTCTCATCAGATCTTAAGAATACCTTGGGTAATTCTTAATAGCACTTGCAAAGACAATGCAGAATGGCTTGTGTGTGTTTGCTGGGTGTTGGTGCTTTGATCCTTGATTTTTATATGCTTTTATGTGTGTTTTCATATATATAGGTTAAGGGTTAAAGTTTGACAGATGTGGCTGCTACCTAATTGACCTCTTCTATCTCTCTCTATTTTATGTACAAGTGCTTTATAACTGAATTTATAAAACGCCGTGTCTCCGTTTTGATACCAGTCTGGAAAGCAACAGATGAAATATTTTGCTGCCTCTGAGTTTCTCAGCTTGCACGGTGTGTTGTATCACTTGCCGTGCACAGGACATGAGGAGTTTTTTGGTTTTGTAGTACTGTAACTCATTGTTTCACTTTCCACGATTGTAGTTTCTATTATTGCCCTGAATACAGGTTAGATGCATTAAAAAAAAAAAAAAGTTGTGTTTACCTCTTGTATTCTCCAATCCAAGTTTTTTGAGAGGGGCATTTTTTTACTGATACTCTTTGTAACACTCCTGTATGGGTTATAATTTTCTTTTCTCCATTCTACTCTTCTAGGGTGATTTTTTTTTTTCCTTTTTTTTTCCCCCCTTCTCCCTCTGGATTTAGCAGTAGAAGGGGCACTCTAAATATTTGTGGGCTTTTGCCACTAAGAAATAATACAATTAAAATGATCTTGTTAAACAATGAAAGTAAAGTAAAAATGCAGGGCGATAAAACTTGTTTTCAAAATACGAACAGAAAATAAATAGAACTGGGCACAGGAAGAATGTAGCTGTTTTCTGGTTTGGGCCAGGTGTCATACCGAGTCATGGAAAACGTGGATTTCCACCCAACATATGGCTTGTGTTGCAATAGCATAGTTCCGTTACATGGAAGAAAACCTGATGGTTTAGTTGCTTTTAATATTTTAAAAATAGTCTAATATCTCTGTAGTACCTTCAGTCTGGTGGCTTCAAAGTGCTCTACAAATGTGGAACTAAACTCAGGGCAGGAAGAGTCCTGATGTATTTATTTATACAGTGGCTGACACAGGATTAGATCTCGGTTCTGCTGTATGGATTCCATCATACTATGTGTAAGCAGTGAGTGTATTATTTTCTTGCTGAGCACGAATAGGAAACCCATAAAGAGATTTCTTCCTTTGTGGGGACATGGCCACAGCTTCTTGTAGACAGTAGGATCTCTGCAATGACATACTTATTTTGGCTGGTTTGGGCAAGGGAAGAGATGGTGGAGGAAGGACCACAACCTGCTGTGAAGTAACTGAAGTTTCATATTGTCCTGTGGGAGGAAAGAAAGAGGTGTCTAAAAAATCAGAAAGTCTTTAGTTTTATTTCAAAACTTGATTTTGGTTCAAACAAACTAGTTCTCACATTTCACATAAATGACAAGTCGCCTGGATCCTGCAGGGTTTCTTATTTTATTTTTTTTTTTTAATTGCCATTCACATTTATATTAATTCCATTAACACAAATTTATTTCAGCAATTTACAGTTTCTGGAGTTATAAGCACTAGTGAGCCTCTGGCCAGGGACAAAGATGGTAGGAGTCTAGGGAGAATTCTGCTGGAAAGTCTCTCGGTTTGGGGGAAAGATGTTTCAAACCCAAGGTATTTCTAATGAATCACGTTGACTTAATAGATGACCCATTTTCTGATTAAAAAACCCTTAACATCTGAAAAATTCTGGATGAGTTCTATGTGTTATCCATGTCTTAAACATGGGTAAACATAGGAAACTCTTCCTAAAATCATGCAAGCTTCTGAAAATTATGTGAGGCGCTGGCAAAGCCCTGACTCCCAATCCTCAGTAATCGATTATATTACTTTCCTGATGTACTGGTCCCCTCTTGACCCAAGCAGCCTGCCAGTAATTTGGGTTCTTACAGACTTTTCTCATTAGGAAGAAAAAATCATCAGAACCAGACATTTTTTTTTAAACTCAATTCACTTGTTTATTAAAAAATGTATTCAAAGCAACAACTTCATGTACAAGAGGATTCAAACTGCCAGGAGGGTTTTTTTTCTTCAGTTTCCAACTTCTTTCCAGGTAGCACCTTTCCCACGCTCCTCTCTGTCATTGCACAGCTTACAAGGCATCCATCTGCCACCATCTTACTTATTATTCTTTCTTCATACAAGTCAATCAAGGAATATGTAATGCTCTGACTTTATGCTAAAACTCAAGTTAAAAATAAAAATTTCCATTTATGATAGCACGTAAATTTATCAGGGAAGCCAGGTGCAGCTGCTGCCCTTAGCTGTCCTGCATGCTCTTCCGTTGAAACTATTGCCCCTGTAAGTAAAAATGACCGAACAGGATATGTATCCACTTTGGAGTTATCAGAACTTTAATAGTTCACCACAGTAGCACAAATGGAAATCACCAATGGACTGGACGTTTGTACAGGACTGCAAACTGCTGAGAGTCATCCAGTCTCAGAGCCTGCAGCTCTCTTTTCCTGGGGGGAGCCTGAATTCCAGTTCTGTAAAAGCTTTGTGAAGGTCTTTATTTTGACTTTGGGTTGTTTCCAGAATCAACTGTATCTTACATTGTCTTCATCTGTTTTAGTCAATATTGTATAAAATCCCTTTCATGCCTAAGATGCTCTTTTGGGGTGTGCGTTTGGGTTTTGTTTTTTTTTTTTTTTTCTGGCTACAATTGTAGAATCAAAGCATCTCTTCTTAAAGGTTTCCTAATTTTACTTCGCTCCAAAACTTTGTCTCATTTTACAAGGATGTTTTTAAATTCTCTCTAATCTCAAAGCAATTTTATTTATTGGCCTAAGCAAGTGAGGTTTGTGTGAGTATGCCTTCTTTTAGCCTGTATTTCAACTGAAACTTGAATCTCTTTGCGGATATCAGCTCGAATTAGCAAAGCAGTAGAGGTTTCTCAGGTAGTAATACAAGTGTCATAAAAATCAACACTTGGATAGAGAACTTTTTTCATGACCCCACTGTAAGAAAGGCTTCCAGTTGGGGCTCCAAAAGTTTTATCCTTGGCTTTCCTCTAGTGGGCCAGCTGGCATGTACACATACTGGTTGGGTAGTCAGTGGTGGGGGGACACACCAGCTACAACAAATGTTGAATTTTGCCTGGGCTACGTGGGAAGGAGGGTAGGATTAGGGTGTTTGTAAGGGAGTTGGGTTATGTGGAGGAAGGGATGAAAGGACTTGGGTCACAGCTCGATCGGAAGCTAGGCTTCATTCATTCTTTTGCTCACAAAACTGATTTGTTTCAGGTCCGCATTACGGGGTTTCAAGATAATCCAAGGCTCTGAGTTTCTCTGTATCTGTTCCAAAACTCCACATAGGAGGTTTTCTGAGATCTGTCAAATATGCCCTACTGTGTGTTTTCAGGCACTCTTAACCATGGAAGCCAGAACTAATGAAGCCTGGTTTTCCTCTAGTTTGTGTTGGGTGCTTGGTTTTGGATTCTAAGAAGGTGTGTGCTCAGAATGAAGTATTTCCCAAGACTGGGTCATTTTTTATCAATGAGATGTTAGAAGGGCCTTTCCTTCTTTCCAGCTGTAGAAGATTTCCATCAACCGTACAGCAGTTTAAATTTCTGCTCAACTTGGCTTGAATCCACCGGTTTAAGGGGGAGGGTGGCAGGCAATGTGATTGCAGGAACACAAGGGAAATCAAGCCGAAAAAGAAAAGAGTATACTGATCTAATTCCTTCAGTGTTGTTTTACAGAGTTAGCCAGCTGAGCCCTCAGAGTAAGGCTGATCCTTCCCAACATTTCATCAGGTTCTGGCTGCTGTGGTTAGGAGTTTTATGACTTGCTACTAAATTATAAACCTCTGGACTTAGACTTTCTTCAACACGTGCGTAATGCCTTTCTCACTTCAGGTCTAATGAAGAATCGGTTTGCAGTTGTCACATCCTCTCAATTCCTTGTGCAATAAATTTCAAGTATTTGGGTAGATTATACGTGGCAAACAGACACCGATTGCTGCACCTCAGGGAAGGCCCAAACAGGTCAGTCGTTGCTTATCTTGAGGGCCTTCTTGAGCTACTGTCGTGTAGGTGCTCTCTCGGTTTTAATGGCATCTTTCTTTGCAGTGGAAACAGTATAAACTGGAAAAATTCCTCTATGGTCTTTGCTAAATATTGTTTAAGATACCGTTTACCCCACTCTGCACGGTATTGTTGCTGGCCTGAATACCTAGATCAAAGGAGGCTGTAAAACAATTCCTCAGATAATTGAGCAGGAAAAGGTAAAACAGTGACCTAGATAAGAAAGATTTTCACAAGCACAATAAGCATAATAAAGTCCTAAAGAGGGACTCCATAGTCCCCCTGGTGTCTGTCTCCCATGGAGACTAATTAAGATTTGCTACGGATTTTCTTTTTTAGCATACCTGTTTAGTATCTGCCTTTGATCTGGGTGTTGTACTCCGCTCTTGTACAAGCATAGGAGACCAACAAAGATTATGGAGGACAGGTTAGAACAGGTAAAAGATTTGTTGCCATATGACTGTTATGGGAGATGACTAGCACTGTATTCTGATCCTGAAACTCGTCACAACTCAAATGTGATACACGTCGTGACTTTTTTTCTTAAGTCTTTTGTTTAAACATGTAGGAACAGGCAAGTTACATGCCCTGTATGTTACATGCAGGGCACTTTGTTTTAATGTAGTGTTTTATGTTAATCGACATTTGTATAATGGTTTGAATATGACTTTAGAAGAGGAGAATGGAAACAAATATTCCAAATACTGTTGGAGGAACTGCTTTCCTCATCCCTCAACTGCAGACTGATCCAGAGGAATTTATCGTTTGTCCACTGAGTAGGCTGAGAGCTGGCAACAAGGCTACAGTGAAGGAAATCTATGGTAATTTAAGAAAAGGAGGTGGGGAGAGAAGGAATTGAACCCATCCTGTTGGTCTGAGTGTTGTGATGACACAGCCTCAGGAAAAGGACCGACCTTCAAATCGTAAAGTCTGTCGCTGTAGGGGTGGAACACTGCTCTCTCCTCTCCTCCTTCCCCCCTCAGTAAACCATTAGTAGCCGGACTATTGTAAAGGGTTAGTTAGTTAGTATTATCTAGATGGGATTAGTGATGAGAGGCAATTAAAAAGGTCACCTTTCCTTAAAAGGGAGAAAGGAGCAAAGCTGAAAAAAAGGGAAAATGCAAGGCTGAAGGGTTATCCAGTATCAGTGTAGTAAAAAACAAATATATATCCTTCTCTGAACCCAATTATCAGCCTCACCTGACTTCCCTGGAGATTTAACTGTTGGGTCTCTTCCAGAAGTCAGCTATGATCTCAGATGCTTTGCATTTTGAGATTTAAATGTAAGGAAGTTAGCAAGTAATATATGGATTTTCAAATTAAAGCCCAAGGAGCAGTCTGATTTAGAAGAGCAGGACTTCATGGCTGTAATCCTTGGATTAAATGTTGGTTTTCCCTACACATGTAAATAGACATTGTGTTTCTCAGGAAGAAAACAATGTCCATCAAAATAATCTTGAAGCCTGGGGAGATGTGATGGTGATAGCTGCATCGTTAGTATTGCTTTTCTACAGAGTGGAAAGGGATTTAAAGTAAAGCTCTTTGTGTTCAGATTAAACTGGACGATATCCTTATGTGTCTGAATGACGGCTGTTGGGATTACAGCCACATAATTATCAATCCCATCTGGCAAGCTCCTCCCTCCCCAATATGAGGATGACATAACTACAAGACTTAAAAAGTAATAATGTTTGCATTATCTTCATTTTTTTAGGTGGTAAAGGAGTTATTGGGGGAGCCGTAGTGAGGTGTTGGAATACAGAAAATTATTTGTGTGTAAATGAAAGGCAAGACTTTTCAGGGACTAAACAGGAGGTTCTTCAGGGAAAACGCAAAATGAGATAAAATCGTGACTTATGGCAAGATCGCTGCCTGGATCACTTGTACAAGGACACGCCTGGCCTAGAAAATGTATACTCGAGCCTCAGCGCATACATCGGGTGATGATATAGAACGTATATCTGTTGCTTCGCATTACTGTTGCTGTTTGTTAGTGCTGGAGGCTGTGTCCAGGTTCCGACTGTCGTAGCAAGTGCTGCTCAAGCCCATTGCCCGGGTCATTCCTGCGTAGTCTTTACAACAGATCCGCTTTCTTCGTTAAAGTTGTTGTTCTGGTTGCCACTTGATATGAAGCTTTTCCACAGCTTTGGCGGTAGTTGGATCAGGTTGTTAATGAGTTCTGTGTTATTGTGAGAGAGTGAATGTATTCATTTAAAAAAAAAAGAGCTGAAAATAACATCTCACAAAAGTCATCATGCATTTCTTTGTCAATGGTTCTTTGTTGGTTTCAGCCTCGGTTTCTTTTTGTAAGGATTTGTTCCTAGGCCGCCAGGCCTGAATGGAGAATAGGAAGTCACTCCAGCTGTTTTCCTCGTGTTGGCACTCCGTGCTGAACAGGAATTGCTGAGCAAAGAACATCATTTCCCCAGAGAGGTTTGCTGGGGTAGCACAAAGGCAGTCTGGATTTTTTTTTTTAATTAAAAGTTCCTGCCAAATACTATCATCAAGGGTTGGGGGAAGGAGGGAGGGAAAGAAATACATGAAGTCTGGAGTCCACTTGGAAGAGCAAGAAACCTGCCTGGGAAAGCAAAAAAGCAGTGTTTTTCTCTGCCGAACTCTTGCTTTTTAACATAAAAGCACTTACCCAGAAAAGAGGACTGGTTTTTTTTTTTTTTTCCTTCCCTCTTCTGTGAATGTTGGTTCTGACTATTGCTTCTCCAACAAAGTTGGAGGGATTGTGCAACTTTGCACTTGGTTTTGGAATAGCTAGTGGAATAAAAAATAAGCAGAATTCCTTCTCTTAAGTGGGCGCCAAATTATCAACTGACACATCACGCCACGTTATGGTGATAAATGCACGTCTGGTCGTGGTTTGCAGTAAGCTTAAATTCTATATATATTTCTTTTTTAAAAAAGAAATACAATAAGGCTATGGCTTTTTGCTTTCTTTTTGCTTTGCAAAAGAAAGGTTAAGAAAACAAGCCGTAAAGAAAAACTGACACATATTTGGGGAAAGAGGAAGATATAGAGTCATTTAACTTCTCGCCTGCAGGTTTAATCCAGGATAAATCCGTAATGACTGAACCATGCTGCCACCTGATGCTGTCTGGCACTGGATGGGAAATGCATTGGGTGGCTTACTCCAGTCTTCAGGGCACTGGTGACCACTTTATAAACTCCTTTATTGTATTTGACACTTTTTGGTATTCTTGCTGGCAGTATTACTAAAGAATTGCCTCGCAGTTTGAATAGTCCTCTCTAGCAAGGCAGTTTCAGGTAAGAAATTATTTGTGGATGAAAGACTCTATGTTTTAGCTCATTCTCTGAGGATGCTGCAAAATCCCTGTAATGTGGAAGGCAGCTGTGGCTATGCGAAGATTGACAAATTGCCTATGTAGTGCATATGCATGTGTGTAGTCCTCCTGGCAGTTCAGTTGTGGAGAACTATGGAGTAACTTCTTAGAGGAAAAGCTCCTCTATGGATCCTATCAGTGTTCAGCTTATAACCCAAAGCGAAAAATTTAATATTCCTTTGGCTTTTCTGCATGCGTTTTAGTCTTTTTTAATATAACTGCATAATTATTATCCGCTCTAGGTTTTGATTTGCAATCCAGTTCACCTCCCTGAGCACAGTAACATATTGCACAATTAATTTGCTGTTTATGATATTCCCTTGAAAAGAGTATCTTCCACCCTGTTTATTGGTGTGTTTCCAACTGATCTCTGGAGAACAAAGCAGTTGGCTTCTGCTGGAACTTTTGTGTTACGGTGTTCAACCTTGGCCAAGCTTGACGTTCTTACTTGGTTTTTACCGAGGAGAAAGTACGTTTGACTTCAGCTAGATCTTTGTCTATGTAAAAACTTCCAAATATGTCTTTGGTAATGTCATCCCAATACAATGGATAGGGTTTGAGTTTGCTAAGTAATGATCCGCTGCCAAGTAAGCTGGATGCTTGTTTGGAACAGCACAAAACAGATCTACAGTCTGGCTTGCTCGTTGGTAGGTTTTCTTAATTTTTCTCTAATACAGCTGGGGTTTTTTGTTCATCTACTAATTATTAAGAAGGCATATATAAGCTAAAGGCTGTTTCTTCTCTGAGCTTGTGGAGATCTCAGAAGTGGATTGGATGTGAGGCTTCATATACCTAAAACATTCATGTATTATGTTCAACTGTCACCTGTACTTTGAAAATGTCTAAGCCATATATCTTGTTAATATACCCATCACAAAATACACTAAGTGATTGGTTTGTTTGTTTGTAGTTTCTCTTGGAGGCAGACAATGGGATTTCTCCAAGTGGGACATGGAATCATTTGTTCTTGTTACATCTTGTTACTGTTATGTTGCTGTTCCATTCCTGCTTTTATATAGAGAATTTTTTTCTAGCATAATGTTCTAGACCTAGATTCTCTCTAAAATTTTCCACTCCGCTGGTATCTGAATAGAAGAGGATTTCCCCTTCAGAGTTTTGTTTATGTTTTTGTTTTGCTTTTTGGACTTTGTCTAATTCTTCAGTAAAGATCATCTGGAAGAGAATTGGGGGAACTGTCAAAACACGGGCCGTTTCCTGTCATTGTTCTGAGTCTCAAGCATTGTGGACTTCCATCTCCTTCCTGTCTTTTGTTTCTGGGTTGATAATGTTGTCTTTAAATAAGTTCAAATAAAAATAGATGTAATAGAGCTGGAAATAGAAACTAGTATCCTCAAATGAATGTCTTTGCTGTCTGAGCACGATGTGCCAATAATAATAAAACAACGTAATCCCAGAGGGTACCGAAATGTTTACAGCTTGTGGTTCTAATCCTGTCACCCTTCCCCTGCAAGTGGAGCCACTGAAGTCACTAGCAGCACTTCTTCAAGGAAGTGATATATGGACTACAGCAGCAGCCAAGTAGCAAGAACACAAGTCATAAGAGGGATTTCTCTTTAGCTGAGGATGCTGGGACATACTGCTCCCAAAAGTTCACAGAATTTTTAATAAGTATTGATCTAAATTGGTTCAAGTGGGTTGTACTCTATTACTCTGCATCAGAGTGGCATCAGCTGGCAT